>NC_065513.1:30964663-31323415 GCF_006386435.1 Epinephelus moara | reverse complement strand
ACATTTAAGACTAGACTTAAGACTTTCCTCTTTGATAAAGCTTATAGTTAGGGCTGGCTCAGGCTTGCCTTGTACCAGCCCCTAGTTAGGCTGACTTAGGCCTAGTCTGCCGGGGGACCTCCTATAATACACCGGGCACCTTCTCTCCTTCTCTCCTTCTCTCTCTCTCTCTCTCTCTCTCTCACTCTCTCTCTCTCTCATGTCCTGTCCTACATCTTGCTAACTCAGCCGTACTGCATGTCACTAACTCAGCTTCTTCTCCGGAGCCTTTGTGCTCCACTGTCTCGCAGGTTAACTTCTATCACAGCAATGCCTGGATAGTGTGACGTGTGTGGTTGTGCTGCTGCCGTGGTCCTGCCAGATGCCTCCTGCTACTGCTGTTATCATTAGTCATACTTCTACTGTTATTATACACATATGATTAGTCTCTCTCTCTCTCTTATAAATAAGATTGATTGATTGATTGATTGATTGATTGAGACGTGCCTTGGGAATTTAAAAGAAAGGCACACCTTAACAATGACGATATGTATCAATGCTTTCACATTATCTTTATATTAAGATGTATTTTATTGTAAATCAAAGTGTCGAACTCTGAATGACACTATTCATAACTCCTTAACAACTAAATGGGTGTTAATAGCATTTCACGTAACAGTAACTGAACATGTTAAAGATGAAATAATAAACTATTCAAAATATTTAAAGGTATACTTTGCAGGATTGTCTGATACTGTTTGTAAACACGCTCACTAGTGAAAGGAAAAGTAAAAGCCAACCCCCGATTCACTCTTGTTTGGCGTTTCACCTCACTGTATTTGCTTTTTTTTTCAGCACGGTGTCTGTTGGAGGCATATATATTTTTGTTTGTTTATTCTATCCATATCTAAACAAGGTGAAAATACATATACACATGCAGTTATTAAACTGAACACAGGGTGAAGGATTTATGTGTGAAGGGAATATAGGTAAGCTCCAGGTAATAAATATCAGGTGTGGAATGAGGAAGCAAATAGTTTTTGACTGTGTTGGGGAAGCATGTTGAAAAGCATGAAGTATCAGCGTGAAAAACTGAATTGCTGAATGGAATAATGTTTACATATGGACAATGCTGTCGCCCTTCTGTGTTATGGTGAGCATGTGTATATTGTATTGAGAATAAATGGATCGCCAAATCTAAAGACATAAAGCACACTGGACATTGGTTTATTGTTAGCCCAGAACACGCGGCCGGAACAAGTGCACGCGTTTGCCCCTCAGTGGCTTGATAAGATATTCTGTTTTGTTAAAAAGTCACTACAATCTCTTGGATGCCTGCTGCTGTGTCCTGGTACCTGGTTGCTAACTTTTTATAAAGCCACAACCTCACCTGAGCGCTGTGGGGATTCATGCCCATAAATATCCCAAATACAGAAAATAAGTAGAAAGATCCTGCATGGAATATCTTTAAAGTAAAACAGAATATTTGTTCTATGTCACTAGAAATATTAACATAAAAATAAACTGATCACCTCAGATCCTGAAAAAGAGTTAACACCTCAGGCGTAAACTCACCGAGGCATTGGCAGCAGTAACAGTCCCTCCCTTCTTAAAAACTGGAGGCAGTTTGGCCATCTGTTCCAGTGTGGTCTGTGGACGAGGGTGTTCGTCCTGAGCCATGGACACTTTGCCTTTCTTAGCTTTCACATCGATGGGAGCAATCTCTGCCGTGAAGTGACCAGCCTCATGAGCTGTAAATAGAAAACAAAATAACTATTAAGCAAAGTTAACTTCTTAACTCCAGCCTTTCTTCTTAAAAGCAAAATATTTCAATGTTTTCATATGCAGGGTGAGCAGACTGAGGGAATATTAAAAAGATATCAAAGAATTTGACCCATCTTACCTGCCTTCCACTTTTGTTGTGTCTGGTGTGCGTAGCTGTCAACTTCGTCTCGTGTGATCTGGTATTTCTCGGCCAGGTTTTCTGCTGTGATGCCCATTGGGGTTTTGATGTGCAGGTCAGTCAGACCCGCCCACAAGGTGTCCTCCAGCTGTCAGGCAGGCGAGGAGGAGAGGTTTTTATGTTTGTGTCAAAAGCTTCGGGGGTGTCATAACAAGCTGTCTTTGTGGCCATCACATATTAACTTGTGTCAAGTGTTGGGGATTATAAAGTAGAGAAAATCATCCATAAGCCAACCTTGAGATCGACTCCAAACTTCGTACCAAATCGTATGTTGCGAACAGCATACGGGGCTTGGCTCATGCTCTCTGAGCCTCCACACAGGACCACCTCCGACTCCTTGAGGCAAATCTCCTGCAAACACACAAGGTAACAGGGTTTTATTTTGGAACAACAGGACAAAAGTCAAGACACATTATGTTGAATTGATATATGACATTACACTTTTACTAATGTTGGGACCATGCTCGCTGTCACTATATAACAGTGTACAATATTTTGCATTATTCTACGTTTGTGTTTCTGCCAGAATGCTTTTCGTTCTCAGTGGTGTGCTTACTTGAGCACCGTTGATAATGGCCTGGAAACCAGATCCACACAGTCTGTTCACAGTAAGAGCAGGAACTGGGATGGGAACACCGCACCTCAGACCCACATGGCGAGCAATGTAGGGTGCATCGGCTGAGCTCTGAAATAAAAGGGGTAGGTTAAGAGAAATTAAAAGGTGAGGACCAAACCAAGGAAACTGGGCAGCACACAAATAAGCTTGCTCTGTTAAATGTGGGTGTTGATCTGTTGGATTGTAGGCACCTGCATAACATTTCCCATGATGACACTGTTTATAAGTTCTGGTGCCACGCCCCCTGCAGCAAGGGCAGCTTTGGCAGCATGTTCAGCCAAGTCTGTTGCACTGTGATCCCTCAGCACACCACCATACGTACCAAACGGAGTGCGCTTGGCAGCTACTACAAATACACCTGAGGAGAAACAGAGTATTTTAGTACAAGGACAAGGACTTCAAACTGGAGCTGCAATAATTAATCAATTAGTTTTAAACCATTAAATCAATCACCAACTTATTTGATAATTGATTAATTGGTTTGAGTATTTTTTTAAGAGAAAAAGGCAAGATTTTTCTGATTCCAACTTCTTCAATATGAATATTTTCTGTATTTATTTAACTCCTCTATAAACAGTAAACTAAATATCTTTGGGTTGTGTTATATAAATAAAGCTGTCTTGCCTTGCCCTGCCTTGACTGACATTTTTCACCATTTTATGACATTTTATACACCAAACAATTGACAAATTATTCGACAATGAAAATTGGAGGAACAAATGCACATGTTGTAAATAATGCGGGGCATGTGTCCCCTGCATCCCCTCCGAAGTCTACACCTATGCTACCCACCGCTGAGCCACAGCCAGAACACTAACATCAGATGGATCAAACTGGACTGGAGGGGCTAGGGAAAGCACTACCTCTGGATTTTCAGTCCTCAAAGTAGAGTAAAAGCTCTTTGTAATGAATATTTTTCTCACAAATGGGCATTTTCAACTGATTAACATCAGGGTTTTGGGAGAATTATTATGATTTTTTTTAACCAAATAGAAACTATGCCTATTCATTTTTTACATAATTCAATTACAGCATTGAAACAGGGGTGTGGTGAATGTGTTTTCAAGGCAAGGTAAACAACATTTGTCTTCTTCAAAAAAACATGCTGTATTAAAGAAGACTTAAGGATTTAGTGGAATCTGGTGGCTGCAGTTGCAGATTGCAACAAACTGACACTTCTCCCATGTGTCAAATGTGTAGGAGAATTACTGTGGCACAAAAATGCAAAAACCTAAATGGCCCTATCTAGAGCCAGTGTTTGGTTTCCGTTCTGGGCCACTGTAGAAACAATATCGTAGACAGTGGGAGAGGACCCACTTTGCATGTAGATATAAAAGGATCATTCTAAGGTAATGAAAACACAACAAGAAAACATATTTATTATATTATATTCCATTTCTGCCAATATATCCCCCTAAATCCTACACACTGGACCTTAAATTGTTTACATCTTTCGTAACTTTCTTCATCTGCAAACACTTAAAAAAGAGAAAAAAGTAATGGACATTTACTTTTTTTTATTACCCTGGACTGTTTACTTTATCTAAACCAGAATTGAAAATAACTGATTTAAAAGACATGCACATGTATCTCAACATTCTGAGTGATGGATATTGCTGCAATAATGCAATAATGTATTCATAATAAACAAGCAACTAGTGGTATGTGGGTAGGTCAGATAGTTATCTTAATATTCTTTGTAGATAAGGCTATTAGTTTATTCAGACATTGAACTGTGGACTTCCCTCTGCTACGTGTCAGGGGACGCAGGATGCCTTGACCCGCCATGGCATTTCCTACTAAACTTGTAACACCTGACTTGTGCCAGAGTAGTTTGTTTAATGTTGTGCAATTTGTTAAACAAACGTTAAACAACTTTAAACAACAGGTTAAACAAAGCATGTTTACACAACTAACTGCTTTGGGTTTTGTGGTACTTGTATGTGGTACTTGTATTTTATTTGAATTTTCCATTTCATGCTATTTTATACATCCACTCCACTAAATGTCAGGGAGTAATATTGTACTTTTTACTTTGCTTTACATTATCTGAGATCTGTTGTTACAACTGGTTCTTTTTCAAATACTGTTTTATATCCCACATGTATAATAAGATTTACATAAATTCAGCTACACTTAAGTAGTAAAAGTGTGGGGAACCTAACCTACCAGACTGCAGCTTGCACGTTAATGGTTCAATCTTTATAATCCAATAAAGCAGGCTACTGCTTGTTAATATGACATTGTTAATAATCTACCTTGCTTGATTTAATGCCATTAATTTTACAGAACACAATGCCAAGACTTCTAAGTGGAATAAACCTTACCTTATTTCCACTGAAATATGTCAGTTATTAATTCATATTTCTACTTCTGATACATTTTGCTGTTGATATTTTTACTTGAACAAAGTGTTCAAATGTTGGACTTTTTCACGCGAGTAACGTATTGTACCACTGTTATGTTACTATTTTAACTTAAGTAAGGAGTTCTTCCGACACTAATGAAGTAATTCATTTCGATCATTATTATAATTTGCACTGAAATAAATTGAAAGGTAAAGATTGGGATGCCATCAACAAACAGCTGTTGATGATCATGGCACCGTCTTGTCACCTTTCGCCTATTTTGCAGTGCCGTTGTGATCACAAAACGTTTTAAAACTGTCCTCACATTAAGAATGGGCATAAAGTCAACTTTAAGGTGGAGACATTCATTTTAGATCAGTAATGATCCCACACTGAGTCATAGATAGGACAAAAGTAGCCCAAACATTTACAATAAAAGCAGCACAGCTCAGGTCCACATTTATCCATTCTTGCTTATTTTTTGCTTCCTGTTGTGAAGTGAAATGTGTTTGTTTACCTCTGATAAGCGCCATGATGCTGAATCGGTTCGCCACTGTCAGGATCAAACTTCAATCTTCGTGTGGCTCTGGACCAGTGTGTGGTGATCAGCGTATAAAAACCTGAGTCCTGCGACCTTTCGCCTAAATAGCAGCACCGGCTAACTTTCCACTCGTGCAGTCAGATTCGACAAAAAAAGTTACATATAAATTCAAACTAAGACATTAATAAATATTTTTAAAATATTCAGAGAGTAGTTTATTTTAATATTTATAGCACCGACGAAGTATTGTATCTTTAATGCGGTTTATTTTTATTTTAAGCAAGACAAGTATACTCGAAAGTGCGCCGCTGAAATCAAAAGCGTGGCCGGTCGATTACGTCATCTTCTCGCGACACGTCTGCCCTGTCACTCAGGCAAGGGGACAGGCGAAACAACTACATGTGAACATTTTTATGGCAAGTGAGTTTAAAGTGAAACAACACGCAGTGGAAACATGTCTGTGGCTTTATCGCGCTGTCTCTGCAGGGTTTTATCTCGACACACCGCTCCGTCAAGGTGAGTGTTTGTGCTACGATGTGAAGAGCTAACAAGGAGCTAGCTACCTGGAGCTAACATGGCTAAGGTTATTCAACAGAGAAATAATGCTAAATCAATACTGTGGTTGATAAACACCCCCGCGTGACCCGTGTTTTGTTTGTTACGTGTTGTTCCGCAGCTACCTGTTGGGAGAACGTGCTGTACAGAGTCCTTGGCTTGCTCCTGTGATGACACTGAAGACTTCTGCCCCACTGAGGTATGATCGAGGCTGGATAATAAATCATCTGCATTCACAACCAGCAGTGAAGTTCAAGGTTCACTGCATGTCTGTTGTGTTTTGGTAATTACATGAATTTGTTGACGAATATGCACCACTAAAACATTGCCTAATATTAAGACAGGTCCTGCATTTAACTGCCAATCTAGTGGGCCTGTTTTAAATAGGCAGTTATTTCATTATTTTATTTATCAATTAATGCCCCAAAACTGTTTCCAGAATCCAACATGGCATCTACATATTGTCCAAATATGTAATTTACAGTGATGTAAAATGAAGAAAACCAAAGCAGTAAAATAACCCTCAATCTTGAGAGGCTGAAATCAGAGAATGGCATCGGCCTTGTTGCTTTATGATGACCTCATTATCAAATTTATTGTCACTTCATTTTCTGTAGATCCGTCAATTGATTAATTCACTAGTTCAAAAAAACTAAGCTGCACAACAAAAGTGAGCGGGTGTTATTTCAGCGCTGATTGATTTCTGGATCTTTGTGTGCACTGCATTAAATGGTCACAATGCAGAGGGCTGGACGTGGGGCTAGAGGAAACTCCTGATACTACTCAGTCACACATGTGTACAGCCAAAACCCAAAATCACGTTTAATGTCACAGTATCAATATATTATATTCATATATATCCCAGACGTTTCAAAATATTTCTGTGGCTGAATGTGCTAACGTAGATATGTGCTTTGTGTTTTAAGAGCGGAGCCCAAAAAGAAGAAGAAAGTGGATCCAAGACGGGAGCAGATGATCAGAGAGAGGATGAAAAGAAAGCTGAAGAGGCTGGAGAAGATTCCACCTGAGCTTATCCCCATAGAGGACCAACTTATTCCAGCCAAATGCTTGGATGAAACAAGGTACAGCTCATTTCACTATTGTCCACACTGTCATGTGTAATTAATCTGGTCAGATTTTTGCCAGGGCATGTGAACCTGCCTGCAGTGCTGGGTGTGGTAACATACATTAAAGAATGAAGCTGGTGTTGTTCTTACACATTAAAGCATCACAAGAACATTGTCTAATGACTACTCGATATTAAAATTACACATCTTAATTTATTTTATGGATTTGCCTTTATGCGTCATTAGTCTTTCTTGGACTTACTGTACCTTTTGTTCTCTCCTTGCTACTGTGGTGCCCGCTGACTTTAGAGTGCTGTAAATTGTTTTTTTCTTCTTCTCTTACAAAGGGAACGCTCTGTACCGAGGCTGTCATTTGAAGAAAGTGAGGGTCGAGCCCTGCTGCTGAAGAAGTGGAGTATATACAAACAGGTCACCACTTGCCTCTTACACCTTCACCACTTAAGATTTTACAGAGAATCTTACCTCTGACCTCTGCTCTCCATCATGAACACTTAGTGGGCCATATTTGATGCTCTGTTCTGTCTTTGTTCTTGCAGGAGCAGCACATGGCTGAAGTCCAGGCTGTTGAAGATGCTATAAAAGCACAGAGGGAGGCGCTGAAGGAGCTGAAGTTAGAGTCTGAGGAGCTGTATCAGGCAGCGCTGAAGCCAGACCCCCTTCTGTTTCCCTTCACTCATGAAGGTCCTGCCTACACACCACCAAAGACTGATTATGAAGCTCCTGATGGGAAATACACCGACATCACTAGAGTTTACACGCAGTGAAGGACAAGGAACAGCTGTCGGAGCAGCCTCTGTGTGTTGTCATGTATTTAGTGTATTCGTACATGATTCAGTAAGCCAAGATGCAGCCTTTAAACAGCCTGCATGTGGAGGTGTGAAGGACACTTTGCAAATGTGTTTCTGTGTTTCTTGAATTGTGCAGCCAGCTCAGCTGTTTCATGTCAGAATCAAATGCAACAACATTCATGGAAATTATGCGTTGATTTTTTTTGTTCACATTCACATTTCTGTATAAAACTTAACAAAAGAAAGTGGAAAATAAAGTGTACTTTTTTTTATTGATCCAATTTTTTCAGAGTAATTTTAGACAGTTAAAGGGTAAAGCCATATTAGATTACATAAGGCAGAAAACTGCAAATGCACAACTCTGTGTGAGGTGATACTGTGAAGCTGAATTCTGTCATTAATGTATTAATAATATATTATCATGGACAAGTATCTACAGCATCAAAAAGAAGAATATTTACCTTGGTTGAAGACAATTCATATGGTCCTTTTGAGAAATGCTGAAAGGCTTACTCAGGCCAACTCGCCCGTTCGATACCAACAAAGACTGCACATTACGTGTTACTACATTCTAGTGGAGCATTAACATTTTACTTTATAACTTATCTAAACAATGCACAATAGATCCTTTGTTTCTTGGTTTAAATATGGAATTTTAAAAATATATCCACTGCATAATTTGACCCGTTACTGCCCTTTTCTTACACTGTACACAGAAAAACAAGGCAATTACTATTAAAACTCATTTACAATGAGACTGAGTGAAGTCAGCCTTTGTGATTCAGTTTACACAAGCTTTAGAGAATTATTTATAATGGGCAAAAAAACAAAACAAAAACAACAACCCCAACACTGCCTTTGCAGAGATCATATTGTAATTCATTAGTTGAATACACGCTGTCATCCCCATCATTGACCACTAGGTGCTGCTACCACTGTTTCCATTCAGAGGCTCACTGAGTAGAGCTGGAGGTGGCAATATGTGATGACCAGTCTCTCCAGCACATGGCTCTGAACGATTTCATTAAGTCTGTTATGTGACAAGAATTTTGAATCTTCATTTCACTTTGCTTTCGCCGCCATGGAACAAAGACAGCAGGTCATTAGTGACAGTTCAGGAGTCCTGGGGCTTTTCCTGATTCAGGGGCATGTGCCAGTCTCTGGGAGGGTCTCGCCTTAGTTCCCACACTGGGGTGAAGTTTTTCTGCTCTGCGACTCTGTTCCTCTCACTCTTCTGCAAAGCTTCCTGCAACACAGACATATAATTTATAAAACTGTCTTCAAGTGTTTAGATGTATTCTTCAGGACATTAATAAAGGTCACTTGTTTATGTCTTTAAACAATGTGATTTCCTGCTGCTGTACCTTGGCCTCTATGCCTCTGTGTTTCTCCCACTCTCTGCAGTTATGGTAGTCCTCTTTCCACTGCTGGCAGGATGGGGAAGTACCGTAAGCGTAATAGTGGTGGAAACGGTTCCTCAAGCTTTTGCAGTGTTTGAATTCACTCCAGTAGTCATCGCAGGCTCGGGGTGGCTGTACCAACAGACAAAGGCAGGAACTGTCACCAAACCAACTTCAAAAAGTATTATTTTGACTCCCTACTGTTGAGTCTCTGGTAAGTATGTGCATCACTTCCACTTTTCTAGTTACACCAAACAAGCTCATGTTAGATGTAAGGATCAACCTGAGGAGAACTCAACATGTGCAGTTGGTTATGGTTTTCAGTGAGGCCGAAGATTGTTTGTCTTGACTGACTGAGAATTGGTTAGCAGAAAAGAGACATTATTAAATGAAAATTAATCAAATCATTGGAGATAAATGCCGTTGTGAAAAAACTGTGGATAAGGGCCATTCTGATACTAAAATTAAATAAAAATGACCTGCTATAAACTAATTGTGAAAACATGCAGGATTCAATCATTTCATGCCATTTAAATGTAGATTATTTCACTATTTTTAGCATTTATTTTGTCTGTTATTCATAAGATTATTTTTTTTATATTTTATCCATTTAAAACTTTGGGTGTGCACATGATAGAATTTATGAACTGTCCATTAACAGGAGGCTTTCTAAAACACTAAGTAATACTGTTTAATAAATAAAATGCAATGGTGTTTACTTACTAATGATACCGTTAGAGAAAAAGAATATACTCAGAGTCCACAGGAACACCACTTACAAACTCTCCATTTTAATTAGGATTCAAAAAAGAGCAATGAAATTCTACAAACACCTAAAAACAAGGGACCCCAACTCATACCATTACAAGGCTTTACTTTGCCAATAAGAGAACATAGAGAGGAGTCCTCTCAGTTAGTCCTCTCGGTCCTGAAGCTCCCCTCCTCTAACAGCACAGGGCTTCAGGACAACCCTTACACAATCCAGCCCAGTCAAATTATAGTTAAAGATAAACCATTGGACATCTACCACAAAAACCCCAAACAAACATCAATGCTATTTGGCCCTGAACAGACAGTACACAATGGCATACTATCTGACCGCTGTGACAGATCACAATCTCAGAAAGACAATGACTATGTACAGACTCAGTGATCACAGCCTGGCCATAGAGACTGGCAGACACAGGCAGACCTGGCTGCCTAGAGAAGACAGGCTGTGTCAGCTCTGTCCTCAGAGACAGGTGTAGACAGAGCAACATTTCCTGCTAAATATAAAGACATCAGAACAAAGTTCTTCACAAAAATTAAATGTAAACTCCAAGAATTTGATACACTCTCTGACCAGACTAAAATGCAACATCTTCTTAGCGCTATAGATGCAGCAAGATATGTCAGTGCATGTCACAGCCAACCAACAAAACAACATATAGTTCATCTCATCACAGATCACACTGTCTTTTTATTTACTCCTTCACTTAATACGTTTTTTTATCTCCTTTAAAATGCATGTCTTAGTATTTGTAATAATACACTGTTGTTAAATGTTTTTGAATTTTCACTATTTTCAATTATAATTGTGCTTTGGCAACCCATAAGAAGTGTCATGCCAATAAAGCTTACTGAGTTGAAAAGAGAACAGCACCTCCCTCAGGTCGCTTAGGTTTAGATGAACCTCAGTGGCTCATCTAACGTTACAACCATCTATACTTCCATGTATTTTTCTATTTTCATTGACTATAGCAAAGGTAGATTTCAGATAATGCAGTGAATCAGGTAAAAAACTGAGGGTTTCTGTTAAAACCCTTTAGTCTAACTGACATTGCTAACGTTAGCTAAGGTTACTTCGGCAATTTAGCAACGATAGCTAATCACCTTGCTGACTATTTGGGTCAAATTTGGCTCTTTCCACTTGTTATCAGGAATATCATGAACAAGGTAAGTGAAATTTAAACAGGACATTTGGCTAAAAGCGTAATTTACAAAATGTTTTAATTAATTACCCTCCACGATGCTCCACCAGACCGGTCCATTGCTAGCCTCGCTAACCAATACAGCAACACTTCCGGTTCGATAGCGTTTCACAATAAAAGCGCTAAAACACGATTCTACAGCCCTTACTTTGAAGAAACTCATATGAAGCACTTTCCAGCCGTAAACATCAAAATAAAACAGGAATTTGTGTATAAAACTAACGATGATTGACTTAACATACCATAATTGTAGTAACCATAACTATGACCATTTCATTTTAAGTTACTCTGCATTTGATATGTCAAGAACCTGTTTTAGACAGACATTTCTTCCTTCACCTTTTTGGGTTTTCCCATTATCTATTGTTGTTATAAATAATTACTTGCATATTTCTTGTAATTTTATCCCGTTGTTACACTGTCTAATTAGATCTAGACAATCAGTTATAAATCATAAATAAATCTAATTTGAGTCAAGAAAAATACAATGAATACAGAAACATCCTATTATGTACCTGTTTCATCTGGTAGTTGACATGCATGCACATACATAACAAAAGTAACCATTAGTGACAATTAATTAATTCAAACACAATCCTTTATTTGTCTATAAATAAGCCAAGAAAAAAAAGAAAAACTTGCAAATTACTCCTCCAGCTCAGAAAAAACTCAAACATAAACTTATTTTCATTAAAATTAGAAACAAAAGGATAGAGCTTTTATTGCTCCATTGTGTCATTTGAATGTGGCTCTGGATAACAGTATATTTCAAGTCATTTGTAAAAATGCAACAATTATGGAAAAAGGGGGAAAATGCTCCAATATCACGACAAAACTCCAGAAGTTCCTCGTTGTGTTGGTGGTGTGGTGATACAAACTCCACACAGCATTTTATGAAGCTCAGCTTTTGTTGAGCAATACATTACTGTCGGAGTTTTAATTACAAATACTCCCACCTTGAGAGCAAAAATCCCATTTCAAAGGGACAGGGAGACAAAATGCCAATGCATCTGAAAGCCAGGTTTGTTTGTTTTTTACTTTGTTGTTGAAGGTGACAATAGATATGATGAGTCTATGCACATTGGCCAGTCTCTTCACTTGGGATCCTTCACGGCTTTCTGCCCTTCTTGCGTAGTGACTGCCCTTCTCCTGAGAAGGCGATGAATCTGTTCATGGCATCATCCTGTGAGAATAAGAAGAGATTTAAAAGTAGTTATAATTGTAAACTACAGCATGAGTGCTGCATAACAAAATTTATGTAGGGAATTCTATATAAATAAACAGAATTAATCACACAATAAAATTATTTAGTATAAGTACTGGAAAAGAGTGAGGAACTGTACTGATATGCTGCAAACATAGCGTTGTTGAATATTCATAAACAGTTGATAAAATCCTTCACATTTCTTACATCATCTACAATTTTCCTGGGCTGAGGCCTTGAGTTTCTGATGAAGGTGATCCTGCCAATTTTGAACTCGTAGTTGGGAATGCCTCTGTGAGATGGAAGATTATGATTAAAACACTGGTAAAAAAGGTTCAATGTTCAGTGATTTGTAGTAACACAGATTAAACAGGCACCGCTAAAGGTCTCCACGCAGAGTGGAACTCTGACGATCTCAGGAATTAATATGTCACATTGTGCAGTGGTACAAAGATAACATTTTGACACATTCTTGCTGTAAGATGCTGCAAGCAGAGGTGAGTCTATTGTTGTATTTTGCAATTCGCTGAATGGCCAATCTGTGAATTACATCTTCTAAAAGCAAGCTGACCACGTTATTTGACACCAAAACAAGATGACGTGGAGTGAGCCACAAGCAGCAGAGAGTTTATTGCCTGCAGAAACCCAAACATGGACAATTAGAAGGGCGTGGACACAGTCTTGGTTTGGCAGCATAATGCACAGTTTGGCAATTCTCCTGCAGGCTTCAGACTTTAGTTTTTCCAGCTGTCAGACAAGGCATTTTGTCACTTCCTGCCATGCTCCTCTGTACCATAGCGGTCACTCACAGGGCATCATAGAAACACTTCATCACAGAAATCACAGAAAATTATACAAAATAGCTCACACAGCCAGAACTTGTTAGAGACTACAACTCTATACTGTGATGCCCTGACTCTCTGTATCAAAGTTCTCTACATTTTATATCCAAGTCATTGTCACGCACACATGACTGTATATTTTATGATCTAGGTTCCTGGCCTTCTTTAAGCCTAAGAAGACAGGAGCATCGGTATATTTTTATTTACAAATCCATAATGAGTAAACTCCCTTCTTAACTGAGCAATCTTTTATCACTCACCAACAGCTATTATGATTTTAGCTCCACTAGATGGCAGCTCTACCCTGTGCCAAGGATTTGTGTAGAACTTGGTAGAACAGCTTTCTCCTGTTTCGCGCCTTAATAATTTTGTCTCTCTTGGACAGTTCAAAGCTCTGATAAAAAACTGAAAAGTATAATTATTATTCCGAAGCTGGATTTTGTAGTGTGTCTGTCTCCTCTGTCTGTTTTTGACATGCCCTGTTTTATATTTTTTGTAACCTTGCAATGGTGCACTATCTTGGCCAGGTCTCCTTTGAAAAAAGACATTTTAATCTCAAGAGACTTCCTGGGTGTGGTTTCATATTATGTTACCTGTTCCTTCACTGGCGTGGCAGCTTTCAGAAAAGAGGGTGAGCTTTTGGCTCTGGTGTTTTCTGTCAACCATTATCACATCACCAAATATTTCATCTCATTTTGCTTTAGTTATCTCAGTTGTTTGTTTAATAAATCAAAATAAAAGTCTCTGGACTTCAGAATGGATTTTATTCAAATAGTCACAGTTACTAGCCTACTCAGCTCCTTAACAACTTTTTTCATTGATAGTAGCTGCTACAGGTTTAATAAAATAAATTAATTAATTGTATGTTTAAATTCAGCTCACCAACCGACCCGCAACAAACCTATGAAAGATTTAATCCTCTCTAAGAAATCGTCTATGATAGCCATAGGACTAAAAATACTAAGTGTGAGGTGCCTGGTGGCTTCAAGCTAAAATCAAAAATATTTATTTTCCTCTTACCTGTAGTTTTATTCATCAATCTAGATTGAGAGACTCTTTCCAGAAATCATGACTTGGTTACTCAGGATAATCTACAGACCTTATGAGCAGTTTCATGTAGGAACTATTTTCTTTCTAATGAACTAAACCTACCGACTGTATTATCAAGCAGAAGGAAGTGTGCATCTACTGCTAGCTCACCTAGCACGACTGTGCTAGATAACACAGCATAGTTGTGGAAGGCACAATTAATGTTTCCATGTTGTGCCGTCACAAGCACGATGGACGAGTGATTTGATAAGCTGACCACATGACGTTAGCAAAAGAGAACTGTGTATTTTAATACAAGAGGTATGACTTTATGACTTTATTAGTCTCACTTTGGTCTACCTCTTTTATGCAAAAGAACATTGACTGGTCTCTCAATGTATCTCGTAATTGTAGAGGTTGGAAAGTTGCTGCCAATTCCCCAGCTGATTGTATGAAAAAGGTATTAAATTCCTTTGCAGTTTTCATCATGTCGTTAATGACTATTCCAATTATGTTTAATTCCATTACTGATTTTTGTGGGTTAGGCACTCGATTGGTTAGAGTATTTAGGTGTTTCCAAAGTGCTGAGCTTGAGCCCCAACATCCCCAGAATCAGAACCTGGCTGTAAATCATTCCCCATCTCTCTTCTCCCTCATTTCCTAACTGCTTCCCTGTTTGCTGCCTAATAAAGGCATTAAACACCAAAAAACATCCTAATGGAGGGACCTTGTAATGTTACACAATCATCATGTTGAATAGTTAAACCATTATGTTACAATTTTTTATTTGTATGCCACTTTGTGTCCACGTGTAAATACTGAACATTACCTTTTGATTTCACTTGGGCAAAGAGGGGCAGGGCTGGGCTCAATCCCTTTTGTTTTACCATCCAAACGATTGCCAGAGCCAGTGAAAGCCTGATGATAGGAAACAGAATAGGAGTTACATCACCTCCAATTATTACAGTCATTAGTAGTGGTAGGGACATTTATTTATCTCTGAACCCACAGCAACATTTACTCACTCTGAATCCCATGTCCATGTCAGCGTAGCTGGTGGGATCTGCTTCTTCCTCCTGTGAAGAAATACGTTTTATCAAACTGTTCAGAGCACAAAATCTGCAGGTACCTTTGGGGTTTGATCCTTACTGTTGGTTCCTCCTGGTGCTGAGGTCGTCGTTCAGGCTCTTTGTAACCCAAAGGAGCATCGAAATCCACCTGAGAAACAGAGTCACGACACATTTAAAGTGGAGATCACAACACAGTAATTCACTGTTATCTGTGATACTATAGAGGATCTTACATTCATGTCACACTCGATGATAGACACTGCTTTATCTGGCTTGGTTTCCATTACTCGCAGCTCATATATCTGAAACAAATTCAGATTCCATTAGAAGTGTATTCATGAGAAAAAATAAAGACAAAACATATTCATATATTAGTCCAACACTAATTTAAGTAAGTTAATTTACCTTTTCATTGTAGTTGATGGCGATGACATCACCAGTTGTCAAGCAGGCAAAGTTTCTCAATGCATTCTCCAGTCTGTAATTAAGTGAAAACTTAATCAATATAATTAAACACAAAATGTGGAAAAGGTCAGTTTAAAGTTCCTAGCTGATATCTCTTACACTGCCTTGGGGTTTGTAATGTCCAGGAAGTCAGGGCTCTGTGGCTGGAACTTTGAGTATGTGGCAACCATAAGATTAACACTTTCCACCTGGACCAGACCACCTTCCTCCAGCAGAAGATTCTGCATCATCTGCAGCAAACAAAATAAAGCAAATATAAATGCTGCTTTGACTGATGCCTACAGAGTGGCTTTAAAAGCATTTAATCAGCAGAGAACATTAGAGGCGGCGACATCAAACTGTTTCTCACCCAGTGTGGCAGGTAGCAGATTCCCTCGTCTGCCACAAACTCCAGAACGCCGCAGTGTGTCATTCTGTCTGAGTTCTTGTTGGTCAGCTTGAACAGCATTGGGTAGGTGATGTTAAGCCTGCCTGTACAAGTAACAGTAACAGAATGCTTAGATTCATAGAAGGCTCATACAGGACTTTTATAATGAAGAGGTGCTTGATTTAACTTAAACTTACTGAGCTGGTCAAGAGCTGAAGGTGGCATTATTACTGAAAAAGAAACCGCTTATTAGTTGAGACAACAACAACAAATACGTAAAATATATAAAAGTTGTTGAACACATAAGGTACAGGTATGATACCAGTTTGATCCTTACAAAAACTGGGTCATTTATGCAACATTTTTAAACATAACGTCAGGAGGAATATATCACCATACCAACAAAAAGTCAAACCACAATTACTCGGGGGAATTATGGTGCAGCAACTGCTATAAAATGCTGCAGTTATTGCGGTTGCAATTTTAGTGGGAATGGTAATTTTTGCTTTTCATTTTCACTGAAAAAAATAGATATGTAAAAATTATGATTTTAGCTGGGGTCTGTACCATATCATTTTGTTCACGATAACATTTGTATAATTTTTAATATGATATAAACAATTCATATCATGATACTAGCGATATTTTCGGCTTGACATACTGACATCATACTGTTACCCACAGCAACAACAAGCATGGCTGAAAGCGAAATTATTGTAGTATTGTAGTGTGTATTGTACTGTATTGCAGTGGTTCCAAAAAGAGGAGCAGCTTCAGTAGTGTGGAATAAACTGTGATGTCCTGGATGTTTTATGAACTGCCCCGGACTTCTCAGACTCTATTAGCGAGTTACCGCTCAGAGGGAACTCATTTAGCAGCTCCTCGAGCAGCAGCATAACGTCTCTCCCTCTCCTCTATCGCCGTACGCACACAAGACTCAGTGTCATCAAGTCATTTTGTCATGAACCTTTGGTAATGTAAACCTACGTGACACTCCCGGCTTGACAAAGAACTCCATGTATAGTAGTTATCATAGCATAACAGCCTGTCACAGGTTACAGCGTGATGATTAGAGGAGAAATGGCATCAGCGTAAAGGTCCAGGTGGAAAAAAAACAACCAACTCAGTCATTTAGGATTTTACTAAAAGAAGGAAATAACCTGCTGATTTATATATACAGATCCTAGGGTACATTTTTGTGTTTGGAAGCTGTTTAAATGTGTAATTTGTTGTAGATTTTATTTTGTTAAACTACTGATATTGTATACAGAATCTAAATCTCACTCTGCGTTACTGTTGTTGTTTACAAACTAAAGAACTGAGAGATAATTTTTGTTTATTTTCCACTGAATATTTGATGGCAAACTGTTAGGGTAACATGTAAAACTATATCACCTACTGTGTTGCAATTCCATGTTCTTAAATTAATAATACAATGTGTGTATATGTATGTTTTTTTATTTCATTTATTTATTTTTTTTACAAATTTGTAATAATAATGATAATATTTCAGGGCCATATCGCCCACCCCTAGTCTGTACCAAACAAACATGTTCCCTTATGTCTGGAATATGAGTTGTAGGCCAGGGCATCTCTATAGTACCACAATGCTGCATTTATAATGCTATGTTGTGACACATTTTACATTTATCAAAAACATGCACCTCCCGTGATTTGGATATTGCACTTGGCTATATTGAGATTTTGATTTTTTGATTTTTATTCATTGTGCAGTCCCAATCTAGTTCATAAGGGACTATACCTTGCAAACAAAAAGTTGGCTGCACTGCACCGGGCACTGAGACAAAGCTGAACATGAGTCAGCAGAATATAATAAACTGACCAACTCTAGAAAGCAGGGGTGATTCACTGGCAGGGTAGCTCATGTTTCTAGTCACCTAATGACCACTCTGTCCCTTTAACAAAAGAAATGTGCAATAAAAACACTTAAGTACAAAAACAGGCTTCTGAGTGGGCCGTCAAGCTTAGGAAACACTGCGTCAAACAGGGGTCATAGACTTGGGAGTAGAAACACAGGAACTGGGCTGTTGGGGGGGGGGAAACTAAATTCCCTATTATTTTCTTTACGGTAGAGTTTCCCTGACTCGATCAAAGATGACAAAAACAGTTTGCTCTAAGACGTTTAACTAGAGGTGTGCGAAAGTTTTAAGCATCTCTTGTGACAGTAACACTCACTTTTGCCTCCTTTCTCCACGTCGGAGCGGTCGTTGGGACCTGCCAGCATGGACACCGAGTAGCAGCGGTACTGAGTGGAGAAGCGGTTCTGAAACCCCCGGGACATCGGGTGGTCGAATGCTTGGAAAGCAAACTGTGGAACAAACCAAATCCCACCAGTAAAACACACATACATCTGACATTTTTACAGCAGATGATAACATCCACGTAGGACTGTAACGGTTAATTCCATCATGACAGGGCAGCTTTCGTGTTGTTGTTAGCCGCTCGCTAGCTAGCTGAGCTAGCTGAACTGCTCCGAGTACGGTTTGTTTTGACATTAATGAATCGTCATCGTTGGACGAAATAAGAGTGTTACTCACCATGTCGACAGCTTAGGTCTTTGGTTGTCAAAAGGTTCAAATCAAAACTTTTGTTTCTGTTTTGTTGTTTATAAATTCGGCATATGAGCAGCGAATCTTCCACTGTTGTCTTCCGCTTCTTCCGGAAGTGTACGAGCTGACAATCGGAAATGACGACATGAAAGACGTTAGCCAATCACAACAACCCATTGAAATAAAATGCTATAATTTAATTAAAAACAACCTGCAAATTTTGAATTTTGAGATGAAAATGACTACACCTTTAACTTCTCATAAAAATATTAAAAATAAAAAATACCATAAATTTTAATATCTACAGGTTTTTTTTAAGAGTATAATTCCATAAAGTTGATTTAAAAAAAAAAAGTCAAATTAGAAGAAGGAATAGAGGCTGAGGTATCCTAACTTTTAGCCTCTTGCATGAATCAAACTCCTGATTACATTTGACATCTCACCACAAGGTTCATTCAGAAACAGTTTAGGAGCTTCCAGCTGTTTTCTGTCTATTTAGTTAACTGTCTTTCAGTCTAAACTTTCAAGCAAACATGGATTGAAATTATTATAGATAACTAAAATTACAAAAAAAATAATCAAGGTGTGAAAAAAATAAACATTTAAGTCACCTTAAAATAAAATAAGAACTAGACTTTGAAAAATAACTCATTGAAACAACATTGTGTACTTACACAACTATCTAAAAATAAAAATATACAGGACATGTCTTTGGTTGTAGTCCTTGCTAATTTGCTCAAAATAGTCAAGAAAATATGAGGTATTGGTGCATGTTTATTGTGACTGGGATGTCTACATGACTGTGACTCAACTGCCTTCACAAAGTGTTGTGTTTCCATTGTAATACTTATTCTGAACTTCTTAAATCTTGTCTCTGACAGATACCGCCCATACTATAATTAAAATAACAACAACAACAAAAACAATAATGATAATAATAATTTCACTCATAAAAACAAATAAAACCAAAATACAAAAATAAAAACAAATTAAAAATACAAAACTATGATAACTGACTAGGGATGTCTTTGAGGTGCGCAGAAAAAAACATCTGTAATTTAAACATCTGTAATACTGACAACTGGGCAAATGCAAGCAGTTAAGAAGATCATGTGAAACCATCCAAAGCTCCAGAACAGCTACTTTATGGATCGTGTGGTGAGTGTCATAAATGAACATTCAGTTTCAACCAATACCATATTCTCATTAGACACTGTCTGTCTGGTAAATGTTCCCATTACTTCACAAGTTTGTAACGCAGGCTTTCTGTTGAACAATTTAAATCTTCATGCCCAAGATGAGATTATTATGACAGTTGTGGCTCAAACTTGTGTTCACAGTCTCCTCATGACAAGTAAACCAACAATGATGTGTAAAATCAGTGGAGCTTTTCATGCCTTTCATTTTTACATGCAGCATAAATAAATAACACAGCAGCCTCATTCAGAGCCACAGTTTTAATGAGTCTTATGAAGACCAAATCAGACAAACAGCAGCACACTGATAACAAGTTAAAAGTTATTATAGAGCTGTAGTTGAAAACTGTACAAGTCACAGATACAGTATATAAAATACATATCTAAGAAAAGGCAGTGTCGTGGTTTTGTAGTTTCATCTTGAGAGAACATTTAAAAAAATAACAGGTCTGAAGACGCCCTCTGATGGTAAAGAAGGGAGTTCTATGGATCTGTAGATCAACATTTGTCTCTGATCAAGGATGTAATTTAATTTTCTGCCTTCTTTTCAGATGAAAGTCTTTATATCGGAGGCCAACTTTTGGCTACTTCTTTATGCATGGCCTCAGGTAACCACTGGCAGTATGCAGACAATAGAACTGTAGGAGGAGAGAAACACATGATCAAACAACATGATTAACTGACTAGAAGGGTAACCAAATCAGACTCAGGCAAGTTGTGCAAAGCACATTAAATCAATCCTCACATTTATCTTCAGTTTTCCACACAGACCGGAGAGCTTCTCTGCAGTCAACCCTCTTTGACACCAGCGCTCCCAGCAAAACCTCCGTCCTGGGCTGCAGCCTAGAGCAGCAGTGACACAACAGTAAGACCAAAGTCCTTTCAAGAAACAAGTTAATTTGTGATTTGAAAAACAGAGAAATGCCTCAGAGAAGGCAGAGCAGTGTGTGTGTGTGTGTGTGTGTGTGTGTGTGAGTGTGTGAGAGAGAGAGAGAGAGAGACAGAGACAGAGACAGAGAGACTTACTTTGCCCATGTCTTCAGCATGATGGAGGGGTTTGAGAGAAGGTGGCTGCTGTGTTTGTTTAGTTTAGGACAAACCTACAAAGCAGACAAAACAAGCATTACTACACAGGACTCAAATGTTCCTGTCTGCTCTGCTCTGGCATAATATTTCCAGCTTTTCTAGCCCAGATTTGAGGTTTAAATGTTCTTTTACCTGCTTATATTTACCTATAATGTGCATATTTTTGGCCCTGCACACACACAACAATGCAAAAGGATCAACACATCTGTATATAATGTTTATTCAGTGGAAAAAAAAATGTTCAAAAGGTGTAAAATGGTTAATATGCTTCAGAATTTATATGTGATTTAAACTTTTTGAATTTATAATTACTTTTTCAATTGATTTTATTCATATTTATGGTTATTTTTGATGTCATTTTACTGGGTTGGGTATAGTTGTGGTAGTGTAAACTGTTTAATTTACTGCAGGGACTGTCAGTATAAATAGCTGTTGATTATAATGTGTATTTAAATATGAAGATAAAGAAGGTGGAGTCGTTTTTGCAAATTTAACATTTACTGGGTATCAAAATAAACACATTAGGGAGGAGGCTCAACAGTTATTGAGGCTACTAGTACTCAGGAAAATCAGATGTATTCAGGCATGTAGCAGTGGTGAGGACTGTAAAGGCTTGGACAGAATGGTCAGGTTCAAGTTTTCATGCCTACATGATACCTAAGACTGAACAGAACAGGGTAACTCTCAGGTTTTGCTGCAGTACCTGTCCCTCAAGCAGAAACCTGGCAAACAGCTTGTAACGCTCCAGGGCTTCTGGATATTCCATCTCCAGTGCCGGCAGCTGCCAACCCACACGGACTGCAAGAGAGACAGCAAATACACACATGTAGGCAAACACATCTTTTCAGCACAAACACAGTGATGGTGCTCAGCTTTAGGGAGCTTACAGAAGGTGCTTGAGCGGTGACATCTGATGGTGCCCGTGGATGAACAGAACCACGGGGATGGCGACTCCAGAGGGGAGCCGAAATGACAATACTGAGGCAGAAGCTTGGGGATCCACTCTGCTTCTACAGCTGACACACCTGACGAAGACAAAAAGGAAGACATTTCACATCAGTTTCAATAACAGCGGAAGTAATACAATTTGAGACAAACTTTGTTGTTTAAATCTAGCAGGAAAGACGCACAATAAAAACACTGACAAATAAAATGCACACATGCAGCCACTTGATCAATATTTTGCATTATAGAGGTCACACATCTGCAAAAAAGTTCAGTTATTATTGGCTAATTGAGAGCAATTAATGAATCCACACCTGAGCTATTCCACTCAACTTTAACTTATCACCCTTCATCTGAAAACTATGGAAAAAATCTCACACTCCATATGAAAAATGAATCAGCCAATTGGAAATGCTGTGAGACTAAAGGTGCCTGTGTTTTTCATGTTCGACAGCTCTCTAAATCAGCACTAAGAGGACACTGTGACAATCACATACGAGATTCCACACCTGGTATTTTCACAGAGCTCATTTACCTCTCATGTACATCTTGGTGGTCTCCATGATCTCCTGGTAGACGATGAACTCTGGAAGCGCTTTGAACAATGCAGAGGTAGGATGAATGAACACCGGCTCGTCCAGAAGAGGCGTCTATGACCAAAAACAGATGATGGTGAGAAAGTGAAAGAGAGCAAAACTTCTCTCCTAAACTCTCCAAAAATTATAATAACAGTCCTCCTGCCTTGTATCCATTCTTCCATTTTGGGTCCAGTATGTCTTCTGACTGTACACGCCTCGCAAGATGGTCTCCCAGACCGGCCAGAACAATCTGCCGCAAGCAAACCACCTGGTGCTCTGTTGGCGGAGCCATCTTGGGATCCACAAATGCTCCCACCTCTGAACACACTGCGTTCACTGGGATCACAGAACATACATGATTCGCTGTTAAGTCTCTGCAGCACTTTTTGTGTTATGGGGTTTTGAACATGACGGTAGGGGTATGAAGCAGAAGATTTTGCCCTGATGTGCATAGTGCACCGTTTTGAACTTCTGGCAGTTGTCACCTGGCTTTGGCCAATCAAATGGTGGGAATCGCAGAAGCAGAAAAAAGACAAGATAGAACAGCTGAAAATGTTGGTGTCTGAATACCTGGAGTTACGGTGCTAGCAACTCACATGGTCAACCAGAGATAAAACTAGTCCTGGGATAACATTTCCGCCAAACTTCAGATAACTGGAAAATTGTCCAAATATATAGACATTTTTGGTAATTTCCGGGATTTCTATTGTCTTGCTACAATATGCAGCTACAAACTAGTTTTTACTTCTGCCAGTGTTTCATGAGACACTTGCCTCTCAATGCAGCTGTGGACCGCATTGGTAGCAGCTGCTTTTAAAATGCTTTACTTTTTGGGGGAACACTCTTGCAGGAAGCCGTTTGTTAGGGTGGTTAACACGCAGCGGTGTGAAAGCAGCTTTAGGTCTTCTTTGTGTGTTTGTGTACCTGCGTTGGTGAGTTGTCCTCTGAGCCTCCTGATCTCCACCATGGCTTTATACCTCAGGCCATTATCCTCGCAAAATTTAGGAGTACAACCAGCAAATTCACAAGCACCAACAGCACCTGTAGTCACATGTACACAGAAATAAAGTGTAACCCCATCAATGTACTTAATAAAAACATTCTGTGCATAAAAACTGTTTCATATCTCACTAAAACTGCTCCCTTTACTACATCTATTAAGTGTCATCATTTTTTGCTGCTGCATCCTGCACTCAGGGGTGAATGTAAAATCTGCATCCTGTGATTGTAAACTTTTGGGTACTGTCACCCCTCCTTCACCAAGTTTCAATTAGATCACTCAAATCAAGTGCCACCTGGTATTAAGTCTCACACTGAAATCCTGCTTCATGCTAAAACCCAGTAGAAAAATCTGTTTTTGAAGCCAAGTCATGCAGCCTTTAAAGGTCAACATATGATCTAACAGACAGTCTATAGTAAAATTGGATCCTGAACAAAAAGTAAGCTCACCCAGCATGACCATGAGGTCCCCCAGCTGGAGCGACGGTCCTTGCCCAGCCCACAACCTCCTCATCTGGGTCAGCCGAGCTCGACGCTGGGTGAGCTTTGAACTCTCATCTTCACTCTGTGCAGGTCTGAGGAGAAACAGAAATATGTTACGACAATAAAAACATTTAAAAAAAAAAAGAAATTTGCTGAATGAGAAGACCACTGACATCACATTTGTGCCACCTAATCTATGCCCTTCTAAAGAATCAATTTCTAAAAGCAAGACTTATTCTAGTTTTTATTATGTTTATCTATAAACAGATATCATGAGCAAACATATGTCCTCACCTGTCAAGGTCTTCAAAGATCTCCCGGACTGTCATGGCTGCTACCACCGCAATGATGTAAGGCAAGCAATCCTGCTGCTGACCAAGAGCTAGCATCTTAGCATAACGAGGTGCCACAGGGAATGAAGCCATCGCTCTGCCCAGAGGAGTGATGGGACAGCTCAGTCTTGCTCGCTCCATCTCTTTCACCCTTTTAAGAAAAAGAAAAACAGTTTACAAGTGTGGACATATCACTGATAAATAGCTCAGTTTGTCTAAACACACTGGGTAAACTAATACTCAGACAATATTAAATAAAATATTAGTATAAAAGGCACTGTTACACTCTCAAATGTCCACAGAAAGGGGGAAAAATTTTAGAGAGTGTTACAAGTTCCTGCTGTTGATGAACTTCATATTGAAATTATCCTTTGTTTCCTTTCATGCCTTTATTTTCTTAAGGCTTCCCTATAAGAAACAGAGTGTAAGCAAATATCCCTTAAAACAACCCAAACTGATATAATAAATAGTTATATTGGTCAAAGCACATAAAGACGGGGAGACCCATCGACAGACAGTTACCTTCCCGTGCGAGGCGGCTCTTTCAGAGCTCCCAATGAGACTAATAACTGCTCTGCTGCAACTAGAGCCTCGGTGGAGGGAGGCGTGGGGAAGGGAAAATTGACCACCTGCACAAACAGAAAAAATTAAGCCATTTTTATGAGATGACTCTTTTTTCTTTTATGTGGCAGCATTTCACTTAGAAGCCTGCTGGTAAGTTTGAGCTGTTCCCTTTTCACTGACCTTCTCTATGTTGAGGTCCTTCATCTGTAAAACCAGATCTTCCACCGGCCGGCGAGTGATCTCCGCCTCTGAGAACAAACTGAAGTCTCCGAACACTGCAGACGAGTACAACCTGCAGGAACATCATCGTATAACAGAGACAAATATTTGTGAATCCTTAAGTAAAAAAAGACAACAATGTGGTTCACCTGTCACACAGTGTCAAAGTCCTGACCTGTAGCAGTGTCCTGGCTCTGTTCGTCCCGCTCTACCTGCCCTCTGATTGGCCGAGGCTTGTGAGGTCCATGTGACCTTAAAGGACGACACTCCGGTGACTCGGTCGTAGAAACGTTTCTTAACTCGACCGCAGTCGACCACGTATTTGATGCCGGGGATGGTCAGAGACGTCTCAGCCACATTGGTGGCTACCACACACAGACGAGTTCCAGGTGGAGGAGGCCTGAACACCTACACACAAACACACACAAACACAAACAAGAGATCATGATAACAGTTAATCAACTGCACTGCATCAAATGGACTCTTCAGCTGCTGGACAACAAGCTCTAAAAACAGCTAAAATATGTCTGAACCTCCAATTTTTACAGACTAGACAGTGTTTGACTGGAAGCTGATAATTTCACCTTTGATCCTATTATTATTTCAGATTATCAAACCACTCCTCTCTAGCACCGGTGCTATTTCATAAATATAATTTACACATTAGCTAACATAAACATACCTAGAAGCTTGCATTTGTGATAAGTAATAGTTATTCATGGTAATAAAATCACAATAATTCACTCTTTCACACAACAACATAAACCTTATTGACGGTCAATGCCAATTATTTATTAAGATATTTAGTTTCTTGTATTTTTAGGTCAAAACCTTTCAATAAAGTGAGTCTTTAATTGTTAATAATTGTGCAGTATTAGGCACAATTCTTTCATTATAAATTCAACAGTTACTTTGCTTAGTTTACAGACTACGTTGTTACAAACAGAGCCAAAAACTGAGCTGTTTCCTCTTAAACGCTGCTTCTCCACACTAGGGTTGTGCCAACCAACATCTACTGTATGTGATACACTGCCTATGGATAAGTACGACATTAGTACCTGACACAAGACGTAAATCTCACCTTGGCCTGTTGCTCTGGAGCCAACAGAGAGTACAGAGGGAGGACGTAGAGAGGAATAGACGGGTCAGGATTCTCCTCTACAGAAACAAAACACAGACAGAATCAATAAGGGCACTCATCTGAAATACATCCAACTGGATCTGAAGAATTAGTCATTTGGAGTATCGTGCCTGCACTGGCAGGATCGTCTCCAATCTCCAAGTCTGAGCCTTCATCCTCCTCGTCTCCAATTCCCGCCTCTCTGTCCTCGTCTCCTTCATCCACCGGGAGAGCAGAGTAGTTATCCAGGTCAATTCGGGGCAAAGACTAGAGACAGAGATAAAGCTTTTAAAAAATGTACACAAGAAATATCTGTCGAGCATGAGAGTGGCTTTAATTACAAAAACACTAACACAAAAGGGTCTTTTAGCATTTCACTAAAAGTAGACTTACGACCGTCTTCTTCTGTTTGGATTTTTTAAACTTCCTCATTGCTTCGGATGTGTCAGCTTCCTCATCTTCACCTTAATAAAAAAAAACATGTAAACATAAAGAAAACATACTCATGTCTAAGTGTGTGGAGGAGGCAAACAGATGTAAATTCCACTCACCAGTGGTTGTGTTACCCCTCCTGAAGGGGAAAGCTTTCCTCAGTTTTCTGCACAGATTGTGAACCTCAGCCTGACCGGTCAGAAACACCAGGATACCACCTGAAGGACAGAGATGCGGCATCAAGGTGGGGGTGAGTGTGTGTGTGAAGGTTAACTCCAGTTTGTCCTGCTTACTTAGTTAAAATTACAGTACATGTTAAACTCACATTTAGTAAAAAACTCCACTGATAAATATGAACTAACATTGTGCCATTCTTCATGCATCTAACCACAGCTAATGCCATGAGCTACAAAGATTCTCCTTTCTTTATTTAATGTGATCAACATAAAAATATATAACTGTTTCCCCTGCATCCGCTCAAATAAATGAGAATCCATCTTTCAGGTCATATAAGAGCCAAAACTGACATCAAATAGTTGTGTTATGTTTGATATCACTTTGATTTCACCCCACCTTAGTTTTGTAGTACACAAATCTTACTGCTAAAAAGTACATAAACCACAGAAATGTATCATGTATGAGCACCTGGAGGCAGCATCCGGTGGATCTTGCAGATTTTGTGGAAAGCTTCTCCGGTGTAATCATCCAGTGGTGTGCGTTTGTTGAAATGGATAGTGACCGGAAACTGACGAGCGTCCACTTTGATGACAGGCGGAGACGTCCGAAACAGCTTTCCGTTTTCTGTGAAGTCCTCCACTCGCAGGGTAGCTGACATGACCAGCAGCTTCATGGGCAAACCTTTCTGCAGAGACATACAGAGTGGGAGCAGGGGGATGAAATACAGAACGGAAGGTAAGTTAATGTCATGTATGCTTTCTGTGATTCAGGCTGTAACTTTTTTAACACCAAACACATGAAACACAGCAGAGTCTCTGACCTTGTTTCTGAGCGGGACGATACGAGACAACAGTCCGATGAGGATGTCTGTGTACACACTCCTTTCGTGCGCCTCGTCTATGATTATCACACTGTATCTCTGGAGCAGGAAGTCCTACGAGACAAGACACAGACACTGAAAAAACTGCAGAGACAGAAACAGAAATGTAATTAAAGGCTCATAAAGATAAAATGATACTGTGTTTTCACAGCCAAGTCAGTATTAAAGTAAAAGAAGATTAAATTAGTCAGTTTTCAACTGTTCCATTACTCATATATGTATATTCAAAAACCTCTACAAAGTCAACCGAATGACAGCCCATTAAAACTGTGATTTTTTTTTTAAAGCTCACTTCATTCAATATCGGGTTGAAAATGCTGCATCTCATCATTCTAATATGAGATTCTTTGATCCCCAACATCATCAGCCATAAAAGTGCATGCAGGTTCATGAAATATAAATATAACATCTTACCACTACATGTGCATGGGCAGCATTTATTTATCACAAATGAGCAAAAATAACAGTACTCATAGAAAACTTTTAAAAAATTAAAGAAAAGAAGAAAAATAAAGTTTGGGTTAAATCTACCGAACTCAATGTATTATTTACAATTGGAGAAAATCTATTGTTTTATTAAAGGATCAACTGCAGGCGTCTTTGCCACATGGCAATCATTTTTATCTTTAAGTTACCTTTTTTTTTTTTTTTTAAATTGTATGAAATCTTTTTAATGTATATAGATTTCTAAAATTCTTTTTCTTTCTTTTGTTATATTTATGTACATGTATTTTCAACATTATTTTTCATTTATTTATTTATTTACTTTTCTTTTCTGTCTTTTATTTCCTTTTGCTGGTCTGGCTTTCTCTGTTTCTGGGTTGGTTGGTGGGGTTGATTTCTGTCCTTGTTGGTTCTATGTTTCTTTGTTGATGCTTTGTGCATCTTATTGAATTATCAATAAAAATACCTTTAAAAAAACAAAACACCAACCTGAAATTGAAAAAATGGATGCAAATAATTTACTGTATTAAAAAAGCTTGGTCCTCTTACATAGACAGACAATGTAAACATTACCACACATTCAACACTCTCCCTGTCTGTCCCTCCGTCTTTGTTACTATCTGTATGTCTCTCTGTAGCCCTGAGGGAAGGCAGTAGTTACCTGGATGTTTATCCACTGCCTACTTTCATGGTAAATCAGAAATACCATGTTTACTATATTTTATTAAATGATCTCACTGGGGAGTAAAGATGATACCTTCTGGATCTCCTTCAGTAACACACCATCTGTCATGAACTTGATCTTGGTATCACTGGTCACGTTCCCCTCATATCGAATCTGGTATGACACCACCCTGAACACAGACACACAAATATGTAACACATCATTTTGACTTTTTACTTTCTAACTCTGAGGATTACGTAATCTTAAATATTTTGAATGTTACCGTGTGGACAGGTTCATCTCTTTGGCCACTCTGTGGGACATGCTGACAGCTGCCACTCTTCTTGGTTCTGTGATACCTATTATTCCGCTGCCACTGGAGGAAACCAGAGTGAAGACGATAACATTTATGACATGATCTCACATTTGAATGTACATCAGGACGATTCAACTGAACCTTAAAACCAGCAGAATGGTCCTGCACGCTTGGCCTTATTGGCTCTGAACCCTACAACATGGCAGCAAGTTTGAAAGGCATGTTTTTGTCTTGAAAAAAATCAAGGTGCTTAGCTCTCTGAAAATGCTGCTCCCTGAACAACATAGTAAAAAAGTCCTGATGTACATCCATGCGTAAACCATTTTTTTGTGTAAATATTCAGTGAAACATTTAAGGACAGCACAGTAATGAGAATAACCTACGTGGCATAGCCGGCTTCATACAGAAACTGAGGCACTTGAGTAGTCTTTCCACTTCCTGTCTCTCCACAGATCACAATGCAGGGATTTTCTCTCACTGCCTCCATGATGACCTGCTCCTCCGCCAGCACGGGCAGCTTCAGACGGGCCTCCTGCAGCAACAGATCAAAATACAGATATGAGCAACCTCATAAAAAACACACCTGTCTGAACGGAACAGCGGAAGTTTTCACACACCTGTATTTCTGGAGATCTGTCAACAGGAATGAAGATGGCCGGCTGTGATGGCGTCTTGTTTTCAACTTTCTCTGGAACAGAAATCTTCTTCTCATTCTGTCCACCTTGTTCTGTTTTGTGTTGTTCTTCCTTCACTTCCTGTTTGTCCATCTCCTGACAGGGAGCAGCAGTCTTCTCTGTGGTCTCATTCACTTCTTTGTCTTCCTCATCCTCATCCTCATCAGATGAGGTGTCCAAATCACTGCTTTCTTCTGCCTTTTCTTCCTCTTCCTCGTCCTCCTCTTCTTTCCATTTTCGTTTTCTGTTCGCTCCACTGACGCTGCTAATCTTTGGCCCCGAGTCTCCATCTTTTACTTCATCCGGTAACCTAAAAACCCAAAAATATTAAGACCGCTGACTCCACCTTCCCTGTATCCTCCAATGAGAAAAACACCTTTGTTTATCTTTGCTAATATATTTGTGCACTTACTGTTTGCTCTGGTAGAGTTTGTCTCCTGTTCCCAGTTTGGACGTGGTGTACAGCAGCTTCAGTTCGGACTCTGGAAGCTGCACTTCGGCCAATTTGGTGAGGATGTCTGCTCTCTGGACGGGACAGACAGCAGGAAAGGTGAGTGGGTTCTGATCTCTGCTGGCAGTCACTACACGTTTAACAGTTTATGTCCAGAATATCTGATGTACTTATGTAGGACGAGTAACTGCTGATGTCCTTGTCCTGTTTCTTGTGTACTTTGTTGATGCATACTGTTACCTTGCAGTTCTACAATTGTAATGCAGTTCTCTCTGACCTTCTCCAGGAGTACACCCCCTCCCACTCCCTGCGCTCTTCCTCTGCTGGTCTCCTAAAAACTCCCACCTCACGCCTCAGTACTATGGGTGCCAGCGCTTTCAGTTGTGCTGCCCCTAGGCTCTGGAACTCCCTACACCCACTAGGGCTGCCACGATTAGTCGACTAATCGATGACTAATCGACTATTAAAATAATCGGTGACTATTTTAGTAGTCGACTAATTGGTTTGAATCATTTTTCATAGAAAAGTACCCCAAAATACTCTTACTGCAGCTTTTTATGTTCAGATATTGGCAGTTTTACACACTCTCCCGTGACAGTGAACTAAAACCCTTTGGCGTGAATATGAAACAAGACATTAGATGACGTAATTTTGGGGTTTGGGCGAGACAGACCGACATTTTTCAACATTTTAACACATTTTTCGATGAAATGATTAGTCGACTAATCGAAGAAATAATCGACAGATTAGTCGATAATGAAAATAATCGTTAGTGGCAGCCCTAACACCCACATATCTGACAGTCTGACAGCATGATGTCCTTCAAATCCCATCTCAAAACCCACCCATTCAAACTGACTTATGCACTTTAACACCACTATTTAACAATCTTACTGTTTTTATCACAGTGTGTGTGTGTGCCTAATTCGCATCTCTTGTTTTGTATATTTTATAGGTGACCTTGTTTTTTTTTTAAAAGTGCCTTTTAAATAAAATGTACTATCATTATTACTATTGTTTTATGATTTGATGATGTATAATGTACTTTGTGTGTTTTTGTTGTTTTATATGTACTGTAATCAGGGTGTCCTTGTAAAAGAGAGCTTGCTCTATATGCCCTTCCCTATTTAAATGCAGATTAGAATAAAAAAAAAATAACAATAATAAAGATCCTTTATTGTCTGAATTTTCATTTAATACAGGAACATCTGATCAAAGATTAAATAAACAAGGAGACAAAAACTGACCATCAAAGCTAACTTCCAACACAACTGCTTAGACAGTCTTTGATACAGTTACAATCTGTACAAACAATGTATTGCAGATTAATACAAATCCTGAATATTCAGGATACCCTTTTAGCTTTCAAAAGATATGTGGCATTTTAGGCATCACTGTTTTCACATCAAGTCTAGATTTGTGTATATTTAATAATGCTAAAGACTACAGCTTAAAACAATGATTGTTTGGATTTGCAATGAATCTCAAAGCACATTGCACGTTTTTAAATCACGTCTGAAAACATATTTTGATAGGAAAGCTTTCCCTTTTAATGCATTATTTGCACTTTTGTGATATGTAACCATTGTGTTTTATTTCCTTTTGTCCTGTTTTTGCCTCTATTTTTCTTACCTCTTAACATTTTCTAAAATACTGTAATATTGTAATCTTATCTTCATACACTTTGTGTAGCACTTTGTAACCTTTTTTAGATAAGTGCTATACAAATGAAAATATTATTAAATCATTATTATATGTTTGCGATAGATCATGTAGTCTATACAATTTTATAAGAAAGTAAAAAAACTCAGAAGCTATCAGACCCAAAAATTAATGACTCAAAGGCCTTAAGATATTCAATTTTAAAGTGAAATAAAACAGAAAATAGCAGCAAATCTTTATATTTAACAACCTGCAACCAATGATTTTCAGTGTTTTTGCTTAATATTACTTTTTTTTTATCCATCAATGAAACCATTAATCTAATAATTTTGTCAGCAGCACTACTAATGACATTAATGTGGTTATAACTGCATTATTGAACTTTGTTCAACCCTGGCAACCCTTTGTGTGAACCTGCAGCATCAGCCAGTCTCTCACCTGAGCTTTCTTTTCTTTGCGCTCCAGGACTTTCTGCAGCTCCTTCCTCTGTTTCTTGGTAAGGGGCTTTTTGGTGGAGACAGGTGTGGCTGAGACCTTCTTCTTCTTGGCTTTGTTGGCTGGGAGGACCAAAGCGTTGCTCTGGTCTACACCTTTCAGCCTGGACCCATCTGATGGAAACAAGTGTCACCAGCCAAACAGACAACACGTTGAAGTCACAACATGGATCAAATTATTTGACCATATAATGGGTTTCACTTTAAAGTTCCTACCTTGTAGTTCAACAACAACTTCTGTCTTCTCTTTATCTGTTGGTTGTTGGGTTTCACTTTGCTGTCGTCCCTTCCAGTTGTGTTTCTTCCTCAGTTTTCCCATTTTGAATTCAGGTCTGTTAAAAATAATAAACTATGTGTACAAAACCACCACCTGATGACTTGTAATGTCACACACTTCGAACAAGCTAAATACGAGCTAACTAGCTAACTGTAGCTTTGCCGTTACGGTAAACACGTCATTTACACAGCCGAGTAAATCTTTATTAATATTATAAAATACATACCTTTTTATTCCACCTGGTCAAACAACAGCATGTGAGATTTAAACACTTTAAGTTTGATATTACAGCCCTGCACAAACCTCACGTGTAAACATAAGAGGGTCCGTCAGTTAAAACTGTCCGCAGTTGAAACGTCACCGCAGAAAGGTTCCGTTACAAAGACAAACATGAGAAAGATTAAATCCTCAGTACAACAACTAGTTTATGATGTTTTAAAGACGTCGTGTTGTTTGTCGCTAATAATTTGAGGGCAAATATGTTTTGTGTGCAGTTAAAAAGAACAATATAGCTCATAAAGTGTGTCTGTTTGAATAAATCAACTAATTTATTTTCCTAGTGAAACTCACTCAAAAGAAATTCAAGAAAAATGTGCATATCATGTTTCCATTAAATTACGTCTTTACTTTCATCAATAATGCAATGATTTATTTAAATAATAATAATAATAATAATCATCATCATCATCATCATCATCATCATAATCATAACAAGAAATACACAACCTTGTCACACAGTTTCAGTAACTTTTAATTACACTTGTAGCATTTATTTTGTCTTTAAAACATCAAAATGTGATTGCAAATACAAAAAAGAAACGTCTAAAAAAATTTGTGATTCATTTTTTCTGATGAAGAAATTTCTACAATATTTAAACACACACGCACGCACGCACGCACGCACTCACACACACACACACACACACACACACACACACACACACGCACACACACACACACCCTATAAGATATTCCTAATGTACCTTAGACCTGTGGTTCCCAACTGGTGGGTCACAGGTTCATTCTGAATGGACCACAAGTGACCTGCTAACATACCAAATTAGTATAAAAAAAAAACACACACACACTTAAGTTTGAAGTACAGTGAATTTCTGGTTCAGAGTTTTTATTTTTAAATGCTTCCTGAGTGACTACTGAACAGCTGTTTCTCAGAGACAGCACACTAGCTCAACAACATGGGTAATTGCAAGTATGATGATGAATGTGTTAAACTGTGTTAACCTTGAAGGAGAAATCTAGATCCTTTGGTAGGACCAGTTGGAAGTCTTCAGTTGAGATTATTTTGATTGCTCACATCTGCAAATAAAGCATCTCAAGGTGCTAAAAACACATTTTTATTGATCTTTTTTTTTTAAACCACATGAGCCTTTAAAAATAGAAAATTTAAATGTGATATTTCAACCAGGCGGAAAGGATCTGTGTTGTCAAAACTTTGGGTAGAAAGCTGGACTTTCTTCATGTTGTCATTAATATTATGTCAATAAAAAGTGTTCATTGTGAGCAAGTGATGAGTGCAGCTGTACAGACTGAAGCTTTACATTTGCAATATTATCAACTGATGTGTAAACACAGACACATCAGTATCAAAGTCTGGCTGATAATTAACAAAGTGATAGGTTTGTACAAGTTCATTTGTCAGCTGTAAAATGTCCTGTTCACTACATCACAACTGTCTAATAATCATATCTAAGGGGTCCTTAAATTCATTGATTTTAATTCATATAATCCAATATATTGTTACAAGAAAATTTCCTCTCAAATAAAGACATTGGTTTAAGAATCCAAAATTGGTCAGACACTTGTGCTTTAGGCTGTTTTAATCTTTATTTCCATTTAGTCTGTTCTATGGTGCTATATGGATCTAGATGGGAGGCAAACATAGTCGAAGACGTGTCTTAGTGAGGTGTTGGGCCATCAAGCTGCCAGAACAGTTTCAGTGAAATCTCCCTGAGATCTTTTAAGATTTGGTGATGAAGCACATGATTCACATCATTTAGTGGACTAAATAAGGCACATCTTTGGAACTTTATCTCTGAACATTACATGTTTCTTGTATATGTTCTTTATACTGTGAACTTCTGCTCATTCCTTGAACAATTTTGCACATTTCTGCACAAACTACCACCTCTTAAAACAGGTCTTTCATTTTAATTCAGATGTCTTGTACATAGTTTATGGTATTTTTTCATAGGTTATTTAAATTTCTTCTATTCTGTATTCATGTTTCTTGATTTTTGCAATATTGCTTTTATTTCTAATTTAATTTCTCTTACTTTGTTTATGTTATGCACAAATTTACCAAAGCAAATTCCTTGTACTGGTAAGTAAAAACCTACATGGTAACAAATTAAACCGGATTCAGAGTCACGGTATTTTCATACTTATCAAACCCCTCCACTTGTTTCCTGTATGGAAGCATCTGCGTATGTTTCTCTACTCATTTATTGAGGGTTTTCCTTTTAGTTTTTCACCTTGTTGTGCCTAAAATGAACTTTGTAATTATAGTCTGAAACACAAAAGCATGTAAGAGACATTTTCTCTGCTGTGCAAATGATAAACAGCTCTTCTTCTTCCATCTCAGATGCTGCTGTCCTATAAAGACGTGTACTCATTGTCTATCAGACTCTCCCCAGCCGTGAAGCTCTCCTCCATGGTTTTCCTCGCCTCTTTGGAAAACCTCTCAAACCTCTTCAGGAACACAATGAGAGCTGCCAGCAAAGCCACCTGCACCACCACAAACACAAACAGACAAACCTGTGACACCAAAGCCAGATTACAGTACCAGTAGTGGCAGGACTCCAGCACCTCCCTCTCTGTTAAAGTCACCACCAGCCGCCCTCTGAGGCCAGGAGGGGAGGTGCAGTTGACGCCCAGGTGTGACGTGAGAGTGGCGGGATGATGCAGCAGCCATGCTCGCAGGTAGAGAACCCCACAGTCACACACCCAGGGATTACCATGAAGGGAGACCGAGTTGAGGGAGGTCAAACCATCCAGGAGCCCGTTAGGGAGGGTGGCCAGCCGGTTGTTGTGGAGACGGAGGGAGGTGGTCCCAGCAGGGAAACTGGTGGGCAGCGAGGAGGAGGCGAGAGACTTGCTGCTGCAGTCCACCTGACTGCCATGGCAGGAGCAAAGATGGGGGCATGCTGATGACCTTTGACCTCCAAACAGGGGGAGCAGACACAGGAGCAGAAGCCCCTTCATGGTTACCGATCACTGGTGAGGAGAGGAGAGGAGAGGAGAGGAGAGGAGAGGAGAGGTTTTTGTTAGACATCAGATATCACATCGTAGGAATGACTCAATATTATTTGTTCCCTAAACACAGATTAATTACATGATGATACCCATTACCTAGTTTCTTTCGTGGGGATTAACAATGTCTCATCTTATTTTCCGTACGTTTTATTTGTCTTTTAGGATCTGTTTGAATCTAATATTATTAGAAAATAGAAATGAATGTAATCCAAGGGGAGTCCTGCAGTAACCACCATCTTTGTTAAAATGATCAGTTTATGATTTTATGTCAGAGACGTGTGCCTCGTGAAGCTGTACTTTGCTGTGTTGTTGTAATGATGCAGGTCTTTATACTGGTCTGGTCAATTAGTAGATAATTTAAGACAATTCCACCATAAATTGATGCAGAAAAGACAGAAATTAACGCATAAAAAAAATCACCAAAATGCAGGAAATTAAGTGTTTGATGCTCAAAAATTTCTAGCAGAGGTCCCCAAATCCCCTGTCTCATATGTGTCCCCCTAATGTTTAAATGAAACCTACACCCTTGTTTACCACTGGTTTAGTATCTGACACTTAACATTATACAATTTACTAAAGTACCATATACAAAACATAGCATTATGTAACATGACATTACATGTTCATGTAACAAATAATATATTTTGGAAATTTCACAACATACAGCCTTCTTCTTGATGTTTTGTTAGTTCAGTGCACTGACAAAAAGACCTCCACTTCCCTTCATGTCTGATGAGCGTCCCCACACAGTATGTCTTCTTTAAATCTAAATTTCAACCTTGAGGTCAGGTCTATGGAGTCTTTTCTGTAACTCCACATGAGGTCGTTTGCTAAGCAGATGATGGCTCAAAGCATTGATAGACCTACTGACTATGGATTTTTGTTTGATACATTTTTAATAAGAAAAAAGTTTGACATGTATCATGTAAAATACATTTCCATGCTCTTAAAAGCAGCTTGAGTAATTCTGTCAAACTGAATTTTCCACACCAACTTGGCATGTTTCTAAATACTATCATATTTTGAAAAGAACTGGAGTGATGGGTCACTAAACAATGTTTTAATGTCAGTAATTATAAAGGAGAGTCGTTTACCTTCAGTGCTGCGTGTCTTCAGGAGAGGACTGTGTTTCTTAGGTCACTCTGAGCCGAGTGTGTGTGTTGCAGGCAGCTGGCACTAACTGATAAAACACCCCTGAACACCCCTGACAAATATGAACACACACACACACACACACACACACACAGTAGACTACAACACACGCACGAGCAGAAATGTCTAACAGGACATGGGAAGTCCCTCAGTAACTATTTATCTGAGGTCCTTAATTTCTTATGAATTGTAGGAGGTTCTCTGAGAAGAAGAGTTTGGTACTACAGTACTTAGAAGTACAATAGAGACAGTATTTAATTAGTGCAACTAACAATTATTTTTATTGTTGAGTAATCTTGCAATTATTTTCTCGATTAACTGATCCATTTTCTGGTCTATAAAATCGCAGAAAATGGTAAAAAAGTTTCTCTAAGCCCAACATAACGTCCTTATTTGTCTTATTTTGTCCACAAACCAAGCATATTTACAGTCAGAGGAGTAAAGAAATCAGAAAGTATTCACATTTAAGGAGCAGGAATTAAAGAATTTTGACTGTCTTTCCTAGAAAAATTACTCAAACCAGTTCATTGAATATCAAATTCGTTAGGTGATTAATTTAATAACTGACAACTAATAGATTAGTCGTTACTGTTAATGTTACGTCTGCTTGTGTCTGCTCTGACTGGCAGGGAGAAGACGCTGTGTGCAGTGCTGAGGAAGCATTGCAGCAGTAGATAAACATGAATCAGCAGATAATGCTTTCCTGTAGCAGCTCCAGCTCGGAGCCCTGCCGTTCAGACTATGACAGCCGGAAGTGACGGAGGATGTTGGTGCTGCGCTCACTGGACCTTAACATTGTAACATTCAAAGTGATGCAGGTTGACGAGAAACAAGAGTTTATTTGTCACACATTTATAAACAGGGCACAGGCTGAGCTCACAGCCTTCAGGCAAAATATGCACTGTTCCTCGGCATCGGCCTACACACACACACACACACACACGCTCTCAGACAGTTTTAACTCACACACAGGATACACATCTTCACCAGCAAAATGCAGCAACTCACTTCCAAGGAGAGAAATTTAAAACAGAAGCATTAACACAGTATTTTCTCCTCATCGTTGATCAATTTTTTTTACCTTAGTGGCAACAAAGCATACTGTAGGTCATGATGCATTTTAATACAAGCACAGGGCATCGGCTATAAAGCAGTAAAAATAGGCCCACAGCATGTAGCGGATATGAGTAATGTCAGCATGCTTGCACATGCACCCTGCACTGCACCGACCCTCTCATTATGTCAAAGGCTCTCCATTCACAGTTAGCCACTGGCAATAAGTGCATTTTCAGCTCAGCCAGCACATGTAAAAATGCTGGGAGAGGATATTTTGACTTGCCATATGTGAAAGAAAAAATGTCACATAAAAGGTATTTATGAGGATCAGAGAGCAAATTAACAAGAGCAAAAGTTTTAACAAAAGTAAAGTCACTGTGGATAAATGGGGGGGGGGGGTTTATGGACGGATACCTGGAGGAAGTACAAACACTCACGCACCCAAACACACACTCACAAACACATAATAAAAAACAATATCCATCAAATCTTAACATCACCAACAGCCTAAATATCTTTACAAAACATCTTGTAGCATCATACCCTGACAAAATATCCAAAAAGTTTAGCATTGCATTTATAAATTAGATACACTGAGTAGTAATTTAAATTACGCATTTATATTATATATGTTAAGACTGTTAAACCACAGCAAGGGGGCTCAAAGTGGGCAAACGGGTAGTTTCAGAGATCAAAAAAAAAAAAAAAAAAAAAAAAAGCTCTGACAAACAACCGTCCAGGCAGACAAACTATACAAAGCACCAAACTGAGGGTAAATGTACAGCCAGAGTCGCCACTAACACATGATATCCATGTTCAATGTCTGAAGGTCTCACTGTCATTCAGGGGGGAAACAGCAGGCGGCGCTGCAGACCAGGAGGACATCACTGGTCTTTGTCGTGCATCTGCTGCTGCATCTTGTTCAGCATTTCCTGCATCCTCTTCAGCTGTGGACAGAGAGGAACGTTTGCTTAAATTCATACATATATCCTGAAGCTAGCTGGTGTGGGCTTAATCCTAAAATAGATATCATACCCACTCTGGCTTAAAGATAATAATCACTGCTGTGGATTTAAAAACGTCGTAGGGACTCTAATACACATAAACTGCTAGGATTATTAATAATTTAGAAATACTGGCACTAAATACAGGATTTCGTTCAGGGCATTATTAATGAAAAGTTGGATTTTAGACCTAAATCATATGTCTTAATGGACTCCAAAGACATGGTAGAATCTGCTATCAGACTGGATTCACAATGGTATTATAGAGGGTAGAAATTAGAGCAATATGTTTGGTAATGAGGTGAGTATTTGCTACATACATTAGTGGAAAACAGACATTTGCATTTGATTTATTGTATTGTATGTAAATTCATTCAGTCATTCATTCATTTTCTGTAACCGCTTATCCTGTTAGGGGTCGCTGAGGGGCTGGAGCCTATCCCAGCTGACATTGGGTGAGAGGCAAGGCACTGTACACCCTGGACAGGTCAGGTGAGAGGCAAGGCACTGTACACCCTGGACAGGTCACAAGACTATCACAGGGCTGACACATAGAGACAGACAACCATTCACACTCACATTCACACCTATAGACAATTTAGAGTCACCAATTAACCTGCATGTCTTTGGACTGTGGGAGGAAGCCGGAGTACCCGGAGAAAACCCACGCTGACACTGGGAGAACATGCAAACTCCGCACAGAAGGGCTCCCCCAACCCTGGAACCCTCTTGCTGTGAGGCGACAATGCTAACCACTGCACCACCGTCCCAACAATATGTAAATGTATGTACATGTTATGTTAAATTCATGTACAGAACTGACTTATATAATATACATATAATAATGTGTAATTGCTTTGAATTGTTCAGGTTAATGACTGAAACAGTGACTGAGTGTATTTCTTTCTTTCTTTTTGGAATATTTAACACAAATATACATGTACTTGTTCTTATTGGAACATTTTTGCAGTTTAAGCCATGCTATTGAGGTCCGTATATGTTCTGTATACATTTATATTTCAGTGCCGACAATATATTAATTATAATTGCATTCAGTAAGTGTACATTTCCTGTGAAAACAACTTTATTTTGAAAAAATGCTATGCATGAAACAAGCATAAATTGACACACTGTCCTGAGGCAACTATAATGGATGCAGGAGGGGCACCTAGTGTGTAATATTTTGATGTATAAGGCCACTGACCAAGCGTCAGTATTTGATGAGCTGGGAGTGAGAATGTGTTGTTATATAAGTGTTTTTTTTTTTTTAGATACTTATGCTTATATTTTTTTCTCTCCGGTGTTAGATGTTAAATTGAATGTTATATTATGCATTTGTTTTAGCTTTCTTCTTTGTATTTACTAAATGAATAGTGACTTCTATTGTTTTTCCCTTATAATCAGGTAATATGATAAATAACTAACCATTGATGCATGTGTCATTATGTAATAATTATAGTAAAAAAGAAGAAGAAGAAGCATTACTTTACTTTTATGTTTGTGTACATATACATAGTTTGACAAAGCAAAACACATCTGTCATGATTAGATAAGGATATAAAGATGAGATTATTTTTTTGAATAAGGTATATATAAGAAAAGTATTTTGTAATTATTTTATATCTTGCTGTAAGATAATTATTATTGGTAACTAATTTAATATATTAGAATAGGTCTGGGAGAATTAATTATTGTACAGCTTTATACTGCTGGGGAGCTACATAACTGACTATTATTAATTTATGGAGAAGGGGTGGGAATAAATAAGTTCCTACTTACTTCCTCCCACTCCTTTTTGGACATGTAAATCAAATCATTATATGTTGTTTTCATGCTTCCTTTAGTAACCTATGTTTTTATGTCTGTCTGCTACTGTATGATTATTTTGTTTATTTGCTACTTACATGTTCGAAATTAACTGCTGCTAACTACCTACCTACCTTCACTAAAGTAGCCTGTTCATTAGCTGTTCTAATTTAAAATCTATTAAGTGAACTGAACTTAAGAAAATACATTTAATGAGCCTAAGACATTAAGTTCAAGTAACAGCCTTTTAGTCACACCACATGTGTTACACACTGATGAAGACCATGATGAAGACTCTCTAGTTGAAACACACTGGTTATCCATGTATTAATAAAGAATTTTTAACTACATTCAGAGTGCCTTGGATGCATTTTTGGACTGCCTGCCTGTACCACAGACTTTTACACTGAGTGAGCTGGCCAATCGTTGTTGTTTTATCTTTATGTGTTACTCGTTGGACCATTAAATTACATTCAAGTTACATGAAATAATCTCTTAGAGGTGAATGAACTTCATGCTTCATGCCATCTTGTTTTGACACAGGGACATAACACTACACCGTCACTACCAAAGACCTATGACGCAGCTACAATATATACATGAAAAATCAAAACACGAAACATCAAAAAGCAAAAGTTTCTTAGTACCTCCTCATCTTTCATTTTGATCAGTTTCTCAGTCTCTACATCCGGGGTGGACAGCGGCAGGATGGGAATGGGACTCTCCATACGGTTGTCCTGAGCCAATTTACTGAAGAAGAAGAAGAAGAAGAAGAAGGAGGAGGAGGAGGAGGAGGTGAAGAAGAGATGGAGGAGGAGGAGAGGTGAAGCAGGCAAATCTGTGCTGAAGTCTGTAAACATCAGCAGTTATTTGAGATGTTTACCAAACATTCTCTCTCTCATGTTTTCACAAACCTGGTCATCTCCTGTATGCACTGCGCTCTGTAGTTTTCGTAGTGGACGTCACAGGTCACGTCTTTGAGGTCGTGCATGTGTGAACGAATCAGCATGTTCCTCAGTTTCACAAAGTCACAGTGCGACTGGTTCTCCACTGAGAAAAGAAACCCGTAAATTCACTAAGTAATTTTAGTTATGACATCTGAACAGTGTCTAATAACAGGTTTATGAACATACCTTCAACAATGCCCCAGGGGTAAAGTCTCCCTCTCACTCTCTGCCCTCGGGCCTCCACCACAGTGTTACTGCCGATCACAGCGAACGGGGTGCACTCCTGCACACAGACACATGAGGGTTGTTTTTTTAACCCTGATCTATCTGGAGGAAAGCTGACTGAGCACACTGGGCCCTGACACACATTCACACACTTATACATGTTAAAAAAAACTGAGCAGCTTGAGAGAGGCATGACTGTAACTGCTGACACATGGAGATGTTGTTGTTTATTGTTCTCACACAGATTTTCCCAGCTGATCAGGGAACTCATGTCACAACATATGGCTCCATTCCTGAAGTTGCTGCTATGCAAAGCAGCAGGTAATAAAGTCATTATTTAGATCCTACATCAAAATGTCTGCAGTGAAAATGTGATATCAAGTCATGAAGATAGTTTTAGGTGCCCAGGTTTTAAGATGTCCATCTTTTGAGGTTTCTGCCATCATCCCAAACATTTTGAACATGAAATTTGTTTGTGTTTCTCATAGCATCACAAATATCTTTTAAAAAGTCATGTCTCTTTCTAAGAATCAGCACATACACCTTTCCCTTTGTTACAAAGTCATTCATGAGAAAGCCAGTTGCTGTTAAGCCTCACAAATGTGACTTTTCAGTGCACTGAGGACCAAAAACTGAACTAACACTTGACTTCCTCTCCACTGTCAGTGAAGAATAAGAGATTATCTCAGAATCTTGGCACATAAAACTGGTATTATCTGGATGGCTGGACATCCCATAAGGAGTATGCGAAAACAGGGCTGTGTACACTCAGAACAATGAGGACACGTTGAAGCAGCAACTGCCAGGACTGAAAAAATGAGGCCAATACAAGAAGTGCCAAAAACTGCAGTTCCTCCTATGTCCACTAGAGGCTGGCTCCAGTAGCATCAATACCCATAGAACCCCCTGTTAAACTTTAAAGCAGAAATAAACATGCTTACAGCCTGGTGTAAATAACACTTTCGGTCTCTATAGCTAATTTCAAGATTCATGACAACTGTACAGGGGCTCAATCTTTGTTGTTTACACTTGTTAAAGCTTAAAGTTATGCATATTTAAGAGTGGGTCACTTTGGGTCACAGGCTGTCCACAAAACCTCGCTACAGTCTGAGTCATATCCACCACTCGCTTCTCCACAGCTCCACCCTCTCGTCCAAATATGGTCACTTCTGGCTCCAAAATATCAAGATTGTGACAGCTGAAATGCCAAAGGCTTCAAACCAGGAGTCCACACACCAGTGGGTGACATCATGGTAGCTGTGTCCATTATTTTATACAGTCTATGGTCATGTCCTGTGGATTTTTTTTTCTAAGAAGTTCTGATATTTATATTTGAATACAAACTACATAAAGAAATGAATAAATGAAAAAGGATTTACTATTTCCGCATCTGCATTTTATACCTGAAAACAGCATTTGGAGCTGTACATTAGGAAAATTTAAAAAAATAAAATTTAAAAAATATAACTACAAAATGGTACAAATATAATTTTAAAAATCATTCCTTCGGTGTCTTGTCAGTATTTTCTTAGAGAGGGTGTGTTCTCTAGTACCTCTAAAATCCTGGCACGACCCAGAGAGAGAAAATAAATTTTCCTATAAACCCCACAGAAGTGGAATGACCTCAGTTTGTGGTCAGAGACGGGCTGCACGATATTACTTGAGATAAATAAACAGATATTAAAATGTACATAGTTCTGCCCTTCTGCTGCTTTTAGTGTACTGCTTTAACAGAAATTGCTTCTTGAATTAAAACGTAAAAGGAAATCATTTCCAACATTTTTTATTGTACAAATTAAGACTCAGGACGTTTACATGCGCAGTTAAGTCGAGCTTCAGTTATAGCTCGATTAGGCCATTTAATTGTCTAATGTCATGTAGATGTACTGACTGACCTGAACTCAAAGGTACTAATTAAAAAAAGAATGAAAGTTACATTTGAAAGTGCAGTTTTCTACTAATACTCAAAAAAAATTCCCTGAGTTTAATACGACAGTCTTTCGTGATGTGTTTTTTCCCAATTTGACATTATAATGATATTTTTTTCTTTTTTTAAATGATATATTGTGCAGCTCTAGGCCAGAGGTTCAGTTACTTCCCCTCACAGTGAACCAGGTAATAAACTGGACTCTGTCACAGGAATCTGACTCACCTTCAACTCTTTGTCAAGTTGTTTAAACTCTTCATCCTCATCGGAGTCACATTCGGGGAACTGGTACACTTTGATGCCAAACTTGTCTATTTCCTCTCGTATCTGTAGATAAATCAGAAACATGGTGAATAACCTCAATACAGTGAAACATGCTGAATTCAGCTCAGAGCTGCAGTTGTGGGACTCACTCTGTCTTTGAGTTTTTTTATCTCGTTGGGCGTGAGGCAGTCAGCTTTTGCGATGAGAGGGATTATGTTCACTTTTTCATGCAGAGCCTTCATGAACTCAACATCCACCGGACGCAGCCTGCGGAGAGAAATCCAGAGTGGGAATGAGAGGGAAGTCCTCCAAATAAAAACAGATTAAACTGATGAGTACAAGGTGTTGTTTATTTTAGCTGCAACCTGCAGCTCTAAAGCTCACTCCACAAAAATTTCCCCACCCTTTGCGTCCACAATTTTCACCCTAGGAGGCTGAAATTTGCCAATTTAGGTCAAGTGTGTGTGTGTGTGTGTGTGTGTGTGTGTGTGTGTGTGTGTGTGTGTGTGGTATTACCCGTGCCCAAACGGAGGGATGAAGTAGAGGCAGCAGTGGACTCTGTTGTCCTGGATGTTCTTTCTGTTCAGTCCGCTCTCATCCCTGAAGTATTGCTCAAACTGCTGATCTATGTAGTCTGTGATCGGCTTCCAGCTAGGACACACACACACACACAGACACACACACACACACACACCCAGACAACTGTGAATTCAAATGTTCAGGCTGAAACAGGCACATGTCACAGCAGCAGGTTTTCCAGCTCACCATTCGTTGTTGTTGACAGCGTCTCCGAACCCCGGCGTGTCAACGATGGTCAGCTTGAGCTTGACTCCTTTCTCCTCTATGTCTACAGTGTGTTTGATGATCTCCACAGTTTGGTTGATGCGCTCTGCAGAGCATCGATACAGAGAGGGAGATGGGGTAGGGTTTTTTAAGCTTTAAGTGATAATGGCATGATTTATGGACATTATTCAACTATTACAAAGCTGCTTTACAAAGTCATTTGACATCAAAAGATAAGACTCTTGAACAAACATGAAAACAGTCAGATTAGACAGACTGTCTAATGCTATTAGTTCTAGCTCTAGTGCTATTTATCACTCCATATTGTTTTAGTGTGAGTTGCCAAGTATTGGAGATATCAGCCTTAGAGATGTCTGCCTTCTCTTCAACATAATGGAACTAGATGGCGTTTGACTTATGGAGCTCAAAGCGTGAGTGTAGTTCCGTAAAAAGAAAATAGTTCCTGCATAAAACTGCTCACAACGAGGTCAAATGTATTTTTTGTATTGTTCGGAGATTTGTGCACTACAAGCCGAGTGACTAATTCTTTTATATTGGAGAGAAGGCAGACATACCTACGGCCAATATCTGCAACACTCTGCAACTCCACCATAACAATCTAAAGTGATAAATAGCACCACAGGTAAGAGGAAAAATATGTATTTTTGATTTGGAGATGAACGGTCTGTCTTTAAATGTAAGATAGATGGTGTTCTGGTTTATATAAACAGCAGGGCAGTGTGTTCATTATGACTGATACAGAGAGAAAATAAATAGCATAAAGACTCACCTTCCGCATTCAGTAACTTCCTGTCTTTGTAGAGGTCTGTGAGGAACAGGCTGTTGACCAGGGTGGATTTACCCATACCAGATTCTCCTGCAGCACAGACACAGACATAGACACAGACACAGACACAGACACAGACAAAGACACACAGATGGTCACAGTGAGTGTGAATCGAATCTGAAATAAATCCAGACAAATTAAGATGCTGGTTTATTAGGTACACCTTCAGCTGTATCTTCAGCTACAAACTGACCTGCAACCATCAGCGTGAAATCGAAGCCTTTCTTCACAGACTTCCTGTGGACCTGGTTGGGCAGAGTTGCAAAACCCACATACTGTTTCTCCTGGGACAGAAACACACACAAAGAAGAAGAGGGAGGTGTTCAGTATTCATTAATGCTTTGTGAATGTTTCAATAACGTAGAACTACAGAAAATGACTGTTTAATTAACTGTTTTAATATTTTTTCAAGCAAAATCTACAAATATTCTTTAGTTACACTATCTCATTTGTAAAGATTGTTTGTTTTTCTTTATATCATGTGATAGTTAATTGAATATCTTTGGGTTTTGGAATGTTGGCTGAGCGAACAGTGGTTGGGCGACTGAAAGTAAACTAGAATGACCACTTTGCGTTTTTTTGCCTCTGTGAACCGTCAAGTTGCAGTTACAGTTTAAATCCATGTCTGTGAAAACACGGTTATTTCACATACATATTGCCCCCCGCAGCACACAAGATCTTGACAACCAATACAGTTTCAGAGTGGGCACCCAAGAGTAGTGTCATCAGGTCAGTATCTGACAAAATGTCTCCTTTCTGTTCCTGAGATATGACATTAAGTAATGGCCAGAAAAGTGTTTTTGCAGAACATTATGATGTCACAGTGAAGCTGACCTTTGACCTTGCAGATATAAAATGTCATCACTTCATCATTTTATCTTATTCGACATTTGTGTGAAATTGTGTCATAATTAGCGTATGAATTCCTGAATTATGGCCAAAAACATGTTTCATGAGGTCACAGTGACCTTAACCTTTTACCTTCGACTACCAAATTCTCTTCAGTACATCCTTGAGCCAAAGTGGATGTTAAAACCAACTTTGAAGAAATTTTATTAAGGTGTTCTTGAGATATTGCATTCACGAGAATGAAACAGATGCAAGGTCACAGTGACATTGACCTTTGACCACCAAAAATGAATCAGTTCATCTTTAAATCCGTGTTGAGATTTGTGCCAGATTTTAAATGAATTCCCAGGAGGTCTTGTTGAGATATTGCCTTCATGAAAATGACACAGATTAGATTACAAAATCCTTGACCGTTGACCACTAAACACTAATCAATTTGTTGTTGAGACCACTGGAAATTTGTGCAAAATTTGAAGAATCTTCCTCATGGTGTTATTGAGAAATCGTGTTCAGGGGAATGGGACAGATGGACAGCCGGACAGACAACCTGAAAACACACTACTTACGGCCACTGGTATCACCAGCACGAGGCATAACAAAAAACAAAGATGAATGTTATAGATTCTTAAAGCCAAAAGTGATGTCTTGAAAATGCTTATTTGTTCAACCAGCAGTCCAAAGTCAAAAATATCTAGTTTACCATCACAAAAGACAAGTGATGGAAGGCAACAACATACATTTACTGTAAGTACTGTACTACATCTACTTTTCTATATTTCACAGTCAAATATTGAACTTTTTACCCCACTACATTTATTGATAACTTTAGATACTAGTTAATTCCATAATTTAGATAAATGATACGTGATCAACAAATGCATTATGACAGATCTTTATAGGTTAAGACAACATCAGAATTCATATAATAGTCTATATATTATTCTCAAATGCTTCATTCTCCATGATGAGTCCTTTACTTTTGAAAGTATATTTTGATGCCAAGACTATGGACTTTAACTTAAAATGAAAACAAAAGTAAAAAATTCTATCATTTGAGAAACTATAACCAGAGATTATTTTGCATTTTTCCTTAAAAAATGATTCAAACAATTAACTGATACTCAAAAAAAGTTTTTTCTACCATTCAGCTCATTTAATAATGAACTAATTGTTTGAGCTCAACAATAAAAGATCAAAAACCAACAGCTTAAAAATAGAAGCAGACACCAAATAGCTGTGAGAGAGCTCAGAGGGTTTCTAATGTGAAAACAAAAAGTATCTGGCAGCGTCAGATGCAATAAAAAATGACCACAACAGACAGAAAATCTACAACTGCATGGAAAAACACGTGCACAACATTCCTCTGTGAGCAGCTGAGAATAAATCAGCGCCTCAGATTTTCCATTAAAACTCTCACAGAAACACACAAAGAGAGCCACAGGATACCAGTCGCTCACTGTCACACAGTGGCTCTCAGTCCTGCAGGTTTTCTCTGCTGCATCTGGCAGAGCGTCATCTTCACCCGACAGTACGCGTTGACATGTGTAGATATAAATACACACTCGAGGCCCGTCAAGAGCATTCACGTACAGACAGAAGCTACATTCAAGGGACCTGAAAAGCTCTTTTTGCGCTCTGCAAACACATGAGCCAAACAAACAGTCAGAGTCCTTATAAGCTGTCATAACTTGTCATAGGCATTTCCGACAGCCCCCTCGGGTGAGGATCACATTGAGAAAAAAACACACAAAAAAACACTGGTGGTGCAATCAGTGCATGGCAGACACGCTCTTCAGGAAGCCAGAGGAGTCAGAATGAGGAAGGCTTTAGATAAATCAGTGAGTAGTCATAAAAACAAAGTAAACCTGTCACACACCTCAGCAGAAGAGCAGAGCTAACACCAAAAGATGCTGGCACTGACTCCACATGTGTTAGGACTCCTCGTTTATCAAGTTTCCCTGAACTCTGTGTCTTTACTTTTCATTGTATTTTGAATTTTTCTGATATTTCTCCACTCTTTTTGTCTATTGTTTTGCCCATTTTCTCCTAGAAATCCAACTTTTTTTACCTTCTGCCTGGCTGTTCTCACTCGTGGGCACAGCAGCCGTTCCACCAGTTTTTCTTGCAGCATGATGGCATCCATCCCAAACCGCTCCAACACTGACAGACCAAAATAGCCACGGGTCTCAGAAAGTTGAAAAACAGCTCAGCAGGGAGGTGGGAATAAAAGCAAAATCTGAAGCCTTGAGATCCTGATAAACTCGTCTCTCGCTCTATGTCCGTTCCCAAATTGTCTCTAACACACCTCCTCCCTGTCTGTGCTCTTTAAATATGTGCCTTTTGTTCCTCCTACTTTCCTTCTCTTGATTCCCTTTCTTTTCCTTATATTTCTTTCTTTCCTCTGCCCTACAGCGACTCCAACGCTCCCTGTTCAGACAGGTACGGAGGAATTCTCACTGTGAGGGAGGGAAACGGAGAGAGGGAGTAAGAGAGAAGTGGCAATTTGAGGGAGGAAACAAGGGAGGGATGGAAGAAGCGAACGTCTAAAAGAAACTCATTCATTCGGCCTGTACTCCCTCCCCCAGCTCTAAAACTCTGAGAGAAATGACCACCAAGGAAAGGCAGACGGAGAGGGAACAGACAGAACGTGTAGATAAAAGAAAGAACTAGTTTGAACTTGAGAGTGACAAAAGCTGCAGAACAAACAGCAGATCAAGACACACACTGCAAGTACAGGCCTGTGGAGTAAGCTTATCAGATTATCAAGTAAATTAACTTGTCAGTCCGTGTGTGTGTGTGTGTGTCTGTGTGTCTGTGTGCTGAACAAAGGCTGCTCAGCATCATCTAGACCAGTGGTTCTTAGTGAGCGCCTTAGGCCAACGGTGCTATTTTTTAGTACTCAGATCCATTACTTAAGTAAAGCGCCAATAAAATAACATGAAATTACTCCATTGCAAGTAAAAGTCCTGCTTGAGTCAAACCACAGAAGTATCAAAAGCAAAACGTAACTAAAACATCAAATTAAAAGTACTAATTCTGCAAAAAATGGCCTGTGACGGATATATTAATTACATAGCTCGCTTCTTAATACTAATGCATAAATTCATAAGTAGCTCTTCACTGTTGTAGCTGGTCGTTTAAACAACTTCATTAAAGTTAGGACGTTTAATCCGGGCCTAATTTAGGGATCAGGCCCCTCCAAAGGGTCACATGATCAATCTGAGGGGTGGGGAGATGAGTAAAGCTCGTCATTGAGCAAAAATCCCATGGTAAACTTTCAGCATATTGTAATTCAAGTGGTCTGAGAGAAAACAAGACTTCTGCACCTCCTCTTGGCCCTATTTTTTTAAGGCTTTAGAAATAATCTAGCCTGTGAAAACAGACTCTGTCCAATCATAGGTCATTTCAGAGAGAGGGCATTTCTATTGGCTGTTCTACAAATGGAGATGTGCATGTACATCTCTTCAGTGAAAGCCTTAACGGCAGAGAGTCCTGCACTGCAAAGCAAGAAATAAGGATGGACTTATCTAGAGGAGAGTCTGACAATAAATGAAACAAAACACGTGTCAATATCGCCAAAGTGTTTCAGAGATGGAGAGCAAAATGTTGCTGATGGTTTGGCCTTCTGCTAACTGGAGCTAAAGACTCAAGTCTGCAGCTAATTCAAGTTCATGTTTATTTAGCTAACACTGCCTCACTCCCACTGCAACAGACCAACTCACCGGGAGGAGAACGAGCAGCAGCCCCAGAAAGTGACCTTGTCAGCCGCCACCGCAACACAAATCCAGCCAGTGCAAACTAAAGCTCTGACTCCCTGCCGGATCAGCAAACTTTCTGTTGCTGCCTTTACATGCTGTGACACCCGGTGCTGGCCTAAGTTGGGCCACTACAGCTGCCATATGAAAATACATCTCAGGCGGAGGGACTGTAGGATGGCTAATGTTAGCTTATTAGGATTTCGACAACTTCAGAGTGAGACCGGGCTGTAATGAAAGACAAAAAAAGAAAAAAAACCCAACAAGTTCTGATACACAAATCTGTATTAATCTCTTGAGTTTTTCTTTAATCTTTGGTGGACTTGCCAACAACTCCTAAATATCTGTAAATATCTGAAATGCGACGAGGGGCCCCAGGTGGACACTGCTTATCATACTTAGCATAAATTTTTACTTATTGTTGAGGCTATTTTGATATTTATCTGCAAATCCACATAGCCTCAAACATTCTTATTCCCTGCAGCATATTACATGAGAAACTGATACCACTCTCATGTCTGTGGACTAAATATGAAGCTACAGCCAGCAGGTTGTTAGCTTAGCTTAGCACAAAGAGTGGAAACAGAGGGAAACCTGGCTCTAAGTAACAAAATCCACAGCACGTCTAAAACTCACTAAAATCTTGTTTTAAAGAAAATATAATGTGATAATTAGTGAGCTTTACACATATTTACTGTACAGTGTGAATGGTATCAATCTTCTCATCCAACTCTCAGCAGCAAAGCAACTAAACATATTTCCTTAAATATCAAACTCCTCTTTTAATATTGATGTTAGTTCACATGTCACATGTTCTATATTAATCAATCAATTTGTTTCTTGTAGCAAATATCTGTGGTGCCATGTTTGTATGTGTCAGTGTGTGTGTGTGTGTGTGTGTGCGCGTCTGTGTGTGTAGAGGTGAATGAGGTACAATTCATGGCAGAGGTTGCAGCCGATTGCTTCCAGATGTGACGGTGGTGTGTGTGTGTGTGTGTGTGTGTGTGTGTGTGTGTGTGTGTGTGTGTGTGTGTGGGTGTGGCTGTGTCCAGCTCATACATGATGTGGGTAGCAGAGCTCAAATGCGCTTTGAAATAAAAACCTTTTTTTTCTCTCTTTTCTTTCCCCAAAGTCGGCACACCCCGCGGTGATGCCACGTACAGGATGTGACAGTCTTACTCCACACCACCGGAGGGCGACAGAGGACTCAACTCTAATATAACACTTCACGGTCTGAGCTTGCTGATGTCTCTTGAGGGGGACTAACACTCTGAGCCACCGTGGTGCTGATGCAAACTTTAGTTCAGAGATGCTAGATGAAGACTTTAGATCATTGTGGACATGAAAGAGTGTGTTAGTGTGTGTAGAGGGGGGTGGGAGGGTCAATCTGAATAGAAGAAAAGAACAGATGTCTTGAAATGGTATTACAAAAGCCCCCCAGCTGAACCCCCCACCTTCAGTCTTTCTCAGTGGCCAGCTGTCCCTTTCTCTCACATACGACCAGAAAGACACACTAAATATAATCTTAGCCAGTCACACTTCTTTTGTTACTTGCAAATTCCACATTATGCTCAATTAAACATCAAGTGAAGCCAAAAAGTTGTGTCTTGTACAATCGTTTTCATACATACCCTCACTCCAGACACTTTATGTCAAGTTTTTGTAGCTGCGTTCTCCTCTCAGGTAAAAACTCCTGGGTTAAATGTTGAGGTACCAAATGAGATTTGGAATAAGGGGCTATTTAGATCACAGAAGTGGGTTACAATCTGTAGATACAAATTTAAACAGTTTAAAGTTATCCTGATATTTTAAACTTTAACTAACTTATAGTGGAAATGGACAACTTTTAAACTTTTACCCCTAATGCTTCGAATTGGTATTATTGTCGGTGCTGCTGTGGCAAAGACGACCAGATCGCTTTCTGTTCCTCAGAGCCGAGCAACTAAAAAGAACACAGGACAAACTGCAATTTGTTTCACATAGCTGCTTCGGTCGCTCCACCATCTGAGGATAGTGACTGCAAAGAACTTACACTGATACCCCTTGGTAACTGGGTATAGCTACTGATAGCTATTGGGGAAAACAAAAGCCTGTTGGGAGGAACGTGCTTTCATGGCTTTGTACCAGACAGGGACTTCTTGGTTAGGGTTAGAAGAAAAATCGTGGTTAAGGGTTCAAATGAAAATTATTTCAGACAGAGGGCCCTGAAGACTAATGTTTGCAAACTTAGGATAGACCGCAAACTTTAGACTCTTTGGGCTGTGCAATGGTTGACACCCTTACTTCGTGCTGTAAATCAAGCCTTCATTTTACCTGAAGATTGTACCAACTGGCAGACAGAACTGCGTAGTGAAAGCAAGGCTTTTGATGAACCAATATTAACGCTGATGGTGTCATTATTCTACAGCCATTACATTGTGCAATCAACATTTACTTTATAATGGGGTGTCGGTTGCGTAGTGGATAGTGCTGGCGTCCCATATACAGAGGCATCACCTTGCTGCAGCAGCTGTGGGTTCGAATCCAGCTCGTGGCCCTTTGCTGCATGTCAGTCCCCACTCTCTCTCTGTCTCCCCCTTTCACTCACTGTCCTGTCATTAAAGGCAAAAAGCCCACAAAAATAATCTTTAAAAAAACCCATTTACTTTATAATGAAAACTTGTCTATTTCCCTCTTAAATAAAGTAAAATCTGCACATTAGTATCACGAAACTGTGTGTGACAGGTGTAAAGATGTAGCTCAAGGCTTATTCTCTCATTTAGCTATTTTTAGTTAATTGTTTTCACTCAGTGGCCAAAAGAACTTGGATGGTTTCCTAAAACACTTAAGAAAAAGATGCAACTGTATATATAGGCATCCACATATTTATGTATATGATGCTCTGTCTCCATTGTTTTCCCTCTGTCCTTGTTCCCTTTGTCCTGTCTTCATAATAATAATACATGGGATTTATATAGCACTTTTCAGGATACTCAAAGACGCTTTACAGAAAAAAAAATCCATAGGGAGGGAAATTGTCCAGAAAGGGCAAAGTACACTTAATTTAGAGGTTATAGGCAGGTTTGAAAAGGAGAAGCCTGAACCCATTTTGAATTATCTATATAAATTCATTAATCTTTCGTTTATGCATTTTTAATGTGGACAGATTTTTTGTTTTTGTCTTATTTGCACTTTATTTTCTCCTTCCTCTTGTGAAAGGGGAATAAATGAAAATAAAATAGACCTTATAACAAGCCCTTATTGACCTAAGTCTATCATTGCTTGAACTAGACGAAAAGGTTGAAAACGTGCTAGAAATTGTCATAGTTGCTGTTATGCATTTGTACTGTAAAATAGGAGAAGACAGACAGTTGTGGACTGACGAAGTTATCAAAGTTGCAACTCAGCGTCGCCTCTTTGGGCCTCTTCCAGCTGATCAAACACAGAGAGAGGGAAGGTAGAGTGTACGGCAGGTGCAGAGGGATGTTAAGGACAAACCATGACTCAGGACTAATGACGGGCAGCAGGGCAGCAGGGCAGCAGGCTGTGAGGGGGCAACTTAAAAATAAAACAGAATGCCTTTATTGTCATTGCACATTCTCCAATAAAATTTGCTGTGCAGCTCTAAAACAGTACATTCACGCTCCACACATGCACCCACCCATCCACACACCCACACACACACACACACACACACAAACTTGCCATACAGACAAATGATAACAAAGAAAGATAAAAACTGGATTAAGTGATATAGAAAAGTGACATATCAGAAGCTACTATTTGTACATTGTGCCAAATGTTATTGCACCTTATGAAGATATTATTGCACGTTATATTATTTGGGTGGGGGGTGATTTGTGGAGTTCAGGGGCAGAAGTGGTTTTTGAGCCTGGAACTCGAGATGAAAAAACCCCCAACACATCTTCAAATGCACTTGGTGTCTTGGCATTCGCATACTTATTCCATATGTTGTGGTTTGTTCACTTTGTGTGCATGTTTTTAGACATTGTCTTGTTTAAAAATATTATTTTCATGGTTTTTGCCATATTAGACAGGACAGTATTAAGAATGAAAGGGGAAGAAAGAGGGAATGACATGCAGCAAAGGGCCACAGGCAGAAATTGTATACAGGACGCTCACTCTACTCACTGAGCCCGACATCATCTTGTTTTACTATTTTTTTTCTCTGTCTTTTCTTTATAGCACTTTGAAACCACTGTTGCAAGTAATAGTTATGTTCTGTGTCAAATAATATGTTCATTGTATATAAAAGATCAGAAAACGGTACCAAAAAAATCATCACGCTGTAACCTGTGACAGGCTGTTATGCTACCATAACTACTGCACAGTTTATTCCACAGTACTGAAGCTGCTCCTCTTTTTGGAACCACTGCAGAGTCTACAATAATTTCAATTTCAGTCATGCTTGTTGTTGCCGAGGGTAACAGTATGACGAAAACGTGTCACAGGTCAAAATATTGCGGGTATCACTACATGAATTTTTCATATCATTAAAAATTATACTGGTATTACCGTGAACGATTATATGGACACCCCTACTGCATACTATACCTTTAATAGATTTTCTAAGTTGTTGCCGATCTACACTGTCTGTCCATTTTGAGGACTGAATGCACTTTGTGTTTACTGTTTTGGAAGCTTGTTGTAAAACTTGTTATACTTTCAAACAAAATTTCTAACGCAAAGCTTCATCAACTGCCAACTGTCTGTCATTTGGATGACAACATGTTTGACGATTTATGCTGTTTTTGGCTCTTTACAACAAATACAAGAAGAGACTTCCTCACTGTCAGATTATTATTTTAGTGTATAAATGCACAATGACTCTGTCTGTTTGTTTGTTTGTTTGTCAGTCAGTCAATATGTTGGACGGTACTGCAGAGGCACAGATCCAGAGATCAGCCACTCAATCAGCAGGCAGCATTTGCCTTCTTCCTCTCAATCATACAAAGCCGTGGCCTTTAAGGAAACGACTCTCAAAAGGCCGCAGCAGTCAGCTCCACTGCCAGGATACACACTCTCACACACACACACACACACATATAAAACCTAATCCAAATGAGTCTGGTCCAATAGCGTACCCATCATTCCCTGCTGCCAAACACTGTCAAGAGGCTTCAGTGATGAGACACCACAACGGACACGCAGTCAGGCTGAAGAAGACTTAAAACTTAAGGCTTAAATCCTGACTGACCATAAAAAAGACTCATCATCATCGTGTTTGTACAAGATAATGTCTGTGGAGTATCCATGACGATGTGTCCTATTTTTCATGCATGCCAGTGTGTAAAGGATTGAGGTTGAGGTATCATGGCATAACTTAAACCTTAAAACAAGTGTTCGAGCTTCTTTTCAAGTTTCTTACTTATTATCCTAAATATCCTAAATATTTTAACATGACAACATCTAACCGCTCTCCAGTATAGTGATACTCTCCAGAGTGGTGACTGTCTTGTCTGTATGAGAAAGCTTTTCTGAAAGGAGAACTCCACCACAAATTTTACATGTTAAGAGTTGCATTGTGGTTTAATGTAGGCACCAGGTTTACACAAGAAAGAAGATGGGTAGAACAAAAAATACAATAACTGTAGTTTATTTTCAAACTGTCTGTCTGTGATAAGAATGCAATTCTGTGGAGAACTCTATGTGATTTATGGAGCTTTTAAAGAATAATGGTAAACGCTAAAATGTAATGTAACAGAGTATCCCACGTAGGGAACATAGTATAGTTTTACAGTCAGCAAACTGACAGTTATACAACAATCTATCTAAAGTTTGCAAACATTAGGCAAAGTATTGGTGGTACCAGACCAAAGATGCTCTATAACAAAAGATAACACATTGCTGTGCCAATGATACGGAAAGAATACAACACTAAATACTGCATAAATTTAACGTTTGCTCCTCATTCTTATGTTTGTCTGCTACCTTCATATCTGATCTCAACACAGTACAAGATCATATCAGTTGTTGACAAATCGTCAAGAGTGAGATGCTGAGACAAATACAGGTGTGTGGCTTGTAAAATATGGGTCCAATATTTACTTTGTTGACTATGAGGCGAAAGAATCGGTCATAATCTGTGCTCACGTTCACTTCTCTTGCAATGAATAAACTCAAGTTTGCTGCTAGTCTCCTTAAGGAGTGGGGCAGTGGCTAAACACACATGACACAGATACAGGAAATTGTGCCGCTTTGTTTTTAAACCATCTCTGGCTATAGTAGCAAAGCCCCCTTGGTGTATTAACTTAGGCAAAGGTGCATTATATTGTTTAAGAATTCAACTTTTCGTCACAAAAAGAGAAAATTTGTTTGTTTTTTTCTTTCCCACTTTAAAGATTTTCTACAACAGGAAAAAGGAATAATTAAATTGAATATTCTATGTAACACCATAACAGCAATCTACTCTACAACAGCTTCTCAAAAATCGATGTGAAAGAAGAATTACTAGTGGTACTTTCCACCCCTGCTCTGACCGATGCAGACTCACAGTGATCTTGAAATTGCATCATCTCTGTCCTATAGTACTGAAAACTGGACTTAAAATGGTGTAATGTGTTCCCGGCTTAAAGCAGCCAGACGGCCTGTGATGCAGCAGTGAAGAGCAGTGACCTTTACTGACGACTTCTCTGCATGTTGCAGCCGTCCAGCTGACACGTTCACACCATTAACCCCGACTGCTTCAACTTAATTTGTTGCCTGCCCACCAGCGGGTGAGGCGAGAGAGGGTAAGAGGGAGAGATAAGAGGAGATAGGAGAGGTAACGGCGGGTAAGACAAAAGCAGAAGGGGTACAAAAACTACATAAAATGGACCCTGAGGCCCCTGACCTCCTCCCTCCTCTGTTTTCTCTCCTTGGAGATACAAAGGCCTGCGTGCACTTGGTTCTTTAACATGCTAATCTGACAGCATGTAATTGCTCAGGCAACAATAAAATTGCCTCACTGAAGGACACTTCAGCCACCGTAGCCCAGCTTTAGTATCCGCCTATTCAATGACAATGGACACTTGTGGGAGCATGGCTGTAACCTTGACTGGTATGAGCATGTGTTATCCCTGAACCTTTAGCAGAAGGATCCAGTCAGCTAAATGTTACGGGAAAGCAATTTTTTCAAAGGTTGGAAGTTATGCAAAACAAAAATACAACACAACTAGAACACAACTTCTGATACTTCCAAGATAAATCAACAGCAATGAACTGATCTTACTAATAAGTATCATCTATGTAGTTTAAACCTAACACATCCTATTCCTCTGTGTGGTAGAGCTCCATGGTCGTCCAAAAACTATTAAAAAACACAACTCGCCATTAGCATGACACCTAGGTGTGATCCCTGCCAAGATGCAGACCACTGTTTGTAACCAACAAACTACAAAACTAGATGTTTACTGGAGACCTGTCTCTGTGTTTCCCGCAGCTTTTTAGTGCCCAAACGTGGGTGTTTTGTAGCAACCCGTGGCTGTTTTTCCAGTGGAGATAGTGCAATGAAAAGCAGCTAATTTTACTACGAAAACACTCCCAAAACTAGGTATTTAAGGCCAGAACATCTTTTCCTAACCATAACCAATTTGTTTTTGTGCCTAAACATAACCACATATTAACCACAGCATTGTTGAGACACAAAGTTTCAACGTATCCACTACATAAAAACATACAAATGTGATGAATCTGTGGTTTGCAGAGATGTACAATGCCACCATTTTTCCTGGCGACTGGGTTGCAATCCCACATACACTGTCCTGTTGCCAGAAATATCTGCTAGTACACCAAATGTATATCAATCCACAGCTAAAAATTGTCCACAACAAATGCACCATTTACTCCTGTTTGAGAAACGTTTGCTTAAAACTACAGTGCCCAGCTGTTTCGGGGGAAAAAACTGTATACTTGAAAAACAATGGTCCATTTACTCATTTTAGGGATTCCGAGAATCTTTCAGACTTCTGATCTACGTTTTCTAAAAAGTTGAGCTCGACAGTTCAGTTTTAACCATGGAAACCAACTCGATTTGCGGTTAACTAAAAGTCAAGATTGAGAAGTGTTGAGCTCAGCGTGGATGGGAAGTCTTAGAGGTGCTCAAAATCATGAAATGTTTGAACATCTACAATTCCATGACCACTGAGCAAACTCAATATGCTGATGAAGAACATGTGATGAGGTTATCTTGTTTGCTGTGCTTAAGATGCTTCGCCTCTCATCCAAGAGGCTTCTTCAGTTCTCTTCTTGGATGAGAGGCGAAATGCCTTCAAGTAACGCAAGCAAGTCCAGTTGCCTATGATATAGCACTTAAGATTACCATGACCTGGATGACTGAGAATCTTTGCCGACATGTGATGAGGTCAAAAGCTCCAGAACAAGTTAATAGGTGGACACTGAGTTGTCTCTTGGGTCAAGAATAAACTGTCAAGCTCAAGAAAAATATGGAGTAACTTGCTTTACAGGAAGTTAATGAAAAACTTCAGTGTTTTCTGGTCAAAAACGAACTTTGCACATGATCGATTAAAATAGAATTCAGATTATTTTTGCAGTTTACAATCACCCAGAGAACGGTTATGAAATAATCTTAATTCTCTTCATTCGTTTCATTGGATTACTGCTCAGACCACTGATCCTTATTTCCAAAGAACTTAATCCCAAACATATCAAGGCCAACAAAAATACTTGAAAAGATTTTTTCAAAGAATCTCTCTATGTGGGTCAGCCTCCAGTTACTTTCTAAAAGCTTCTTGAAATGCACAGCCGAATATGACATGAACATGAGCACTGCAGTGTGACGTATAAAACCCACTGAAGAGAAGGAGGTGAGCTGCTTCAGGTACAAGATAAGACACAAAGCGCCACTCACGCTCTGCTGGATCATTGCATGCATGTTTGCAGCATGACAAAATGGAAGTATGTGCACGTGAACACTGTAGGGAACACATTGCGGGGCACAAACGTCTCAAACACCTGAACAAGAACCAGACTGACGACTGTCACCGAGGGGAAACACTCCAAAGAAAACTTGTAGAGGCAGAAACTCACACCAGATGACAAAAGCTGCTTTATCCTACATCAATGAACTCTTGCTTTAGTGCATTCTTATGTGTTTCTTGCATTTCCAGTGTGTGCTCTTCATGTAAAAAGTATCTTAGGCATGCAGAAACCTGTCAGTGGGCCAGTTATCATTATTTATTGTTACTTTTAATGCTATTTCATCCTGTTTAATATATATGTTTTTTGCATTGTTTTATATTAATTAGTGTTTTTATTTTAAAGCACTTCGTTGAAAGGTGCTATATAAATAGAATTATTATTATCACAAACATTTTATACCCACAGAACTTAAACTAAATTATGGTGAAGACTCACTGTCTTGGGTTTGAATATTTCACTCTGTAAACATCACATAGCTTCAACGATCAGGGTGTCTACAGGTAAAATCAGGCTAAATTTAAGACTTTTTAAGACCACCTTAAATCAAATTTAAGAACAAACTTGTGATGGAAATGCACACCAAATGAGAAAATATATTCTTTCCACATAAACACACTGATGTCAGTTCAAGATAAAATAAAAAAAAAAAAAAAAAAGCAGACTGGCTACAAAGGCAAAAATAGGGGAATTGTGCGCATACAGGCCACGGAATTTTGTTTTTTTCAAAATGATTTTTCCTGTAGTGTCACTGTCAAAAATGTTCGCAGTGACCTAACTAAAAAACACCAAGACCCATCCAATTTGAAATCCGATATCTGGGGCGGATGTTGGGAGGTAGAGCAGGTTGTCAGCTAAGCGAAAGATCAGCAGTTCAATACCTGGCACCCTCCAGTGAGCATGTTCAAGTATCCTTGTCGTGTGAATGTTTATCCAAGTGGCAGGTGACATCTTGTATTGTAGTCTTGGCCACCAGTGTATGATTGTGTGTGTGTGAATGGGTTGCTGTGGCATGTAGTGTGAAAGCGCTTTTAGAGGTGGGAAGACTAGAAAGGTGCTATATAAATGCAAGTCCATCTACCAGTTTAAGGTAATTTAATACTTTTTAAGGCCTTTTATTAGTGTGTATTTAAGACATTTTAAGACTTTTTAAGGACCCTCGGTCTCCCTGATGATACAGAAAATGTGATGCTGTCAGGCGGTGCAGAATAAGATCATTTTTCCTTAAAGCTACTTACAGGAAAAAAAAGGAAACAAATTCATTAAATAGTCATTGAAGAAGAAGTTCAAAACTGGATCAGCGTCTCTCTCCTTCTCCTCTTACAATTTTTCTTTTCTGCTGAAAAGCCGTAGCCACAAGGGGTTCAAATCCCAGTTTCAATACCCCACCCAACCCCCCCCGAGATACACCCATTCCTGCTCTGCAGCTGGTCCACACCGGGAGCCGGTGAGGGTCCCATCTGTGGCAGCGAGAGGGAGTTTGTTTATAGACAGGGAGGGAGAGGAGGGCGGAGTGTGTCTGAAAGTGAAGTGACACATGTGAACGGATGCAAATGCATCTGACTCAACATCTGCTCAGTGCTCGAGGGAGGAGTCATCGTACGTAATGTGACAGTCGTAACATCTCAGTCGGGGAGACAACAAGGTGTGATGTTTCCTCACAGTTACCTTTACCACTTTCTATTAATGCACGCTTTATAAAGAGTTTGTAATCTGCAACTCGTTACTTGAGGATAATCTCTCTGGCTGTTGAGTCATTAATAGTCAAGTAACAGATAAAGTCATTAAGGAAGGGTGTCTCACTTTCTAATTAGCCGTCACCACTGCGGTTAAAGATGTTAATAAGTCAGTGATAATAACCGGTTTCTCACTATTTGAGGCAACAGCAACAGTTAGTACTGCGTCTGTAATAAAACATATTAACCTCCTGAGACCTGAACTTTTGTTTGGTATGCATTTTTAGTTTCTCCTAGCTATTTGGGATCAGTAGGACCTGATAACAACCTAAACATTGTCAACGATAATAAAAGTCCCAATGTCCTCAACAGTGTCTTATCTTGTTACTGTTGCTAAAATTGGTCAAATGTGTTGCCATATTAAGATACAAACATCATTACTCATAAATAAACAAGTTTCAGCTATAAAATGTTTTGTAAAATTAGGATTTGGACCTTGTCCACTTTTGTGTCGGGATCGGCTGCAGACTGACTTGGCAGAAATGGCTGACATCATGTTTTTACATGGATTAGTGTATTGTGCTCTTACTACCACTAGATAGCACAAAAAGTGTCCATAATGAAGGACAGCAGGTCTACGTTGAGTAAAATGAAGAATAGGGTCAAGTAAATCCAAAATGTGATGTCCTCATATGAAGACACAGGGTCTCAGGAGGTTAATAATACATTTATTTTTTATAACAATCCATACAGTCTTTTTATTTTATATCTTTAATATTGTTCATAAAAGGATTTTGGTGTAGAGGCTCTGCACACTTCTCCAGAAGGTCAGAGGTTAACTGACGCGTCTATCTGATGAACAACAGAGCTACAAAGACAGAGAAAGTATCTCACTGTGTGAGGATAAATATCACCCAGAAATTTTCCACAACCTGGCAACCTTAACATTTTTGTTATTAGAGTGGAAACAGCAAACTTATCAGTGTTTCCAAGTGGTATTATTGTTGGCGCCACTTTCCTCAGAGCCTAGAAACTATCAACAGCACAGGACACACTACATTGTTTTCCACGGTTTCTTCAGTTGTTTCACTGCCCACCATTTCTGCTACTGGGGATAGTTACGGAAAGAAGATTGATACTCTTTGGTAACCGGAGATAGCTACCGATAGCTGCTGGGAGAAACAATAGCGCTATTCTCTTCTTGTTTTGGTTGTGAAATGGTTGACGCACCTTGTTTGTGTTGTACATTGAGCTTTCATTTTCCCAGGAGATCATACCTGGTGGCAGACAGACTTGCGTGGTGAAAGCGAGGCTTAAAGGACGCCAGTCTTAACGCAGATAGTGTCATTATTCTAAAACCATTACATTGTACAATAAATATTTACTTCATAATGATAAGTAAAAAAAACTTGTCTATTCCCACTTAAATGACCTAAAACCGATAAGAAAGTGGTATCCTTAAATCTCACACTGTTACATCAGCAACCTTGGACTTTCAAAGGCAGTACCGGGTTTGTTTGTTTTTGAGTGAATTTTGTTCATATTGGTGAAAATCACGAATGATTTCAGAAAAGCAAAAGTTAAAAATGACACATTCTTTCTTATACGCACACAAAGTTGAATTTATGAGCTATAAAACAGACTCTTTCTCAATTTAATACCCTCAGTATTTTCTTTGTTTTGAGTGATCAGCAGCTTATGTTGGCTTTTTTCTACTTGTGCTACTGTTACATGAGGTGACTGAGGTGTGGACCCAAGTCAAAATAAAAAAACACGGCATTTTGACTTGGACTTACACAGTGACACATGACTTCACTTGTACATGAGCCTTTTGACTTTTAAATACTTGTTACCTTCCCCCAAGCACCAAATTAAAAAGCATGTAATTTAAAAAGTGTGCCATGAATCAATTAATATCCCCTCATTTCCTGAATCAACTAACATTAATGCTATTAATTCCCAGCAAGTCGGCACCTAATTCCCCGGATCCACTTTTTTGAACTGATCCAACAGCATCCAGAACTATGAAGAACTAGCGTCACCTTACTGAGCACCGACTGGAAAAAATAATACCAAAGATAATTTTGTTTGCGTACAAAAACTACACTGTGGTCAACAAAAAGCACATTGCAGTATGCAAAATGTTCAGGTTGATAATTATAAATGGCAAAGCAACATCATCAAACAAATGTTTTAACAAATCAGTACAAATAAAAAAAAAAAAAATCAGGATTTTTATAAATTTAATTTATTATTATGTTGTTAAAATGACATTACATTTGGTGAGGAGTGCATTATTTGGGACTTGACTTGTGACTTGCAAAACAATGAACCCACCTCTGCTATGTAAACATATCTCGTAGTTGTCACTTGTGGCTACAGTGTCCGTTATTCAGTAAAAGTTACATTGACTCACTATAACTAAATAAAGCACAAAATATAAAATATTAAGTAAACACTAAGTATATTGGTGGCTGTGTTAAAATCTGTTCTGCTGGGGCTCCAGTCACAGGAGAAATTTCTGGCTCTACTGTAATCGAATTCTGTCTTAAATGATTGTAGTTGCCCTGGAAATATCTGAACGTGACATCACAACATTAAGATTTTCCCAGGATGTATTCACAGTGGTGACCATATTATTCTGAATGTGGCTCATACTTCTTTTGATCTGTGTGTGCTTCACTGTATCAAGGTGGCACATCTCCTCTAGCTGTTAATAATAAAGCTGTGATTGTGATTTCAGTTTCTGATCTGTGATGAAAAAATGCTCAGCGAATACCCACCCACACAGGGTAATCACAGCACGGGATTGTGGGTAGATCAGATGGTATCGTCCGCTCACTTCGTATCAGAGAAGTGATGCAAACAGATTAAAAAAAGACTGTTGCCTGGCAACGTAATATCACAGCAAAGGAAGTGGCGGGAGCGCTCGGAGCGTTGTGAGGGAGTAAGGCGTGGAAAGAGGAAGAGGAGAAGGGAGGGGACTGTTCTGAGAATATTGATTTAGGATTGATTATTAGTTATGAGTCTTCCAGCAGTTATAATCTCAGTCAGTCACACTGAGCACTACTAGTTTTTTTTAGTCCTCCTCCACAGCCTGGATGATCCAGAATATGAGATATTTTTCTCAAAGTGCCCAACAGGGTCAGATGCGGTAGAGTATGTGGGAGTGAAGAGCGGCTGAAAGCCAAGAAGCAAAACTCACATGGTGTAAAAACTGTAGTAAGCTAAGTACTGAGCAGGAGTGAATCACTGCTTGTTTAGCAGTGGATGAATATTTATAACAGTTTGATTGTAATTTTAGGTTATTTTCACTGCTTCAGCCCAAACTGTAAACACCTCATCTGTAAGCGCATCATCACCCTGCAACAATCATACTAATCCAGGTTTCCAGCAATCCACTCATAAGCGTGTGTGTGTGTGTGTGTGTGTGTGTGTGTGTGTGTGTGTGTTTCTGTGTGTCTGTGTGTCTGTGTGTGTCTGTGTGTGTGCTGCAGCGGTGATACCATGTGATCACAATCATTTCAACTACTGGATTTGGTCCAACTGTGAATTTTTGGGAGAGGGCAAATCTGTCTACAACCTGACCAGCTTACAGTATATCTGCCAGCAGTAAGAAGGACAAATGGCAAAGAGAAGACTAAATACTGAACAAACATAAAGATGGGAACCATTTCTATGACAAAGAAAATGCTTAATACAACAGAGTGAGGAGATAATTGTTCAAGAAGTAGCAGCCAAACTGTTAGAAGTTTCTCTGCAAAACATAGCACTACATTTCAGTCATTCAACAGATGCTTTTGTGTAAAATAACTTCTATGTTTGACTATAATACCAGTATTGGAAAGTAGTGGAAATCCTTTTTGACCTATATTCAATTGAATACAGTACAAAGACAAGTTTTCTTTAGAATTTCTTTTGCCTTTTTGCCTTTATTTGTTAGGACAGCTTCAGAGAGAAAGGGGGAGAGAGGGGATGACATGCAGCAAAGGACCCGCGGCTGCTGTGGCAAGGACATATCCTTAGTACATGGGTCGCCTGCTCTACCAGGTGAGCTACTGGGCGCTTTCAGAATGATATATAATGTTCAAACTGATAAACTTAATTGTTTTTTGTAAATATACACTCACTGTAAATCAGATGTCTGAGACCCTTTCCAAAAAAAGTTGGAACAGGAGCATGTTTACCACTATGTCTATCACCTTTTATTTAACAACACTCAGTAAGTATTTCAGACCTGAGGCCTCTAATTGTTGAAGTTTTGAAAGTAAAATTCTTTCTCATTCTTGCCTGAAGTATGACTTAAGTTGCTCAACAGTATGATCAAATTTTGTCCACGTTTGTGTCGGGATCAGCTGCAGACTGACTTGGCAGAAATGGCTGCCATCTTAATTTTACATGGAGTAGTGTATTGTGCTCTAACACTAGATGAGGACAACAGGTTTAAGTTAAGTAGAATGAAGTATAAGGTCAAGTAAACCCAAGGAGGAGGACGCAGAGTTTCAGGAGGATATAAACAAGAGTTAACATAACATCACCTCTCAGTTTAATGCAACATTATAACCTTCAGTAATGCAGGATTTATTGCAGGGTTGTTGTATTAGACTGTGTTACTTCTAGTTCAGTGTATCTAATAAACTAGCTGCTGTAGAATAAATGGTTGTGCAGTATAGACATAAAACATGCCATGGGTGTTATGTTGTTGAGTATTTACAATGCCTATTGAGGCATTTTCAGCTTTAAGGTTACTGGTATGACTAAATTCTAAATTATTCTCCTCTTTTTCATCTCTTATTTCTCAGATATCTAGACTTTTGGTGCCTCACACTCACATGAATCATGCTGTTGATGGACACTATTTTAAATCCATTCACATTCAGGTTTGCTGAATCATCCTGCACACTCAGCACGTGCAAATACTCCTCTGCTGTCATCAGACACTATATGCCAAGAGGAAGAGAGGGAGGGGGAGGAGGAGAAAGGCCCAGGGTCAGCAGAGATGCGACCTCCCCTGCAGGCTCATGTGGCAGCTGTGTTTCTGAGCTGAACAATGGTCGGGAAGGGTTCACCGAAGGCAGCCAGCAGCAGCCACTGTAATCGCAAGTCGTGCTGATGTGACGTTGACAATTAGGTCAGCCCATCGGTGGACTTAATGCACGGTAATAACTAATAAATCTGGTGAGGAGAGGGGAGGATGGAGAGGATGGATGCTGCCTTTTGGGTACCATGTTGGCAGCTCGCCTCTTGTGACGCCGGCCTGCTCCACATATGCTTCTAAAAATGAAACCTAACCCCCCATCGCCTGTCAGTCTGCTGATCACAGCTCAGCCTGTGATGGCATGGCTGCCCTAAGAGCATCTTACGTTTATAAAACTGAAACGAGCACATCGGGAAAAAAGCCAAAATGTGCGATCTGAAACGTAAATATTGCTGCTGATGATGATGCAATGGACACCGTCCAATGCGAGGCAATAATCTGAAAACGCATCTACTGAAAATGCATTCTCAACATCACTAAAAAACCCCGAAAATAAATAGATAAAAATGATGTCTCTTACCTCTATGCTATCCTCTGATGGCCGTAACAGGATGGATGAGGAGGAAGCGCAGGTGCAGGGATGCAGAGCGACGCCCAGGGAAACAGAAACATGAAGCAGTTATTGATTCTCAATAAAACACTTGGCTGTGATTGAAATACTGAAACCGAGCTCACCTGTTTTCACCGGGATCCGGCTTTTGTACCTGATGTTGCTCGTCATGTTGACCGCTCTCCTCCCTCGATTTTCACCGAAGCGACGGCTCACAGAAAGCGGCCCCTCGCCTCGCCTCCAAACCCCGGACAGACAGCAGGAGGCGGGCAGAGCTGACAGATGAAAGCCCCTCCTCCTCCACACACACTCAGCCAGTCACACTACAGAGTTTCATACAAGCAGGGGGTCCTACAGGGATGCCACGAGGGGGTTAGGGTCAAAGATAAATCATTGAAAATGAGTCTCAATAATAACATTAATATCAATTATTTTGCCAACAATCATAGGTCAACACCTGCTATAAAAAAAAGTATCTGACACAAACAGTTACTTACCTTTCTCCAGCTTCAAAGTTACCTTTGCCAATTGTTTCTATTTTACTTTATAACACCCTAAAGACTTTTGCCATAGCTCACAGTATTTAAGGGTTTTTATTGTGGCCTGCTGATGAGATAGGGCCACAACTCCTCAACGAGACTGAAAAACATCTTTGACATCTCCTCACTTGAAGCTGCTAAGACAAAGCCTGGAGTCAAGTTAAGGCTTGTACAAGGTTCCTTGAACTAATTCACTGAATTTTAAGTTCAAACTCAGTCTTAAGTGTTTCCCTGATGTGAACAACCAAGTTATAAATACTTATTCAACCAAATTTTCTGAATATAAAAAAAATACATCAGCGAGGATCATATTAAAGGGAAACTTCAGATTTTTCAACCAGGACCCAAATCCCTGGCAGAAGTCGCTGAGGTACTCAAAAAGCTCCACAGCCACAAGGCGCAGGCTGTGGGTGAGATTCACCTTGAAATGCTGAAGGCTCTGGACATTGTTGGGCTGTCTTGGCTGACATGCCTTTTCAGTGTCCGGAGGGTGTGCTCCAACTATCGGGGTATCAGACTGCTCAGCCTCCCAGGAAAAGTTTACTCCAGGGTGCTTAGAAAGGAGGCTCCAACTGACTGTCGAAACTCAGATTTAGGAGGAGCAATACAGATTCCGTCTTGGCCATGGAAGAGTGCTCTTTACCCTTGCAAGGCTGCTGGAGGGGTTGTGGGAGTTAGCCCATTCAGTCTACATGTGTTTTGTGGACTTGGAGAAGGCTTATGACTTGTGTCTCTTGGGGAGTCCTGTGGGGGGTACTGCGGGATTATGGGGTACCGGGGTGCAACCGCTACTAGACATAAAGTCAAACACGTTCTCAGTGGGTGTTGGCCTCCGCCAGGGTTGTCCCTTGTCACCGATCCTCTTTGTGATTTTCTTTTACAGTATCTCGAGGCGCAGCTGGGGGGAGGAAAGGGTCCAGTTTGGGGACCTAAGAATTGTGTCTCTGCTTTTCGCAGATGATGTGGTTCTGTTGGCTTCATCACACTGTGACCTCCAGCATGCACTGGGGTAGTTGCAGCCGAGTGTGAAGCAATCGGGATGAGAGTCAGCATCTCCAAATCAGAGGCCATGGTTCTCTGCTGGAAGAGGGACGTCTGGGGTGCTTTGCTTGGCCTGCTACCCCCATGGCCCGGATAAGCGGATAAAAATGTAAGGATGGATCGACCCTATTTTCCTACATTTTTGTGTGGAAGTGATAAATGGAGACTACTAATTCTGAAACTGGTCTAGTATTGAGAGAGACCGCTGCAACCTTAGGGGCAGACCTGCTGCAATGTATTCTCTACAGGCCACTCACTTTGCATCGTCAACTTAGGTCCATTGAAAGTGCTTGTTTTTTTTCCACTGACAGGCTCAGACTGTTATTCTATGTGTCTAAAATCATTACAGAAAGGACCCTACAAAGAAATTAATGTTTTTCTTGGCCTTTCCTTGTACTGGTCTGTTTCTTGTATCAATCAATCAATCAATCAATCAATCAATCAATCAATCAATTTTATTTATAAAGCCCAATATGTATGTAACCAAGTCTTGCTCAAGGCTAAGTCTCATTCTGAAATCTTGTGGACTTTTCCAGTGTTGAAATCAGCTGAATATTCAGCCATGACATTGAAAATCTTTCACATAACATTAAGCTACACTTTTTGTATTCTAACAGAAATAACTCTTCCCAGCTCTCCTCTTTCCAACTGTCACTAACCTTTCCACCATTGTCTTTCCAGCAACAAGTCACCTCTCTTGAGATTTAAGAGTGAGACTTCTCCTTGAGTGAGACTTAATCACACTAACAAAAAGATCAGTGAAAGGTAAAGTAAAACATCTAATTTCTCTATAGGGTCTTTTCCATAATGCTGTCAGATACTTACAATAGAAATCTGAGCCTGTTAATGGCAAAACAAGCACTTTTTGTTGACAAATATTGACGGTACAATTGCTCGTAGGTATTACATTACAACCTGTTTCACCGCGCCACTGCTGCGCTCTGTCCACATACTGGACCAATTCCAAAAACTGTTGCCTCCTTTAAAACATGGAAACAGGATCCAGTTTAAACAATACTGAAGGTTCCCTTTAAAGTCAGAGGAGACATACATTGTTTTCTTTCTGACTGAATCTCCAGTGTTGACTAATAACAACTAAACATGTTAGTCATTCAAAAGTGAGCCCAGAATTCACAAGTGTTTTTTTTTCTCTAAACAAATTTTATTCCAGATAGAAAAAAGTTCATGTCTAAAAACAAGTCTTAACCGACATTAGTGAGTTCAACAGAGAGATCTGTATACAAGAGCAAAAGACAGAAAAACAGAATAATGCCAGTAGCACATCAGTGACAGTTAGATGCCACTGCTAAACAGAAGGCTGGAGGGTGTTTACACATATAACAGTTAAATATTAAAGAATCTGATTTTTAAATGGGAAAGTCCAAAATACAGTATAGTAAAAGACTGCACATGTAACACACAAACAGACCATTTCACATATTAAATGACATCACTGACACATATTAAGTTACTGTATAGTGTAATTTTGTTTCAGTCTGTAGTTGTAGTTTGACACTGACAATAAAGTTCATGCAGCTCTTGATGATAAATGCAAAGGTATTACGAACATGGCACTTTATTCAGCTGTAACATAATCCTAAAGTTGTGCTGTTTCTCTTTATATAAAGTAGTATTAGTTTGATTTCTTGCATATAGTAGCTTTCACCCTATGAGCCAAATAAACACCTACAATTATGTTCGTAGTGTTGGAAGTAAGGTTTGTAGTCTAACACAATCAAGGACAAATATGTTGACTGGAAAACCAGATACAAGAGCATTCATTATTCTCAGCATGGACAGTTTACCTCATTTAAAACCACACTTAACCTTTCAGTGTAGTAATATGTAGTTTTGCATCATCAGACTGAAGGCACTGAACCATCCAGAGGTAAACATGATGGGCTACTGAAATATTCATAAGCTAAAAGAAAACATGAGAAGCAAACTGTTTTTTTGGGGTTTTTTTTACTTTTAAGTTAGCAGAATAAATGGAGGATGGTGCCATCTGAAGCTCGGACTTGAGCAAAATGCATAACTCATACATATAATTTTGTAAACATCATAGTGTGATGGCAAACCTCTTCGTACCATTGTCACTTGCAGCTCCGTGGAGTCATAATTAAGATCAAAGTCTAAATAACAGATAGATCTATGATAATGATCCAGTATTATATGTTTATTGGGTTCACGTTTTTTTAAAATTTTGCCCAGTCAAATTTAGCAAACTCTAACACACGTAATAAGACAATATGTGGATTTAAGTGAAGTCTTGACAATAAGTTCAAGAAGCTCCTGAACAGCTGATGGATGGATATTTGAAGGGAAGAAGAAGTGATGGTGTGCAGATAAAGATGATGAGATCCTGGATACCTGGACTCCTGGTGGATCTGTGGCATGGCAGAAGGCAGGGATGGATTCAAAGGAGGACCAGGTGTGTGTGTATCTGCGTGTGTGCCTGTGTGTGTGTGTGTGTGTGTGTGTGTGTGTGTGTGTGTGTGTGTGTGTGTGTATGTGTGTTGGGGAGGTTGAGATCACCATGTCTCCCTTCTGCTCATGCTCGTTCACTCGTCTGCTTTCATCTTCATCTGTGCCTGCATCTGAGCGATCATCTGCTGCATACGTCTCAGCTGCAGACAGAGAGGAAAAGAGTTTTTAACCATTTTCACATAAATAAGTGTCAGTTTTGTTTTTCACTTAGATTGCTCTCTCTCAAAAATATTCAACGGATTACAGTCTAAATGTTTCCCTCTTTTATTTCTCAATATAGTGCTGCCAATGTCAGTAGCTGATCAAAAATATACTTGAACCGGTTTTAGGCAACATAATCCAGAAACAATTCAGTAAACATTCAGTAGTGGGTAGATGTTTCCAGGGAAAAATCCTCTGCAGGGAAGTTAAGTGTTTCATGTTTCTACAGAAGGTGACCTAGGTAACCAGATCTGCTGATATTTAAGGTGTTTAAAGAAGTATTTCCCTGCTGGAAAGATGGTCTTTTCATAAAACTGGGCTGTGTGTGTAGCAGAAAGATGCAAATTCTTTGTTTCATGACAAAAGAATGAGAAATGAGAAAACAGAGGAAAAAGGGCGGTGGCATTTGCGTTGCTCAAGAGGTAGAAAACCTACAACTACCAGAATGCATTGTGCTGTACCGGACCAATAAATGCTCCCACTGCTGAGTGGCATACACTGCTCCATTTACCTCAGAAGTCAGAGGTCGGAGCTGGGAATGACGTTACACCCAAGGTGATCGCTTTCCAGTACAAGTGGGAAAAACCAAGATGCTATTACCAATACCAGTCGATACCAAAGCATCACGCTGTATTTTGTGCATACAAACACTGTAGCAACAGTGATAAAAGTTGGACAGGACTGTGTGTATGAATGTTTTAGTAAGACACAATTAAGATAGAAGCCATATTGGATTTTAAGGCCAGGGTTGGCGACTTTCTGAGTTAGAAATCTGACTTCAGGGGGGCGTTCCAGTTGAGATTTCTGACTGGGAACTAGGATATCATGATTTCCTAGTACAAATAGAACTCACCTCCAATGCAGATTGGACATTTTTCTGCAGGTAACAATATGGCGTCTGGCTGGTAACAAGTAATCTCGAATCACAGCTAATATTCATTCATTCATTCATCTTCTAACCGCTTCATCCTCTTGAGGGTCGCGGGGAGGCTGGAGCCTATCCCAGCTGACATTGGGCGAGAGGCAGGGTTCACCCTGGACAGGTCGCCAGACTATCGCAGGGCTGACACATAGAGACAAACAACCATTCACGCTCACATTCACACCTACGGACAATTTAGAGTTATCAATTAACCTAGTCCCCAATCTGCATGTCTTTGGACTGTGGGAGGAAGCCGGAGTGCCCGGAGAGAACCCACGCTGACACGGGGAGAACATGCAAACTCCGCACAGAAGGGCTCCCACACCCGGGATCGAACCGGCAACCCTCTTGCTGTGAGGCGACAGTGCTAACCACCACACCACCGTGCCGCCACAGCTAATATATGTTTCTAAAAACATTTCAAATGAGAAATAGGCAACTCTGGATTGGCATCTTGGTTCATATTTCAATAATGCTTAATTTTACACTTTGATCTCAGTTTTTTAGCCTCTGTTTTTACAATACAGGAAACAGTATAGTGCCGACTTCCTATTCACTCTTGTATTCCAGCCAAACACTGCAATAAAATGTTTCTGAAACTGGCAACAGAATTTTGGTTCATATTTGTTCTGCAGTCCTAAATTTTGACTGTTCGATCTCAGTTTGGTCTTTGTTATAGAGAGTGAGTGAGAGAAGCGGCTTACTCTTGGGATCAGCTTCCATACTCTTTGTGTTTGTGGTGGCAGGCATAAATAATGGCATAGTTAGAGCAACAGCCCTAGAGCCAACGAAAAGCCTCCGGATGACGTGTATCATGTCATGATACGCTGTATTTTGTGCACACTAACACTGTAGCAACATGTCCACAGATACTGCATCATCCATTTGATTTAAGCTGAGAGATGAGCAGGGAGATGAGTGCAAGCAAGATGGAGGGAAGTTCACCACAGTTCATTTACACATACTACCCAAACTGTTATGATACATAGCTGGTTGAAAAGCTGCAGTGTCCCTCTTAGAGTTACATCGAAAAAAAGAGACAGAAGTATATCTGCTGATTCAGTCTTTCGGTTTTAGTCTATAACCAGTGCAAGGTGATGATATTTTAATACCAAATGTGTTAACACCTCAAGTGAAACCAAAAGCTTAAAACAGCAGACACATATCAGTCTTTTCTTAACAGTAACTCTGGTCTTATCATCTGCCTAATTAGCATAACCTCACTGTTCTGTAAAAACCATGTCTCAAAAACATCAACGTTTCATGAGCTAAGAAAAACAGCCTAATTTTCAGCTTCGCAACAATGCATTTTTTCAGATAATCTGTTTTTTTTAAATGGTTTATTTAACTTAATAAATAGGAGAATTTTTTCAATGAACATTCAATATTTAACATAAAAATTATAAAAGAAGTTACAGTCTATAGCGAGAGAAACAGGCCATTTAAGAGCAATCAAGAAACAAGTTATTGCTGTTTCACTTTCTAGATTAAATTAAGACAAATTGAAGAGCAGGCAGGATTCCTGGTTTGAACTTGATGCCTTCACTGCTGCTGAAAGGTATCAACAACAAGGTTTAGTTCTTAAACAGTTAAGGTGAATTTGAATTTACATGTCATGTTTAAACCAATATAATACGTGTTATTAAAGGGTTCAGTGTGCTGTAATGTTGTATAACATGTCGTCCGACCACGTCTAAAGGCAAACCACAATGAACAAGCTAAGAAAGGAAGTTGCAATTAGAGACACAAACTTAAGAAAACCACACTGACTGATTGGTGGAGAAACAACAGTTAACACTTGGCACTAAAAGCATCACCAAAATTAAAACACATTTAAAGGGCTTCCACTTAAAATCGTATTGATCTTGAGATTTTGTTTACCATTATAAATAACCTGCTACATTACCGTAAATTAACTAAACAGAGGCTACAGGTTGTCATCATTTATTTAAAGTGTAAATCGATACGTTTTAATGCGTAGCATAATCTATATTTACATCAGCACATTGTAATAGCAAATGAATAATCTATTTAAAAATGAATGAAGCATAAACTCACTGTCAAACAATAAATGAATAATGGCTGAAATGTAATAAATGTTGATGTGAAGGTAACAATGGGCCCCTAAACAAATTAATGGTCTATTAAATTAGATAATGAGGACATAAAACATACAGTTAGAACGAGCATGGATTACAGTGTTGAACATTTAATCATCCTCTAGCTTTCTTTAGTATCTATCGCCATCTTGTGGATCAGGATAGAACTTCAAATTATTCATCTTCAGAGATGTTTTTTTTTTTGATGAAACTACAGTACATAGATATACTCTATATAATTTATATATATATATATATATATATATATATATATATGTACATACGTAGTGTGAGAGGGAGTGGTGTACACTGAAAGGCTGAAGTGTCGGCATACATTTTGCAGCTGTTTTGACAGCCAACATTTTAGATTAAAGATAGATTGCTTAACAATAAACGTTAGAGCATATTCCCAGTGACTTACCTTGACGACCACTTCAATTGTTTATCAATTTCATATATTATTTCGTATTAAATGGAGGTTTAATATGAATAAAATAGGGTAAGATGACCTAGATCAGTGTGTAGGATTTAGGGTCATCCAATGGTGAGGTTTGCATTAACCTACAGTGGCCTTTGGGTGCATTTTAGCCATTAAAGCTGCCTCTTCAATGTAAAAAGTAAGAGGCCCTCTCTAAAGCCAGTGTTTGTTTGGTTTGTCCATTCTGGGCTACTATAGAAACATGGTGGTGCAACAGAACCCATTTCCTCTGTATATGTAAACAGCTAATTCTAAGCTACTGAAAACACGATTCTTAGTTTCACGTAATTATATATAATGAAAACATAATAATAATTATTATTATTATATTCCATTTCTGCCCCCTGAATCATGCACACTGCTCTTGTAAGGCTCCTTTAGTTTCTTAACAATTTTCTAAAACATTGCCTGGAAAGAAATGTAATTTGGTGCTTATTTTAAGGAAAACAGACGTTGTTCTGAGACAGCACACATAGTAAGTGCCACTTCAAACTTAATTTTTAGGAAAAAGCCAGGACATTAAGCAGTTGTTGATGGTGTGTTTTCTTTAAACTAAACTACTGCAAAAATTAAGAGATCAATTTAATTTTTTTAATTGTAAACTTTAATTTTGTATGTTTGCCTGTACTTTAAATCTACACAGAGAGACAAATTTGAGAGCTGACCCATTGTGCACTACCAATTAATATCGGGGTAATTTGTACGAAACTACATTTTATTTTACGTTACAACTGAAAACTCACCTATCTAAATAAATTTTTCCTGGACTTTTATAATGTGTTTATTACGATTGTACTTTCTTATTTGTATACATATGTTTTTCATTACATTTCTTTTAGGTTGCATTATTATTATTATTATTATTATTATTATTGTTCTTTCCATAAACATTTCTAAGAAATAAGAGTAACTTATCATTTCCTTCCCTGAAATTATGAGGCAACAAGGGATCTGTAAAATTAACCTTTACATGTGTAGTTCATCCGCAAGTACAATAGTACTTTCCCTCCCACCCAAAATCCTAAAAACATGTAAACAAATGAAGCCCATATCTCTGCAGCTTTGTGTTTCGGGCTTCTCACATTACTGAGGTCATTCCCACCATAAAACTGGGCCAGGACATCCAGGCAGGAAGTGATGGCATATCCTGCATGGGCACATTGTTTACAAACAGCTCTGATCGGACCCCGCCCGCTCACTACGGTATGTTACAGCAGCAACACAAACAGGCCAATCAAGAGCAATCAGGAAACAGGTTATTACCTGGTGACTCTCAGGCTCCATGGCCCAAAATGTAAACAATACATATGGGAGATAGTGGCGTCATAAGAAATAAAGATTTTTTTATCTTTCAAACATGTCGTCACACTGAAGAATTGACAGCTAGTAAAACCAGAGCCGTAATGTTAATGTTATAATGCATTATGTACAACAAAGATGACGAGGCAGTTTTCCAACACCGTCGGGGTGACTCTGCATTTACACTTCACCACATACTGTGCTCAGGATACTGTTCAAGTAAACAGAACATCATGTGTTTTTAAATGATAAGTCTGTCTTAATACAACACTCACGTGCCCATATGTACACTGAAACATAGATATCGGGATTTAAAAGATCTTGATGGTAGTTTTGCATATTTAGGCCAAATAACCTCTCTGTGTTTACACCTTCTATAATGCCAGTAATTTTCTAAAAGCATGCAGCCATATTTCACCTTTTGAAATAGACAAACTGTTTAATTTTTAAAGATGAAAGGTTCAAGTAATATACCCACCTAAAATTCAGTTAGTTGCCAAAACACATGCCTGCAGTCATATCTTACAGTGATTATGATTTTGCCTATAAAAACATTAATTCTTTGGACTAATTTCCATGGCAGAGATCTACTTTACTCCTGTGTAGTTCTGTTACTTTAACAAAAACCAGTGCAGACGTGTGCATATGTGATACATCAAGTACAGTATGTTGAGCAAAATTCAAAGTCCCCATGAAATGAACAATACATTTTGCCAGTTATAATCCAGTAACACTCTGTTAATGATTGTGTTAGTGTTAATGTGTTAGTGATTATTCATCTCTTGTTATATGGCAAATATATGTAAAAGAAATCTGTATCAGAGCATTTATTCATCAAAGTCCCTGTTGTCTCTCTTCCTGTAAAACAGTTTCAAATGTCTGATGGCTTTCCCTATATTTAGGAGTGTTTACAAAATGTATCTACTCAAATGAGACTTGGGCGACTGGCTGGCCACGATGGTCATATAAGAGCGCACTTCACTGTTTGTGGGTTGTAGCAGCTAACAGAGCAATATGGAGAGAGATAAGAAGAGATAACAGTGGGCAAAGTCTTTGTCTTCATTCAAAACAATGTGGTGGTCTCATTCATTTAACTCTCTCTTGTGCCTCTTACTCCTCCTAATCTAACAGAGAGATGCGTTGGGAGCCAACAGTCCGGCACTTGCCACTTTAGCACTGTATTGCACTAAAATCTAGGCCCACCCACTTTTTAACAGTCCAACAATATGCAAAGGATTCAATTCAAATCCCTCCTATAACTGAACACAGCTTACATATTCTGTTTCACTGAGAAATATGTCACAGTGCAGACGCTAAAGACACTCTAACTTAAGTTTCACAGGGACTATAAGTCTCTTTAAGTTGATTTTGACTGTGTACTGAAATGAACTGAAACCACTGGGCCCCTGGAAGCATAAGGAAGCATCAAGAAGTAAACAAGTCACAGCCAGGACGAGGAGAGGAGAGGAGGAATGATTACATGATTGATTACTTGAATGATTACAACTCTTTAAACACGCCTATGATATGTTAATGTTGACTCTAACTCTATATCTGTTTTAGCAGTCCACAAACCTGTATTTACAGATATCCACCTGTCATTTAAACAACCAGACACATTTTAGCACAAAATGAGACGGGAAGCCGTGTGTGTGTTCTTACCTCTGCCTCTTTCTGTAGCAGGATCTGATCTTTATCCAGAACATCCTCGTCCACAGCCCTGCAGAGAAACAGAACACATTAGTCTATAAACCTTGCTTGAAACAGAGCAGCTCATCTGCTATTTGTGTGATATAAATTGTTTTCTTACCTGCCCGCTCTCTTCAGCCTCTCTGAGCGGAAGTTCTCATAATGCAGATCCTGAGTTACTTCCTGCAGGTCCTGCATGTGTGTCCTGCAACAACAAACATGCAATGCTTTCTTTGCACACAGGGAGGCAGTAGAGCTTTGCTGTAAACTTTTTCTCTAGTGACTTTAACAACCAGCTTGAAGAGGAAGGTTTTTAAGATTTCCCTTCAGAAAATCCTATTACTTAAGCAGTTTTATTGCCAGGGAAACTCACACAAGCATTGTTCGTAGTTTGAGGAAGTCATTGTGCTCAGGGTTCTCCACTTCAACAACTCCCCAGGGGTAGAGACGACCACGGATCTTCTTCCCCTTTACCTCAATCAGCTGATTGGAGCCAATCACAGCAAAGGGAATGCTTGCCTGAGATAGGAAGATAAAGGTCAGAGGATCCCAAGAGAGAAACAAAGTCAGAATAAGGGATATGGAAAATAAAGGTATCAGACAGAAGAGGATGAAGTAAAGGGAAGCTAGGATGAATAGGAGGAGAAAGGTATTTATCACTAAACCAGCAGAGGGAAGTGTCTGACGTAGTTCTGTATTGACTGACGTCAACTGTGTATCCCTTTCTCACCTTCAGGACTCTGGTCTGCTCCTTGAACTCCTCGTCCTCGTCGGAATCGGCGTCAGGTAGCTGGTAAATTCTGATCCCATGCTCAGCGATCTCATCCAGGATCTGGGAAAAAGAGAAACACAGGGTGAGCCAGCAGTGTCTTGACCTCATCATGACCCCCTGACATGCCCCACTGTGCAAGGAAAAGTCAACTGTTGAACCCTGTGAGGGTGTCACTGCAGAGATCTCCAGAGGATCAGCTCGACTTTCTATTATAAATCTGTACTCAACAGTCCAGAAACCAATGATCTAGAAAGCCACCTCATTCGAAAACAGGAAAGAGTCCCGTGAAGTGCACTATAAGGGTGACAGTTTCTGACTGTGGAACAGATTAACCAACATATCCAAAGACAGACTTCCCAAAAAATACAATACAATTAAAAAATTACAAACTTAAAATGATCAGCAGAAGTTTTGTGTAAACCAAAACTGAGAACATAGTCTGATTAAGCGTATTTATCATCCGAAGCACTAATGTACATATGTCACCTTTAGCCTGATCTGACCAGAGCACAAAGGTCAGTGTGTGCCCAGCTGAGATGTGACTGAGATGTAGTATCTAACCCCTGACAGTGGAAACCAGATGCTTCCACTTAATTCCAGAAGGAAAATAAAGTGTCACCTGTGTGATCTGAGAGAGGTCGAAAATGAAACACACTTTTTGTTCTATCAATCTTAGATAAAGGTTTTTCTAGTGGTGCGGCAATCGTTGATAAGCTGGGTTTGCTACTAGGTAGATGGTTAGGTTACAGAGGAGGAAGTAGGAACACTCTCCTTTGTATTCCAATGGCTTTTTGACTGACAGATTGGTATACTGTAAACAGACAGAAAAAGAGGTGGGTACAGCCAGTATACCTGAGAATCCCCTCCACTACACCACTGGGCTTTTCCTTAATGTCCTGGTTTGTTTTCTATGTCTGATGAATGTAGACTTCCCATTTATTGACAAAGTGTTTCACCAAGCTCAGTATCAACAGCGCAGGACTGTGCTTTATTTTTGATGAGTTAAAGGTATAGTCTTTTTGTTTCATAGCAGTAATGTCTAAGGAGCAGGACTGTGTTCATATCTGCTTTGTCATTATTGGACTTTGTTTGACATGCATGAAGGTGTATTATCTTTGCCATTTACCTAGCATTATATTATTGCTCTTGTTGTTGTTGCCTTTGTAGTGTCTTGTAAGCCCACTTGGGTGACTTTGAAAAATAAATTACCTAACATAGGTAAACACCCTTAGTGTTACTGCCACTAAGGACCATTTTTCCCTCGAAATACCTTTTAATACAAATGTCTCCATTTGTAAAACTTATTTATTTTTTAAACTTTGTTTATTGGGTTTTTCAAAAGACCATAGTGAAACAAAGGTGCACATTGTACAAATGTACATGTAGTCGGTCAATTATAGTCGTACAATAGCATTTTCTAAAGGAAGGTGAAGAGTCAACAACATAACTGGAAATACCCCAACAAGGAAAAAATACAAAACAAAACAAAAAACAAAAACATCAGTCAGTAAAAAAAAAAAAGTACAGGTTAAGACCGGCAGTACCAAACACACCTGACACTGGCTACACAACCCTTGCAGTCAAATATGTAGGTCGCTATGGGGGAACTTAATCCTTTTAACTTACTGAAAAGAAAAGAAAAAAAAATCATTAAATCATTAAATTTATTAGATAAACCAGTAGCCAAGTGCCCAATCTTTTCCAGTCTGATAAAATATAGGATGTCCCTTATACGGAGAGTATGAGAGTTGATTTCCAGGTGATCAATACTAGCTGTCTGGCCAATAGGGTTGTAAAGGCTATAATATCCTTTTGGGGATTGTGTGGAGAAGATGATGAGGGAGAAATACCAAATAAAGCACAAAGAGCATTAGGTTCAATTTGCTCCACCATAACTTCCGACAGGGTAGCAAAACAATCTGCCCAATATTTGCAAAGCGAAGGACAGAGCCAAAAAGAGTTAACAAGATTTGCAGGGGGACTGTTGACATTTATCACATGCTGGGGCAACATTCTCATACTTTTTTTGCTAACTGAGCCTTAGTGTGGTAAGTACGGAGTATAAGCTTACATCGAATAAGGCCATGTTTCGCGCAAATTGAGGATTTATGTATACATTGTTTTTATACCATTAAATATTGTCTTCATGCTTTATTTTGTGTGTAGTATATGCTGATAATGTATATAGTATAGGGGTGAAAACCAGAGGGGCATAAGCGACATTTGACCAACTTTACAGGACAACCAAAACAAGAAAATGACTGTACTTTGTCCTGACTTTGTTTATTGAATTTATTCTTCAATATTAAAACTTCATAAATGTGTAGATGACAATATACTTAATGTACAATATTTTGACATTTACTGAAAAAACTATTTTTTAGTATGTGCACTTGCACCCTTTTTGGCCCAGAATACTTCAGTGAGTTAAGTGTTAAGTCTTATGTTTTGATTAATAACTTAGAGTTCAAAGGTACCCTTTGGCAGTAGAAAAAGATCACTGAGAGCTTTCATTTGAAATATGTAACACATTTTTTCCTAAAATGTCACTTACACCTCTCTGGTTCTCATCTCTCTATATATACAGGATTTTTTTTTTACTTTTAAGTATCTGTTTTCAAAGACGTCCATACTACGCTTTGGTACCTGTACTGCAGTTTATCTTATCTAAAATAAAACAATATAACTTGAATGTAAAGTCAGTAAAAACAACAGCTAATCCCAGCATGACACAGATTTCTGTAATTTATCTAAATATATATATCTAAATATATATATCTATATAAACCGTGTGTATTCACTGTAAACTGTAAGTCATATGGGCAAAATAACAGCTGCCGCTCTGACCCATAAACAGAAAGTAAGAGAGCTCTATAGACTAATAGGAGGGTGTGAGTGAGTACCAGTTGTTGCAGCAACACATTTAATTAAAGCCCCCCATGGAGGAAAAGAGGGGTGAGACAGAAAGAGTAGACAGGTGAAAAATAATAACGGTCTGTGTGTGTTTCAGAGACAGAAACAAAGTTCTCACCCTCCTTTCTTCACAGGCCGACCGGTGAAGAAACAAGTTGAAACAAAGGAGCTTTCTTCCCCACTACCTCAGGGACAGATGTCAGTATTTATTATTCTAAACATCAAAGCTGCATTTTTCTTTTGTTTTCCAGAGAGGAGAATTTTTAAATCCACAATGTAGTCTTATGTAAAGGAGCCAAAAAATGTCAAGTGTTGTTTTCCTGACTTTTTGGGGACTTTCATGTACTGTAGTGTATAATAAGACAGTGGTCAGTCAGCCGGGAGCCTGGGAAGTGAGCGCAGGTTTTCCTACCGAGCGCAGCTCCTGTTTGAGCTCTTGTTATGGCTGTCGCTTGTTTTCTCAGTGAGCTCTGTGCACAGTGTGTGTGAGATAGTGTGTGTGTGGTGAGGCTCGGGTATTGTTGTGGGGCAGATCTAAAAACAAACAGACTTTGCAGGACTCAGAGGAGAGCGTGACTCAGGAGCAGAGCCTCTTTTTCCTTCATTCACTCAAACACGCATGATTTACAGATCTGTTGAACATGGAGGCTGGATAAACATCGCTCCGTTGGGGCAGAGCATAAAGAATTTTGGGAAACTCTGCGCTCAGTGGGAAAATAAACACGTATGACACAATGGCAGGAAAAAATGAAACAAACAACAAATCCAGTCACACAAGTAGATAAGGTGACGATAAACTCAGATAAAAATGCAATAAAACTGGAAAAACCGAAGTGGAAGACCACCAATCAACTATCGAGGGCAGTGTATCAGATTTATGAATGTAAATTACCATTTAATATTCTGAAACAGTATCTGGTCATCACACAAACATAAGTCCGTTGTCTGTCATCATCTGTTTCCAGACCGTGGTAAGCCAAAAGCTGCAAAATGGCTGTTTACCTGAATTATTCTGTTCCGTAACATGTGCTTAGTACAGCCTGACACCTATAATCAAGACCTTTCAGGGATCATCAGATGTCAAAATCACTGCCTGCTCCAAATCCCTGTTGTCTCCTGCTGATTAACTGTACACAATGTAGGCCCTAATCCCGTATGTTACACCGGCCTCTCCTCCTCCTCAAAGCTGTGTATTTTCATTGGCATGGAGATGTTGGCAGTGGGAGCCATTTTGATTTTATGACCATCCTGTCCAGCTATAATACACCCACCCCACCACCCCCACCTCTCTCTGTGTTGTTATGGTTGGCTGTGCAGGTCCACTCAATGCTGTCAGGGCAGCAGACAAACAATGCCACACAAGACTCTGCCTCGGTATTAATTAGAAGAGGAAGCCAGCGATTTATCGCCTTATGTTTCTGGCTCACAACGCTGAATATGAAGCATTGTTTGTGGAAATATTCCATCATGCTGGGCAGTTATGATAAGTGAGAGGGTGGAGGTCGATGTTGTCCAGCCAGAAAATGGGTTAGAAATGACACAAATGCAGGTGAGGCGTGTGTTTCCATTTTAGAGTCCAGCTCCTTCATTTCTAGGAATAGCAGTATTAAATACTGTAGCGGTTATGTGTAACCCAAATATAGCATACCACAGGTCTATACATAGATATAATTACACAGGGTGAAGTCGTGGGAGAGATGGCTAAGCAGTTTTTCTGCAATTGCACAGCAAATTTAACCAAAACCTCCAATCATAATGAAACAGGGTGAGGGTGCAAACCCATCATTACAGGGATCAACCGTTTCATCATGTCAACCTGAGAGAATAATATTTTCACCATTTGTTCATTCTCAGAGGCAAACCCACAAAAATATAAATGAGTCAAACACCTGTTAAGCAATGACAAATGAATCCTGAACAAACAAAACTGACAGAAAACAAATAGCTGCCGCAGAAAAGAGCAAAGAGACAGAAGAGGAGATTGTGGTTCAGTCCTGGCATTCAACAGGTAGCCACAAGCACACACTCACAATAACACAGTTGTAGCATGATTGTTGAGGACAGAGCTGAGCCTCCTCTGGCCTGGCATGATGTTTGTATCCATTAAACTAAAACTCTGACAGGGAACAATACTTGGAAGTAGAAACATGCACCAGAGCATTCTTAGGAAATCAACAACACAGAGAGAGAGAAAAAAAATCCACAAAACAAAACAATGAAACTACATCTCCACACTAATCAACCCTGATTGAGAAGAGCAAGGATCGGGAACTCGGAGGGACCAGACCAGCAGCACTTTTATGTAACGTTTATGTAACCTCACAGCTGCCTGCCAGCTTCTGCAGAGCAGCCATGGGAATGAGACGGTGCATCACTGCCATTAGAAGTGGTCGATCTGATCAGCTTTCAGTCGCTTTTAAAGCTTGTATCATGCTGAGAAAACACCTTCACAGACAGGGGCCCTCTTTTTCCATGACTGCAGAGTTTATTAACGGGAAATCCTGGCCATGGCGAGCGTTTAATCCGTTCTGCTGAGTGCTCTCTGTCCCCTATGAGACTCCTGTAGGTCCAACTCTGTCTCTACATAACGGTGAATAAAACAACTGCTTGGTTTGCACATTCTAAATTTATTTAATCGACACAGACATCTCTGAAATTCCTACCTTACTTACACCTTATACATCAGCAGTTTTAAATAATAATGTAAGATTACAATCAAGGTGAGAGTTTTGCATGAAAGTGAAGTATCATTTGAAGAAGCGCATTTTATTTCATCATATTCAGTATTCAAAATTGTTTCAGTGACACATTCATGTTGTGTTTGGTGATTTCATGTTGATTTGCTTGTTTATGTTTGCCTGATTGTTTTACATTTCCTACATGTTGTTTACAGTCATGCTTGGCTAATAAACTGTAGTCACACACATGAAGTTGTATTACCAGGATCTCCACTGTGTTTTACAGTGGAGGTGTGCCACCTCCCCTGAAACATCACTTCTGGTAACATCATAAAAAACTATTACAAAATTAATCTTCACATAAAAAGAGAAAAAGTGCGGTTTCACTCAATCAAAATCTATTTAATAAATGTGGCTTTCTCTGACCTCAGGATGTACTTTGAGGTCCTCGGACAGAGGTCTGTTGTCTGTTCCAGAGGCCCAGCTGAAAACTAAAGGAGACAGAGGGTTTGCTGTTGGGGCCCCGAGGCTCTGGAACAATCTGCCCGAGGAAATCAGTTCGGCCGAGTCAGAGAGCTCTTTTATGTCCCTTCTTCAAACATACCTTCATCGTGGAGCCCTTCCTGATTTTACTCGAGTTTTAAGTTAATTTAGACTGTCTTTTATTTCCTCTGTCTTTACTTACTAAAGTGTTTTTATCAGTTCTTTCTTCACTTTGTAACTCTGTTTTGAAAAGTGATTTATAAATAAAGATTATTATTATTATTATCATTATTATCATTATTATCATTATTATTATTATTATTATTATTATTATTATTATAGGTCATCACATACTAATTAAATTTATCACAAAACAAGTTATTTCAGGTATGACCAGTGTTGGTTGCCATAATTACATTACGTTTTTCTGTATTGCAATAATTTACCACTTTACTTCAAATAAATTCATGATACGGTTATTAATTAAACAATTTTGTTGTTACTGGGAGATAGAGGAAAAATTATCAAACGTACCAACAACAGCAATGCCCTCCAGTGCACCTGAGGGGAGGCTCTTTAGCCTGGGCCGCTGCTTTGGCGATAAACACGTCAAATAAGCTGTACTTGTGTGCTATAAAACCATGGTTCGGTGAGTGAGCAACTTAATTCTTATATCTCCTTTTCAATCTGTCATCATCTAATTGTGTTAGAAAGGCTCGTCTCCCATATTAGTTTATTTAGGCCTGTTGATATATTATTTTGAGGCCATTAATATTTGTACTTTGCGGTGTTAGGAAGGCTTTCCAAGGAATTCCAACTGTCCAGCCAATAAACTATTTCATGAGATCTGGACAAGCAGAAATATGGTCTCGTCCCTCATAAAATAAAGGGCAAATATACTTTTTGATAAAGAGAAAAAAAACTGTGATGAGTACCAGCATCTCCAAGTGTAGATCTAAGTGTACAGAGACAGAAAATAAATTGAAGTGAAAGGTTGCTCCAACATCTTCTGCCAACAAAATACAACTTCTCTTTAAAAAAAAAAAAAAAAAGCTACAATTTAGTCTCTCACACAAGGCTTCAAAGTGCTTTTAAGTAAATCTGCCAACACATATAAATATTTACACTACAGTTCTGAGCTGTGCGTCATTATAATCAATATTTCAAACAACACATATTACAAACCTCAATTACAAGATTACAAGACAAACAACAAGAGGTCTGGCAGCATGAAAGAAAAAACTGATTCCTTTCTGGATTCCTACTACTGTTCTTTAGTTTCCAAACTTAATTTGCTAACCTTAAGACACATGAGAACACATACTTCTCTCTTGCCAGGAAACGCCTTTCAACTAACTGGCTCTCTCCTGCCTGCAGGGAGTCTGAGGGGGTGAGGGAGCCCCAACAATACCTGATCCAGGGGGGTCAGAGGGATTTAGACTTCATACCAGCCTTCTACACAAACACACACACTTTCACATAGTGAACCGCTGCCTCACTTTGTGAACTCGTATAATCTGGCGTCTGGAGTAGGAAAAGAGTTGACGTGTGTGGAGCTTTGTAGCTCCAGGAGGCCGATGGATCACCAGAGATGAAGGATGAACTTCAGACCATGTACAGAGCAAATCCCTCTGACTGTTCAAATATCATCTCATCCTAAAAAGTACCCATACAGCACAGATTCTGACACGCAGCAGCACGGGGAAAACAATACCTTTCTGTTCACAGGATTAAAGACACTTGCCTGCATGCACAGAAACACATTCCAGATATATTCGGTCAGAGTCTGAGACCGAGTGGACCGTCCAGAACAGACCGGGAAAAAAACAGCTGGATTTTGCTCTAATGGCAAAGATGGAAAGTACAGAGGAAGTCACCACAACCATGGCAACGTGAAGGCATCATTTGAGTTATGGTGATCAACACACTTGCACGCATGCACGCACACACACACACACTTACACACACACACACACACACACTCCTATTGTCTGGGCTAAGTATTAGTACAGTTTAGACCACCCACCTCTCCCTCTGATCAAAGAGCATGGTGAGGAACAATCGAGCTATTCAAGTAATCTTGTCTAAGTGAGATTTACAAGGGGACAGTGTGAGTTTAGGATTTCAAGCACACATCAGGTTTTTGTGACTTGGTCTGGTAATCAAAAGGGTCTCAACGCAACCTCAACAGCAGAAAGTGACTCATTAGCAGCACGGCAAAGTCCGGAAACCATCTTTTCAGGTTGGCCCTCTTAACAAGGAAACCTGCTGTTTTCACACCATAGCCGGCTTGTACTTTTTTCACTTGAGAACAGATGATTGTGTGTAATTGAGCTGCTCGCTACGTGAAGAAAGACATATTTATTGTTTTAAATCTGCAGAGACTTGGAGCATGCCCCGGCACAATGACCGCTGGAGGGCAGAAAAATAAATATGTCCGCGTGTTGGAAACACTGGCAGGAAAAGGATCGGGCATGAGCTGACCAGGGACTCATACTCTTAGAAACACACACAGAAGCAGTGAAGTAATCCCCACTCCACCTTTACTCATGGGGCGCCTGTCTAAACATGTACAAAGAATGAACATTAAAAATGGAGTTGAACACAATTACACATCATTGATCTGCTGCCTCATAATTTCCTTTTTTCGGATTACTGAAGTGTTAAAACTGCTTCACTTTCTGTTATTGCCATTTAAGAAAACCTGGTGACAATACTGTCCAGTACGAACAGTCCCAGCACTGATAATGTTTCCCAGTGGAGCAGTAGAGCTGGTTCACACAGTGGGAGTCAGATGGAGCAGCTGGGGAAGAGGACAGCAAGTCAGACAATGAGGGGAAAACTGTGACAGTGCCGGGGATGAAAAATGGTGTATGATGAGAAAAACCTGAGGGAGGAGGGGTTCTGCATGGGAGACAGAAGAGCAGACATGTTTGAGGACAAGAGGCTGGGCCAGTTGAGAGAAAGAATGAGATGTGAGGAGAAGGCACAGAATGGAGGAAAACAGAAGGGAGCAGAGGTCAGAAGAGATCAACTGCCTTGTGTGGGAACAGAGCAGGAGCTGGGCTCTTTAGCCATCACTGACCTCTGGTTCAGGAGAGCAGCCTTTAGTCTTTACACAAAAGAGAAAAAGAGATATCACTAGGGAGGCACCTACTGATCATCTGAACATCAGTATTGGTTGATATTTGCCTTGTGCACTGCCATTGGACAATAGTCACTGTCTTCCCATTGTGTCAAATTAATTTTGCGCAGGTTAAAAAACATGGCTCGGGACTAGCGGGACAAAACTGGCTGTTTTGTAGTGAGGCATTGGGGCGTGTCCTGCAATGGTTGTAATGACAAAAGCAAGTATTTTCAGCCAAAACATGATCTTTTTCTCACCCTAACCAGGTGTTTTTTGTGGCTTCACATAAGCATGCGTTAACCATAGCTTCGTTAAAATGTAAAGAAATTTGAAGTATCGACATATCTGCTACATGATAACATACAAATGTTACATATCTGTGGTTTTAAGAGATGTACAATGGCATCATTTATTCTGGCAATTGGGTTGAATCTTGAGACAAAAAAATAAAGACTTAAATGAGATTGCAGATTAAAGCCCTTTTTACACAACCTGTTCAAGGCAGAAATATTGTGCCATTTTTCCACTTTGCCGTTCATTATAAAAGCTTACACACTAGCGGGGATGCTGTTGTGTTACATGTCATGCTTCTTGTTTTCGAAACGCCAGCATGTTATGCTAGCACGTGATCTCTGTGTAAAGAGGGTTTAACTTTCAGTTATTTAACTAATCAATTGATCGCTCTAGCTATAATATGAAAGAAACAGACACAAAGGCACTCTTCTGTTAAGACAAAAGAAGGCATTTGTACGTTTTTGCTTCCATAAGGATTCCAGTCCAAACCAGCTGTGTACCGTCCTCTGTGCTCAAACATAAAACAGTGAGTAAAGCAGTTCGAGACTAAAGCCCTGCACAGGATATGACTGCAAGGTCCCAGACTGAGAGGATCAGTCCCTCAATATACCCTCCTCAGGGCAACTTATGAGCTAGAGACCACAGCGACCTCAGTGAGGGAAATTGGCATTAGAGCAAATTAAAAAAAAGAGGACACAAAGACGCAGAGGAAGAAAGTAAGAGGCAGCTGAGTGACGCACTGCCAGGAGAGGAAGGACCGGGTGAGAGGCAAGCTGAAATAAAGGGATGAAAGCTGAATGACGGAAGGTTTGATAACTTTGTCCGTGAGCCTGAACTACGCAGGGCAACAGGTTGTGTCTTGTCAGTGGAACAGTCTCGACACATTGCAGGAAACTTATATTGTTCTGTACAAGCTGTTTCCCCCCAATAATAGGAGAGAGGACTGGACGAGCCTTGAGAGGTGGAGGTGGTGGTGGTGGTGGTGTTGGGGGTTCCCATTTACTGAGAGACAAATGGCTCCAAACGGTGAGAAAGTGCCCCGCAAAAAAACAAACTAATAAATACTGTGGGAGAAACGCTGGGGGTTATCAATCATCCTCCAGCACCCGGCTTTGTGGCAGGTTCTTGGCTGCTGGCGCTCTGACCTCAAAGGAAGGCAGGGTGCCACGCCACACTGTACTGGACTGTATAGAGGGACTCAGGCACGTATACCTAAGAGCCACTTCAACTAATCTGATCGAACCAAACAAATACTTGAGTCAGATACATTTGTTCTGCTGAGAGACACTTAAAGAGATGAATGAGCATTACTGTAATGCTTACCATTTACAATGACTACATTTACATGCACACAAGAAATCGGACTACTGGGATAAATCAGTAAAGGCAGGAAATCTAAGACTACATATTTGATAGGCACTATTGTCTAAAATTAGTGAATAATAAGATGTCCCCTGATGTTTTCTGTAAAACCCTAAAATCATTTAAAACATATTAAGTGTTGTTATAAAAACATTTTGTGATGTCTTCCTGAGACGCAAAAGGAAAAATGTTTGGAAGTTTAGATTTTTTTTTAACATAATTTAAGTAACTGGGATGTAAGAAACATCTCAAGTCCCTTGTAGTGGACTTCAGGTAAATCTTTTCAACAAATCATGCATTACACTACAGTACTTTTACATTATATAATTAAATTAATTCGTGAGAAATGTAATGTAAAAGGTACTGTGCATGCTTTGAAATAGTTATACATTGTGTGGGCTTGTGCGTGTGTGCTGCAAGAAAAATAATCTCTGTTTACCCTTTCTTGAATCTTAGTTAAGTAGTTAAAACTTCAGAAACCTAGTTTACGTGTCACTTCTAATCCAAAATGGGTGCTGGGTGTCAATAGTTTCTTCCCCAAACTCCTCCTCAGTTGATATGCCCTCCTCTGAGCATTAACATCCTGCTCTACTGGCTTCCTCTGGGATTTTCCTACTTACTAAAGTGTGGAAAGTGGTTGATAATGAGAAGAAGCAAGTCCCACTGCCCCCTAAAAAGGACATGGGTTTAAATGTGTACTGTTAAATGCTATATAGACTTCTCAAATCTCAATATGGTATTTGGTTGGTATCTGGCATTTGTTTTACACGTCTGCATGTAACAGAACATCCGGAAATCTGTTTAAGGATAGTCATTGTGAAATATTAAGGTTTCTCCAGCAGGATTTTAGCTGCATTAAAAAAAAAGTGTCTCTTGATCACTTTCCAACAAAGTAAGTTTTCAAAAGCCAGGAATAATCATAATAATCAAACACATTTACGCGAATCAGCCACAACATTGAAACCAATGACAGGTGACGTCAATAACACTGATCATCTCATTACTATGCAATGTTCTGCTAGGAAACCTTGGGTCCAGGACAATGCACCATGCCACTCTGCAAAAACTGCTCAGGAATGGCCAAAGGAACGTGACAAAGAGATTAAGGCGTCAACCTCGCCTCCAAATTGCCCAGATCCCAATCTGAGCAAGCATTAATGGGACGTGTTGGTAACCCACATCACAACCCACAGGACTCAAACGATGTACTGCCAACGCCCAGCCACCCAGACACCACAGGACACCCCCAGAGGTCCTGTGTCCATTCCTCAACGGGTCAGAGTCAAGTCTCATCCAAGGAAGGTAACTCTGGGGTACTGGCACGTCCCATGGATGCTCAATCAGATTGGGATCTGGGCAATTTGGAGGCCAGGTTTCAGAGAGTACCATTTCCATGAGGGGGTGTACTTGGTCTGTTTGGGTAGGTGGAGTGCGTCATATGGCATCCACATGAATGCCAGAACCTAGGGTTTCCCAGCAGAACACTGCACTGTAACACGATGGCCAATGTTATTCACTTCATCTGTCAGTGGTTTTAATGTTTAGGCTGATCGGTGTATATACACCCAGTTCTGTTGGATAAAATAAGGGCTTCTGTGTAGATTTGAGATAAGTTGATGGAAACTTTGCGTTGCCCACACAACTGGACTGGACAGAAGCACCGATGCAGCGTACTCATTTTTACAAACTGAGATGAAGATAAAAGTTGTGTGTGCCCAAAATGTAACCAAACAAGAGATAAGATATTCTCTTTGGGGAACATTTCTAAATGTGGAGCAGATAGCTCAATTAAGCCTCTGTATTTCCTGACAATAATGGCTTGTTTGGGAACTCAACATCAGCAGATACAGTCCAACTAAACCAAAACTTTTTTTGTGACTCACCAGTACAAAAGACATACCTATGTATAATGTAGATAACAAACAAACATGTTTTCTTCATTCCTTAAACTGGAAAATGTATGACTTTGAATGTGCATGTGCGCTGACGTGCCTAAGCTCGTGAGTTTGTCCATTTTGCTGATCTCAGCAGCTCCTCAGTGTATAGCGGGAAATGTCTGTTAAGGCAACACTTAGTGGAGTATGTGAACAAACATAGCATGTGACAGATAGTGCTGTGGACAGTTCAGCAGTAAAGATGTCAGATCAGACAGATAATGTTACACTATTTCCACTGCCCTTTTTTTATCGTTTCCTGCTCCGCTGGCATTGGCTATGTTTTTACAGTGTATGATGTCTAACAGTGATTTTGAAAAGCATAAGATGAACATAATTAAACAAGAAGTATGTCTATAGCTGTAATAAAGTCAGTTAACCTACTGGTGCCAGCTGGATCAGAGAGCCAACAAGCTTGTGGGTTTTCTGTAGATTGGGGTGGGGGTCTGTGGTGGCAGGAAGTTCGGTTTTGTTCATATGTGCCAGAGGAACACTCAGAGGGTTTGAGGAAGGTCAAAACACAAAACAACTCTGCGGAGCACAATTCAACTGGCTGGTTCTTTAAGGACAAAGCTGTGGACGAATTTCACCTCTGATGCTGGAACAACTTGCTAGCAAAAACATAGAATAAGTGGAGTTCCTGAGTTCTTGTATTGTCTCAACGAAGCACATGGAGAACAGAAAGAAAGACTGTGTGTGTCCGAAAACTGTGACCCTGTCTCTCTAAGATGCTGCCTCAGCAATTTCAAGCAATCTGGCTGTGGGAGCCTCAAACAAAGCAGACTTGCTGCTGAAGTGAACAGAGCGGTGCTGGACTCCGGTCAGCCTGACACCCTGCCAGACCACCGGCTCCGAAACCTGAATGAGAGGCAGGAGGGAGGTCTAGACATGAGCAGGCAGGTGGGGAGACAGCCTGACTCCCAATTAAAAACAGTAATGAAAAAGGTAATTTGCAACAACAACCTATTCAATGCCTGTATTTTTTCTAAAGGGGTATTTTTATTAGCTGCAACCAGCAGCTCTGTAGGTCACTCTGTCAGTTAGTCAGTCGGTCAGTCAACAAAAATTTCCCCACCCTTCAGCATAGTTTTTGCCCTAGGAGGCTGAAATTTGGCATGAGGTCAAGTGTGCGTGTGTGTGTGTGGGTATGAGGGTGTGTGTTTGTGTTAATGCCAATTGGTTAAAAGGGTGGGTGGGAGGCAGTGGGAGTCGCCTATAATAAAAAGGCATATAAGGTGTATAGGTGGGAACTCAAAACTGTGGAGACTCTGGCTCTTGAAAGATGGCAGCGGCCATATCTGGGACATTTTGGGTTCATTTTTGTACAGTGGGAGGAAGTGGAGATGCAATCTTTATAGTCAATCTAATACAGTCATTGTCGTCTGCCTATATAATGTAAGCAACAGAAGAAAAAAAATGCCCACTACAAGTACCCTGAGTCCATGGACTGCCTTAGCAACATCCAAAACCCAAAGATATTCCACTTATAATGATAGAAAACAAAGGAAAAATTCAGTTTTCTGTATTTTTTACTTGCTGCTACAAACAAATAATGACGGAATACTGATGCAGTAATCATGTGTCTGAGCGGAGAGGAGAGGAGAGGAGAGGAGAGGAGAGGAGAGGAGAGGTTATCAGCTGAACACGTTGCAGTGATGTGTATGTGTGTTGTATTGCACTACTGTGTCTTTTCCCCTCTGGACAGCAGGAAGCTGAGGAGCGTGCAGGCAGGCAGACACTTGGGTCACTTCCAACGGGAAGTATCTGGGATGGGTTGTGACTGGATGAAATGTGCTGCCTCCATATTATATACAACACTCTGTTCCTATATATGCCCCTCCTTATGTTTCCTCTCTTACGTCGCCCCTTCCTTTCGTTTTAAACAATCTGGCGGTATCATCAAGATCACTAAATGTAACTCGTAAATCACTGCAATTAAACGGGGAAGTACACGTGTGCTTTCTCACAAGGAGCACACGGATGTCGGACATACCAGGCTGCCAGTGAGGATGGATAAGTAATTTTGCTATTATTAGTGCATTATTCAATGATCCACTTTCTAATGGCTAAACCATGGGACAAAAACAAACAAATAACACACCACAAAAGTCCCCAACATCCTGGCAACAAGCCCTTAGGCATTCCAGCTTGTGCCAAGAATTAAATCTAGGGGGAAGATGATTACATATAAACTGAATCACAGTGTTTGTTTACAACAACTTCTGGGTAGAAACCCCTGCGTTATGTAAATACAATGAACAGCACTGAACTAACATTGCCTCAGTTGGTAGGTTTTTAGCCACCGAAAAAAAGGCCCACCTAAAAAAAAAAAAAAAAAAAAAAATCAGCTAGAAATTACAACAGAAACAAACAAATTTGCCGATTTCACAAATCCCTGCAATTGAAAAAAATCGGCAGTGGTCTACCTGGAGGTGTGACATCGTGGTGATTCAGTCGATGCTGCATATAGAAACAGTGGACAACTACAGATGAAAAGTATATGTGTGTGTGTGTGTGTGTGTGTGTGTGTGTGTGTGCGTGTACATCAAACCCACCCTCCTCTTCAGGCGATCCCTCTCCCTCAGCGTCAGCGTGTCGGCCTTGGCAATGACTGGGACTATGTTGACTTTGCTGTGGATGGCTTTCATGAACTCCACATCCAGAGGCTTCAGACTAGCAAAGAAAAAGATTATAAAAAAGAACAATTAGCACACAGTGGAAAACAGAGAAGAGCAGACACAGAGGAGTGGACAGCTCAGAAATCAAAGGTGACACCCAAATAAGGCAATATAATGACTATTGGTGTCTGTACAAGGGTTTGTTTGTTTACCCGTGTCCAAATGGAGATATGAAATAGAAGCAGCAGTGAACCCTGTTGTCCACTATGTGTCTTCGGTTAAGCCCACTCTCATCATGGAGGTATCTCTCAAACTGATTGTCAATGTACTGGATGATGGTCTTGAAGCTGACATCAGAGGAAAACAGGCATAGAAACAGACACAAGTCTCCTTAATCACACCAAATAACCATGTAAACACTATTTGAACATCAAAACTGCAAAAGGCATTCAACACATCATTTTGAAGAATTATGTTTATGACTGATTAGCTGTGTGCATTCCATGATCTTCTAGGCAATTTTTTGCAGCAAAAACACCACTTAAATATGTTAAAACCCTACAATAGCACCTGACTTAACTGATCTCTGTCCAGTTAAAGAGCCTATAATGCAGTGTGTGTGCATTTCTGAATCACAAAAGCCAAAGCTTGACTTATTTACTTTTAAGCATTAATTGTGTAATTATTAAGAAGGTAATAACAGACACATCCTGCACAGAGAACGCAAAGGGGAAGGGGAAGTTCTTCTGTCATGTCATCTTTGCAGTTGTATCTTCTGCAAAGAGAGTATGTGGGACAAGGAGTGTGGAGATACAGCTATACCAGGACAATCAACAGGAAATAGATCATGGACGGGGGCTACATTGACACCACTGCCACACAGGCAAACAAACACACACACACACACACACACACACACAATTACACAGTTGAAGGACATGTACACATTGGGAATGCAGAGGGAGGAGAGGTAGGAAATAGGGAGTTTGAGATGAAACTTGAGAAAGGGAGTTGTGAGGACAGGAGGAAAGGATAAGAGAGCATGCTGGACAGGAAACATGTCCCGAGTTGTTATCACTCCCTACTCCTCCAGGACACATAAACACACCAGTCTTGGCTGTTGATGGCGTCGCCGTATCCAGGGGTGTCGACCACGGTGAGACGCAGCTTTACTCCTCTCTCCTCGATCTCCACAGTCGAAGCCTCAATCTGCACAGTCCTCTCAATCTTCTCTGTGGAGCGGAAGTACAAGAATAATTGATGGGTGGTATAAAAGGAGACACCACAGTACCCAAGAGGAACATTAATAACAAAAAATCCTGCCCGAGCTAAGTGCTTATGCAAAGCGCTGAGCTGCAACAACCACAGGCTTCAAGAAGGTGGATGTACCTTAAAAAATGTAATTATGGGTTTTGTCATTTAAAAGAGCTACACTTTTTGTTATCCGCACAAACAGACCAGGGAGGGTCTGGATAATTGTTTTCAAGCCAGAACAAGTCCTAATCTAAGTCAAGTCATAAGAAAGGGAAGGAAGGGTCATATTTTGAGACTAAGGCATTCCCAACATTCCTCTTGAAATAATGCACTGCTGGAGACATTGCAGCAGACATTGCTCTATTATTACAGTGTGCATATTTGTGTACGCGTGTGTGTGTGTGTGTGTGTACTGGGGAGTATACCTGCAGCACCAGGGATGTAGCGTTCAGGGTAGAGATCAGTGAGAAACAGGCTGTTTATAAGTGTTGATTTGCCTAAGCCAGACTCCCCTGAAAAACAAAGACGAATGGGAAAATAAATTTCTATTCTCTGAAGAAATAATATAGTCTACATAAAAATATAAAAGGGATCACTCACCTACAACCATTAGGGTAAATTCAAACCCCTTTTTCACTGACTTCCGGTGCACTTGGTTTGGGAGGTTGGCGAACCCTACATAACCTGCTGCATCTGGGAACTGCAGAGCACAAAAAGACACAAAATGAGGGTCAGAAACAGCAAATAATGGGACAATAATTATGTATTTTTAGTGTTACGTGATTTCCTATGTTTTACTACACATTCCTTTCACTCTGACATTTTTTCATCATTTTATGAGGTGTGTAAAGGTGCAAGTGAGTATATGAGAGTGAGATTGATGATGATGCATATCATTGAGAAATTCCACTGGGCAATAAAGCCTACCCATGAAACACTTAAACATTTATACAGGATATCCTCTCTGGATGCCTGTGCAAGCATGTGTGCATGAGATTACAAGTACCATGAGTCTTAATCACCACTACCTTCTTAGGAACCCCTCCTGAATACTCTGATGATTTGTCATAGTTCAGTAGTTCAGTTTATAAACTGTAATCTGGTGAAATTTCTGCCTATGACTCACCTTCCCTTTCTCTCCAGACTGAGACATCGCTGCAGTTTACTGGATGCCTGATGAGCCTGTTGGTGGAAAAAAAAAAACAGATGCGACTTTTTTTTCACAGAGAATGATGTGCAAAGTTATTAATAATGCTAATTATTTTGTGCAACCAACCAATGTTGCTTTCAAACACACACACATAAAGCGGGATAAGCTTTTCTTCCTCTGTTTAGTCTGTTTGATTCTTAAATTGGTCGCTGTGGCCCGCACACTCTCCTGGAAGCATAATTTACAGTGTTAGCTACACAAATGTTTTCGCAGGCAGTCTGAAAATTGTTTGCAGCATTTCTTAGCCAAAACTTCTTTTTTTAAAGCTACCATAGGGATTTAGTTTGAATCTGTTGCTGAAAACTTTAAGATTGCTATGGCAAAATCTCTTGGTATAAATCGTTGTGTTGCCCACCTTAACCTAGACCCTATTTTGCCATATTTTGTGTTTAAGTGACTACTGGAAATAACAATATTGTATACTGCTCCTGTATTGGGTGAGAGTGCTGCAGCAGGCAGTGGCAAAAATAGGCTGCAATGTAACCACTCGGAGCATTTGTGCACCGTTCTTGTTTTTGCCACTAAGAGACTCAGATTATTATTTTGAGTGTTAAATGACATAAGGGAAAGACTCCTTCCAAAAGTCAGACCTTTTTGTTGCAATATGATCACTTTTGATATGCAGAAACAGCCCGAAATCACTATCAGGAAACCTAAAAGACTCCATTTAAATGTACACAGCATAATTTATATAGCCAGTATATTTTCATATCTAAGTGGGTGAATTAAGGGTTATTCTCAACCAAACCAGTGTTAGTGATTGCTAAAATAGTAAAAAGACAAGCCAAGATGTTTTTGTGAGTTTTATGTTGTTCATGTCGACACTGAATGAGGTGTGTTTTACGGTAATAAAATTACAGTTAATTCAAATGGAGTGTAATGGGTTTGGCAACAACAATTTCTGTGCTGCTTCTGGTTAAACAAAAAGGATCCTACACATTAACAAAAAGGGTCTATCTCTGTAGGGATCCTTTCCATAATGTTGTCAGATGCTAAGAATAACAATTTGAGCCTGTAAGTGGCAAAAAAAATAATAAAAAAAATCACTTTTAGTTGACAGAACTGACCACACAACTTAAACATTACATTGCAGCCTGTTTTGTTCAATAATGGACCAGTTTTATAAATGTTGTTTCCATTAGTTAGTTAGACATAAAAACATTAAAAAATAGGGCCCAGGTTGAAAAATACAGACGTTACCCTTTAAATTAGACTTTACAAGGCATCTATAGTCATAATATAGCAATCAGAGTATGAAAGTGCTCCAGGAATGAGTCCTAAAACCGGGAAAACATTTTTGCACTCCTGGTTCCCTTATCTTAAAGTCAATGGGTTTTTGGTTAGATGCCTGAAATAAGGTCTGTGGTTAAAACAAGCTTAAGAGACTTTCATTTTTTCATCTACGACATAAGATACATCAATAAATACCCGACACGTGGGATTTGAAGCTTTTATGTGTCTTAAAAAAGGCAGTTGCTACCAAGTGGCTAAATGAGACTACAGAACATCATCATGTTCATCTGGCTTTACAGCTTCGTTGTGGTGGTGACGTTAAAGTCACGTGACCATTGTGTAGTTAGTTTATAGCCTAATGTTAGCTTTTTACTTCTGGTGATTGCATTTACGCTTCAAAAATCATAACAGTGGTGTTCATTTGTGAAGATTATCCTGCTCAACAAAACATTTAACTACCATAAAGGTTTGTTTTTCATGGTTTGTCTTTTTGACAAGGAAAACAGAGCGACGCAAACATACTACAGAAAAACAGCGTCCCTAGAGCACTCTATAAGAACAGGCACTGAAGACCTTATCTTTATATCACAAACCATCATCATCAGTATTATCTTCAAGTGGCTAATTTTTCTCAAGCAGAAATCACAAAACACAACTCTGCACATTGAGTCTACATTGACAAGTTCAATCAGGCTGACGGCTACACTGTTCTTTCACACTATCACATGGAAGGAGCAGAGATTAAGAGCTCTGGGCAACAAGTGTGTTCCCAGACTCCCATTAAACTGTCTTATATACCGGTTGCTCCTGCCCCATTCTATGACCCTGAGCAGACGACAGAGCAACAATCTCGCTTGATAAATTAGCTACATAATGACTGAGCAGGAAGAACAGGCTCCATTTTATCACCAACACACTGGCCCTTGACAGGTGGAGTGTGATAAGCATAAGAAAGAGGCAGGCTGCCGTGCGCTGCCAAACGGAGATGCACTCAGGTTATGTAATGGTAGTTGGAGAGGAGGGGAAATAGGTGGCATGGGAACCTGGGTTGACCTTTCTCCATTGGCATGCGACAAACACACAGCTGCAGACACTTGGGTAACCATTTCACACTATTAAATCTATTAGATGGTAGTCAGGGGGCCCTCTGTATCTACATGAAACTGGGCAGAGATCTCTCATACTGACAGGGTGGTTTCATCGGGCCTGCAGGGAGAACAATAGCTGTTTATCCTTTTGGTTCCTGAAGCCTTTCCTATACAGGGCAGCTCAGCTATGGGGAGGAGGGAGAACACGTGCCTCACCCCTGATCACACTCAGGTCCGACCACATGTCAGGACAGAAAGGGGAGACACCGATAATATAGGGTGGAGGGGTGCCAGGTTGGGCCATAGAGGTCAAAAGGTTAACCTAGTCAAGACAAAGGACAGGCTATGGAAATTAAAAACCGGAACAGGGGGGAAAAAGCACTTGCATTAAGAATGAGCACCGAACATAAATGTTAAGGAAACCGTTAAATAGTATTATGATACTTATTTAACTTGAGTTTAAGCAATTAGCTGATTAACTTATAATTTTCATTTTTAAAGCAAAGATTTTCTGGTTTCTTAAGCAAACAAATTGCATTCACAAAAAAAAGATTAATTATCTTGTAATTATGACTTACTTTCTCATAATTACAAGAAAAGATCTCACAATTATGAAATCAGGATCTTGTAATTAAAAGATCAGGATCTTGTTTATTATTAGTGGCAATAATGGAACTATCACATTTTAGCTGTGTTTTATTTCCTTGTCGTTACGAGACAATATGAAATACTAATGTTACTTAATGTGGATTTCATTAATATTAGTGTGTCAACAATGCGCTGGCATCTCAAAAACATTGGGCGGAAAGCCCAGTCTCACCTTCTGGAAGTTGGCCTCTTCCTGCAGGAGTAGTTAAACCTTTACATTATGTTTCATGGTTATAAATTCATGCATATCTAATTTTTTTTCACCAGATCTTTTCTTGTAATTAGGAGATCTTTTTATGTAATTGCAAGATAAGGTGTCTAGTTTTGTTTTGTTTGTGAATGTAATGTGCTTCTGTAGGTTCTAGCTTTTGAAATGTTAGGCTAATATTTGCTGGATTTCCTAGTCTTCTGCGACAATAAAATGAGTATCAAAATTGTTTGTGTTATTTAAGTTAAACAAATTCATCCTGTGGAGAACATGAATGTGTGTAACAATGGCAGTCGTCCATATAAAAGCCTCGTTGTTGAAACATTTCTCTTAAAACCCCAAATATCAACCTAATGGTGGCACTGGAATAAAACTCAAGAGATCACCAAAGACATTAAGATATATCCTCTGGGGAACCTGAATCTCGGTACAAAATAGGGCTGCGCGGTATATGCGGTAGACGGTAGAAATGATATAAATTTGGCCCACGGTAGAGATTTGCGCTCTACCGTCCTATCGTCGATGACGTCATCGCACCTGCCTCAGTGTGAAAATGGCTGCGAGCACAGAGACAGCGGAGCAAGAGGAGCTGGTTCACATCCGTGATTTAGCGTAGCACGTGCAACATGTGTTGCTGGAGAACTTGTTAGTGAGTGAGTTAATGTTTTATGAACAGCCCCGGACGCTGCTGACTCTTTTAGCGACTTACCGCTCAGAGGGAACTCATTCAGCGTCTCCTCTGGCAGCAGCACAGCGTCTCTCCCTCTCCTCTCTCGGGAGTTGGTTTTCGGCAAGAGAGTTTGTCATAAACCTTTGGTAATGTAAACCTATGTGACGCTAGGGGCTCCACAAAAAACTCCATATGTGAATGTGTGATAGTTGTGGTATCATGACAGCCTGTCACAGGTTACAGCGTGATGATTAGTGGAGAAATGGCAGAGCATAAAGGTCCAGGTGGAAAAAACACAACTCAGTCATTTAGGATTTTGCTAAAAGAAGGAAATTACCTTTTGATATAGATCCCAGGGGACATTTTGCACCATAGAGTACTGGGTTTTAATTTTGAGTTTTGAGATCTGCATTCTGCACAATAAATGCTCTAAAAAATACATTATATCTTTGCTTTTGTTGTTGTTGGGTTTTTTTTTAATCAATTTAGCTTTGCTAAGGGACTACAAAACCCATTCAGAAACACTTCTATTATAACTTTTACACTTAAATTTATACCGCAATATATACCGTTACCGTGAAGGGATTCGATTTATACCGTGATATGAATTTTAGGTCATACCGCCCAGCCCTAGTACAAAATATGTGCCAATCCACTTAGTAGGTGTTAAGATACGTGACAGGATAAAGCTTTGATCTGCTGATGGCGTGAGAGGAAAAGTCACGAGATTACCAAAGTCATTAAGATTCATCTTTTGGCAGCGTGGATATCTGTATCACATTACATATCAATCTATCCTACTATGTTCATTAAAAATACAAAATGGTCAACCTCGTGACACCAACAAACAAGTCAGGCTTGGAGCATAGTGATGGACTGACCCTCCCTAGAGCTACAACACCTTCATGGCTTAATCATTAGTTTCAGCCCTGGAAACACAACAATGACGATAATAAATGTGCTTTCTTTGTTAATGAATATCTAATTTAATGTAGCAGCCCACACAGGCATCTCTACGTGTATCACACACACATACACACACACACACACACACACACAACCAAGTGTTATTCATCGACAGGCTCTGTGGGAACCAGCATTAGTCCGGCAGCAGATTAATTAAACCGTTCTAATATCGCAGTTGTAATATCACAAAGACAACACTACAGGACAGACAGGCAGGAGGCACACTTCAATAATACTCTCTTAATAATGGCCATTTAATCGGTTGGGCTGCTGAGCTGCTTACAAGCACATACACACAGCTATTAACGTGCCAGACGTGAGAGAGATTAAACAGTTTGGGCCAAAACGGAAAAATGCCACCTTAGAAGAGCCAAAGTTCTTGGCATGTAATGCATTTACAGTTGATTTATTGGTTGGAGTGAAGCCATGAAGGGCCAGCAGTGCTGGCAGAACTATTCACCTTCCTGACAGGCAGTGTCAAGGGACCGCACACCCGCTCTCCTTGGATTTAAGTCTTTCTCCTCTTATTTGAGACACTGAAACAATAATTTCACACCGTGGAGATTTAGTGAACTCAGTGGCACAACAACAAAAATGGTAATTTACTGGCAACTGATCACAGCAACAGGGACCCCAGAGCTACTGAGCATAATAAAGTGATGTTTGGCACATGTGGGGGCTTGGCTGTAATTAAGTATGGTGGGCAATAGTAATACAGATATGATACTGGTTTTAAGCTGTGGTTTTAGAAACATGTTATACTATGAGCCCAGAGAGAGGACAAAAAAGCCACAATAAGCGGAATGAAAAAGCCTTTCAACTATGAGGAAACCAGCAGGCCTGTTCATAACATACACACAGAGTTTAAAGCACAGGATGGACCTTTTATTATGATGGGGACAGGAGAGGAAATGACTTAACACAAGTGGGAGTCATACAGCTACAAAATGTTATCCTAACACCGTGGTACTTACACAGCTGCTCAACAGTACAATGATGTTTGAATAGGAAAAAACAACCTGAACATTGATGATTAATTTGTGAAAAATTGTGAAAATTAAAAATTCCAATTTGTTATTTCCATGGCATTGGAAAGTTCAATCAATATTTGTGAACATGAGATTACTCTCTGTCAGAAAGCCAGAAACCAGAGAAGTAAGTCTCCAAGTTGGGATGTCACCAAGTATGAAGTCTGGAGCTGCTCCACAGACAATGAATGGGAGCCTGATTTTGGGACCCTCAGATCATTCCCCTGGGTGCTCTCACAGCCTGTTTGCACCTGGTATTTAAATACGTTTCGGTGATCTGCACACAAGTGGACAGCCGAGACACATCGCCATATCATTAATCTCCAGCTGACCATTTGTGTTCAGATTTCCTTACTGCCTAAGTCACTTACACTAGAAGGGCAAAGGGCCTCACGCACAGTTATTACGTCCACAGCCTTGCTATGTTTGCTAGTCATGTTAGCAGTTGTCGGTACAGCTGGAGATATCACTGTCAGCACAATCCAACACGTCTCCTCCCATAGGGCAAAACGATGCAGTCATGCAACACTTCATTCAACTTGTCATAAAACAGGCAAGTTATAGAGCACCGTCACCAAAACAACCACCACGTCCTGCACTCATGGCGTATTTTCCTGTTACATGCTTGTCAGGGACGGATCAGGATGCATTAGCATTTACATTAAAACAGATATGTGGTCAAATGCGTCCTCAGCATGGGGTTTGAGTGACGGGATCATTATGTATCTTGGTGGTCGTTTACACTTTTATTTAGCGCTGTCCGCATGTTAATACCAAGTATAAACAGGCTCTCAGTGTCATCTATAAAACCTTTCATAATTCATTGTCTACAGTATGGAACAGCTCCAAACTTAACACGAGATGACATCACAAATTTGAGTTTTAGTGCTTCAGTTTTTGGATTTGGGAGAGTTGGTCATGTTTACTAATATTTTTGAAGTGTTTTAGACCATAGGAATAACATGTATGAATTTTTAAAATGGGTGTCGTTTCCCTTAAAAGGTCCAGGTCATATAATCTTTTTAATTTCCATGCTCGTTGCTGGCCATTGTATCTGTGTAATATTGTTTGGTAAATGGGCATTTGAATGTAAGAATATTACAAATTAGCTAATGAATAAATGACATATTTAGAAGCAAGTCTCAAATTGCAACAAAATTCCTAAATGATTATGATTTATATTAACTTCTCGTACATTATCCAGAAAAAGCCATCAATCAATAGAGGATTAAACGCCAACAATTCATAGTTGTATTTTCTTTAATATAAGACTGCTCATCATGGTAACATTAATATTCTTGGTTTTTGGGCTGTCAGTCACACAAAAACAATGTACTTTAAGATGTCACCTTTGTGCTCAGGTAAATTTCTATGGACATTTCTGTGTTAATGTATCACACGAAACAACTGATCTAAAAAATAACTGCGATAACAGGGTTGGGCAATAAAGCAATAATTTGAGTCAGAAATTTTTCCGCAGGAAGAGACTTTGCCATACAATTAAAACCTTGGTAGAAATTCCTTTAATATCTCTTAATAAACACTGAGCAAAATAAGATGGACCGCTTTACAGCAATTTTGCATTTACAGATTTTTTCAATCAATACGATGATGTACCTTGATCTATCTTTTAAATTTGTTGTATTCACAGACACTCCCGTGTCCAGTTATTTTATCTAGAAATGGTTTCTCAGCTGAATTTCCAGGAAAAAAGAACAATTTCCCAACATATTTTGTCATGACAGATTATTAAATTACGAAGCAGCCCTAAACTGAGGTCATCACAGCCTCATTACACCTACATTTGGTGACACACTGGGTGTGAAAATAAAATATAAGTCAATTTTACTAAGATATAACAATGTTATCACAATAAATATGGTGCTTATAGAGATCAAAGTTAATTTGAACATGCGTTTCTTCACCTAGCTTTTCGCACACAGTCTGTGAACAAAGGTATCTTGCTGTGAAACACCATCATTCAAACCTCTGACACAATAGCCCAGGTCCACTTGGGTCTGTCAGTGCGAATCAAGTTTTGTTTTTCCATTCACACCACAGTGCAAGACGGGAGGAAACATCCCCTTGTAGTTTATAGTGTCAGACAGATGCTTTCCCTGACGCTCCTGTGTGCTGGCCAATGTTTGTGAGAGAAGGTCTCAGGAAGGGGAAAGGTCAGGGAGCGGTGAAGGTGCTGGATCAGAGGCCTGATTCGTCTCTCAGTACTAAGAGATGCCCCACTGATAGCACACTGATCTGTGGCCAGCTGGGTAAAAAGCTATGTTGTTTCTGAAGTAAAAAGCAGCTGCCAGCCTGAGATTACAGCTCACACAGTCTGCCATCGTGCCCATAGTGTTCACCACTCAGCAAGAAAGGAAGTGAAATATGCATGTTTTCACTGGGCCAAACACACAAGCAAAGATGGATGATAATTCTTCAATAGTGGCCCTCCGCCACATCTTAGACAGACACATAATGAGACTGTGTTATTGTTTCCCACTGTTATTGTGAAGTTGTCTAAACATTTAATTTATTTTGCGAAAATGCGCCTCTACAATCAAAGGTCAAGAATTAATCGGATGTTAGAGAGGGATTTCAGAGTTCAGGAATGTTATACAAGAGGTATTTACGGGAAATTTGTGGAAGTCAATGCTGTGAATGGCACGTCAGATGCAGATTTTATATGGTGCTGATTTAGGATAATGTAAGCCAACTGAAGTGTAGAGTTTTCCTGCAGTTATCAAGAATGAATTGGGACAATGGGACAATAAATGAGTTCAAAAGCACTAAAAAAAAGCACTGGGCTCGCATTGTTGTTCTGAAAATCTGAAGAGGAGGAAATATTTACTTGGACATTTGTATCAACTAATTGGGGAGAATATAAATCAATGCTTCAGTCAGTGGATAGTGGAGACTGAAACGTGTGTGAAGGCCTCTTTAACAGTTGATGTCCACCACACCCAGTCTGACAGACACTGAGTTTACCAAACATCAACTGACACAACGACATTACAGTTTGTATATACGCAGTTATATACCGTTGCCCTTTAAACTGAGATTTCCTCTTCAAAACTCGTTTAATGAACCGAATATAAGGGTAAAGCAGCTCTGAAACTTTGTTAACGTTACATGCCAAACTTTAGCAAGCAACAGTTGTTACCGCGGATGGTGTCATGTTGCCAGCAAGGCTTCAACTAACTCTCCGCCGTCTTCTTCCCCCTGCTCCGTCTCATTCAAAAAGTTTACAAAAAACAAAAAAAGGACAACAAACCACTGAGCAGCTTCTTACCTGCGCGTAATTGGTAATTATTATTAATCAACAGGAGCTTCTTGCCTCTTGCCGCTGTCCCAGCCCAGGAAGGGAAACCCGGAAACCGTCCTCTTGCGTCCGCCCTCGTCCCTGAAGCTTTTCATGAGCAACGGCTGTCCTTCTGCGCCACTGACGCCATTACGGCTCAACGGTAGGGACAGCTGACCTGTGAGACGTAATTTCTTTTTAGATCCAACATGGCTGCCAAAGTGTTACAGTTTCTTTAACGATTCGCTCAGTAACGGCTTTCTCTCCCTGTTGCCTCATAATATCATGGAAAATGTTTAATGTAAGCTTACTGTTTAACTAGGCCTATTTCATATTCTATAACTTGTCATTTTAAACAAACGCCAGCTGCCACAACTCCACATTTTATTGATTAGGCTATAGGCCAAATTATGTTTTATTATATTTCTAAATACACTAAAAAATTACGATAAAAATGTGTTCATTAACCATTTAAATAGGCACTCTTTGGGCCCTGGTATTTCCATATTTCCATTTTACACCCTTTTGTTCTGCTGTACTACTTTCAGAGGATAATGTTTATTCTACTACATTTATTTAACAGTCTCTCATTACTTAATAAATTAAGATTTTGTTTACAAAGCACAGCCTATAGCCTAATGCGTTTTTAAAATGTTTTTTTTAATAGAATGTAGGTGGGTATAAAGCCACAAAATAGTTTATAAAGCATTTTAAATAAATTATAATTAGAATGTAAAAATGTAATAACTATTTTAATGTAAGATTTTTTTACTTTAAGCAAAGTATTTTTACATTGTGATAGTGTCACTATGAGTAAAAACTTCTTCCAGTCCCAAATATATCTCATAAAAAGCATGTCCTGGAGTAAACTTATAGGCTGTGTGAACTTTATCTAAAATAAATAAATAAATAGGCCTCTATTAAAAAAACATTAAGGGCACTTGACAGGATGTAAATTTGAACAAATGTATTGTATGCCTTACAAATAAGGGAACTGACAAGCCATTAGCCCACATTTCATAAATTATTCTTTACTGTGGGTGGTGTATAACCTTCCACCCAATCCAAAGAATAGAAACATAAAAACAAACAAACAAACAAACAAAAAACCACAGGCTACATAAGAACATGTTAGAAATAGGATACATTTTAAATAATACACAATGATAATAGCCTACTAATAATAATAACAACACACTTCTACTACTAATAATAATAGTCTAATAATGATAATAATAATGACAATATTAATAATAATAATAATAATAATCAGAACGACAGCAATTATCAATCCATAAGTAGAAATCAACATAAAAGTCAAAAGCAGTCTGACTTCAAGAGTGACAACGATTATTTTGGATAATCTAAAAGATTTCCTGAATTTACTGCGTGATGGTAAATTGTTCCAATCAAAGTGCGCTTCAAAACGTTTTACATATTTCAATAGAAACGGGAAAGGAAACAGAAAGGCAGAGGATCGTGATGACTTATTAAATACCATGGGGTAATGCTGTAAGTACTTAAAATTAAAGTGAATGTATTTATAACTATTCTGCACTAAATCTGTTATTTTCCTTCTTCTTTTCTGGCATTATAAGACAGCCAATTAGGAGCCTCGCGCATTCAGAATGGGTGTGAAATAGCCATTTTAGGCTACATGTAAACCGCAGACAAGTGGCATAAGCCTCCATGTCTGAAAAATCAATAACAAGTTCAGTGATTCACCCAACCACTGCATTTCAGCTGCTCCATACCCTTAAAACCACCCCCCGTGCGCCTTCACCCCCTCTGCTGCCCCCTCTATTCATTGTAAATAACTGTTCAAACGCACAATGCGCTCTGGACCGCTTTATTCAGCCTCACAACTTCCCTGCGTTTTCATTGGTCCCCTGAGGATGCGGCAACGTCTGATTGGAGGAAAGTTTCTCCTCGAGTTTATACACCCCCACCCCGCAGATATTCGTGGTCCGGTGCTACTGCGATTCCAGTTGTTTTCACATCCCCTCACTAACAAAGAGACTGAGAGCTGCTGTCTCTTACATCTTCGAGTAAATGCGTCGAGTGATGCGCAGCTAACGACTGACGCTCCTGTACTTTGAGGCGACATCGAAGAGATAAAGAGCTGAAATACACCTTGCACTCAAGAGGAGAAATTAGGGGAGAGTTTTGAAAACTTTCAGACAGACTTGATTGAACCTAAAAAGCGAAAATGGTGTCGGCCGGACTGGAGATAATGGGACTATCGCTGTGCGTAATTGGCTCGCTCCTGGTGATGGTTTCGTGCGGGCTGCCCATGTGGAAGGTGACGGCTTTCATCGAAGCCAACATCGTGGTGGCTCAGACAATCTGGGACGGCTTGTGGATGTCGTGTGTGGTGCAGAGTACGGGCCAGATGCAGTGCAAGGTGCACGACTCCGTCCTCGCCCTCACCCACGACCTGCAGGCGGCCAGAGCCCTCACCATCATCTCCTCTGTGATGGGCGTGCTGGGGCTCATGGTTGTGATCGCCGGGGCGCAGTGCACCAACTGTATCCGCGCTGAGTACGTCAAAGCCCGCGTGGTGAACGCCGGAGGAGTCATCTACATCATCAGTGGTCTGTTCGTGCTGGTGCCTCTCTGCTGGATGGCCAACAGCATCATATCGGACTTTTACAACCCGCAGGTGCCCGCATCCAAGAAGAGGGAGATCGGCGCTGCGCTCTACATCGGCTGGGCTGCCTCAGCGCTGCTGCTGATCGGAGGAGCGCTGCTGTGTTGCTCCTGTCCCTCCAGCGGGAACTCTGGATACTCGGTAAAATACGCACCGACAAAGAGAGCCACGCCGAACGGGGACTATGACAAGAGGAATTATGTGTAGCTTTCTGGCTCATAGCAGGCGGTGCGTAAAATTGACCCGCAGCTTTTGAAAAACTGTTTTTGACGGACTTTATATTTGCACCTGCAGTTTTGTTTTTTTAATCTGAACTTTGAAAATCAATGGAAGCACATTTGCTGTTTTTACACTGACCATTCAATATGCTCGGACCACAAATTCACAAATCCTTTTTGTATGTACAGGAGATAAAGAAAGACTATCAACTACAAAGCTCACGACAAAAAGGAGTATCTTTGTTAGGTACCTGCTATTGTAAGTCTTCGAAATTATTAGTATTTTGACTTGTTTACCGCTGTAACCGAAAGTTTTTCTTTTCTAGAGGAACTCTTGCCATCAAATATATACAGTTTTTATATTTGCCTTGATGTGCTTTATCAGCACAAACTTGTACAGTAATTGAGAATGATTGCACTCCCACACATTCAAAGACCCATTTCCTTTAGTGGAACTACGCCGGCATGTTTGAGGACTCCAACAATGTCCAGTAAAGACCGAATAAAAAAAGTGCACACATGTTAAAGCCTCAATAAATCTCGGGCAGGCTTTTGTGTAGTTCACGAGTTGACTGCGGCGGCTTTGAAGTCTGAGTCTAATTTTGGACCTGTAGATTCCGGAGAGCCTGGGGTCTGTATGTCACCACATGAAATGTTTATGTTACAGTCCGTTATTCGGTTGGGCTGAGCACCTGCAACGTTTTTGCATCATTGTCACTGCAGGAAGTCTTTTCTTTTCCAAACATTAGGAATAAACTTTGTTTTCTGTTGTTTTGTTGATGTAATGATTCATTATTCGTGTATATGAAGATGCAATATTGTGTCATTTTATTAAGATTAAACTGAATATATTGTCTGAAATCTTAGCGTGTGTTCTTAAACAAAACAACTGATGGTGTGCGGAGGCAGGAGAGCTCTCCACGGCTGTGCGTAAAATGCATGCCGTTCCCACCGTGAATCCATAAACCCCCACGGCGGGAGAAAGTATTTTGGTTAGCCATAGAAATCCAGATGACAATGCCCATTCAGCTAGAGTGGGGCTCTGCTGTTCAACTCACAATACTGCACAACCCCCACCCCCACCACCACTACCCCGCCTTTCAGACCACCCCCGCCCCTCCTCGTCCTCAGTCAATGAAAGGCGTTCAAATTAGAGCTATGGAGAAGTTGCTGGAATCGTCTTCCCGCAAGTCACTCCATTCATCCGTCGTCACAGCCCCATCTCCCTCCACCAGGGCGGTGCGAAGATAGATGGGCTTCACCACAAAAGATCACACACCATCACTTTGAAGCAATTAGTTTATCCACAGCTGCTTCATAGGCACCACATTTATCCATACACTGGGGATGATTTACAGTAATAAAGGTATTAAATATAGGCTTCAAGTATAGGCTGTTTAACTTGTGTGGCAACAATAGAAAAACAAAAGATATTTCAGTCTATGAGTAACAGTCCTCTGATTTAACATTGTGACTGGATTACAAAAGCTTATCCATACTTGTTTTGCAGCTTACTTAAGAATCTTAGCAGGTCATATGCCCTCTTAAAAGTTGAAAATATGGCTGTGTGGAAAGTCTGACTACAGTCAGGGGGGTTTGTGATTTGTGCCCTCCAAGAACAATAAAATCAATATTCAATCATTTTCATTCTACTGTAGTTAATTGTATTATTTACCAGAGAATATCCTCCACATTCACAACAAATACTTCTGCATAGTTTATACATGTGACTAGGGCTACATCAGGTTTAACAAAACAATCTAAGCAAACTTCTCATATAGCACAATCATTTTCCAGAGCTTTCAACCTTATCACACAGTCTCCATCAGTGGATAGACTTTGCTTGGTTGTAATGGAGACAGATCTGTTATGATTTCAGCACTTTTAGGACATTTAATGTGTTTTGGACTAATAGCTAAGTATCAAAGTTCCTTTCTGACCTTGGAAATAGTCATCTGACAAAACAATCTCAACTCAAGATCCGATACAAGTTTGTTGTAGTTGTGAAATTAAAATGATCAGACTCCATGCACTGATGACCACGTGATTTTTAATTAAAGGTCTGGAAAAAAGTGTGAGTGTGGCTCATTGTTTTGTCAAATTATAACATAATTATACCTTACATATGTAATACTTACAAGGTCAAGAATGATCTTTCAAGTAGAGCTGATACAGTGGGTCGATTAATCAACTTGTTGATCATGAGACAAGACAAGACAAGTGGTATATCACAGACATAATAAAGTACATACAACGAAAATAAAAACATACACTCAAAATGAAAACAGAGGATACAGCCTATGAAGTATTGCACGAGTCTTAAGAAAGATATAAATATATAGGCACCCACTAATGGCAATTGTTTTGTCAAATTACATCTTTCATATCTAATACTTCCAAGGTCACATGTACATACAATGAAAGTGAAGTTATACACTCAAAATGAAAACAGAGGATACATCCTATAAAGAACTGCACATGTACTGAGAAAGATATAAATACATAGGCACCCACTAATGGCAATGCTGGCAGCCAAAATCGGGCCAGTTTATTTGTCCCAATTCTGGGGCGTCATTCCTCTTAAGTCTCTGCTGAGTCGGGCAACTGGACACTGACCGTCTTATTTTGTCCAGCATGCCGGGTTTGGACCGATGCTGGGCCAGGTCCTTTTCTAAAACAGCCCAGTGATGGTGGTGTCAGCAGCCGGAATCGAGTCAGTTTACCAAGACTGTTAACTAACCTAGCTAGTAGGGCCATAACAGTACATGTATTTGTGTCAAACCGTTCGGTACGCGACTTTCGGTTCAGCACGACCCTGTACCGAATTATTGGGCGCAGGATATTATTTTATTTTATTTTGTTTTATTTTAATTCCGTTTTTGCGAGCCGAACCATTTAAAATATCTAGTTCCCCGACGGACATAATTGAGTGATGGACCGAGTCCGACCGTAAATCTCCGCTTTCACTTTGTGCAGCGCATTCTCGCATTTTGACAACATGGCAAGTGAGCCTGACGAACCTGAAGACCCACCCGCAAACCTTAAGTCCTCCGTTTGGGAACACTTTGGTTTCAGGGTAAAATACGAAGATGGAAATAAACAAGTGGACAAGACAAAAGCAGTGTGCCGACACTGCAGAACAGCGGTCGGGTATGTACTTGGAAACACGTCTAACATGCTAACGCATCTAAAGCGACACCACCCGAGTTTGAACGTTAACCGGCACGACTAGAAAAAGCAATCTGGTGCAAACTACGATATCGTCGTCGTTTAAAAAGAAAGAGCGTTTCCCTGACCATCGCGCTAAAGAAATAACCAACGCCATTGGAGTTGAGTAAAATTGTTTAAGCTGCACTTTAGATATAAGCATGTTTTGTTTACTGCACTTTAACAAAGTGGGAAAGCTAAGTAAGTTCCTAGTAAAACTGAATCTGAGCAGGCTTTAAAGCTGACCAGCTGCACTATACTTTTTATTTTAATTGAGTAAAACTGTTAAAGCAGAAATGTATATTTATATTTTTCATTCAAAAAATGTGTTAAAAAAACAGCAGGATTTTATTTTTCACTTTTATATTTCTATTTTCATTCAAACAATGTGAAAAAGCAGGATTTTATATATATTTGTTTCATTCAAAAATTGTGTAAAAAGAGTTAACTGCTGTGGTGGTATGTTTTAATAAGGTTACCAATAAGTAAAAGATATTTAATAGTTGTCTATTTTTTTCATTACTGTACCGAAAAAAAAAACCCCGTGACTTGTGCACCGAGGTACTGAACCGTGATTTTTGTGTACCGTTACACCCCTACTAGCTAGTCTTCAGTGCCACGAGATACACGCAAAAACGTACATTTACTTTACTTCTTTACCATGGGACAAACAAAACTCCACCACTGACCCAAAATAACCACATAATACACCTTAAAACACCCCAATTCATGGGAATTATTAACAAAAAATCCCAGGCTGAGAGGCAGCAGGACCAGCAGTCCCCACACCAGAGGCCTCTCTCCTCTGCTGCTGGCACAGGAGCTCTTAAGCACCTCCTCCAAGCCAGGTGCAATGCACCTAATTAAGTAAATCAGCACACCTGGGCAGATCTACAATGGAGGGAAAAAGGACAGCACCACAGAACACATACAGCCATAACAGGCCCAATTCTGGGGCATCATTCAAGTTGGGTGAGGACACCAACTGGATGCGGCCAGACTTATTTCTTTCGGTGTGCTGGGTTCAGGCCAATACTGGGCCAGGTTATTTTGGCTACCTGGGCATTGTAGCAATTGGAAGGAAGTCATAAAAAAAAACCTGTAATACATAATCCATAAAACAAAGCGTAATCGTGCTTGCTGGCAGATTTATGAGTCAGGATTAACCCTGTGTTCTTGATCAAAAAATTAATTAGCAGTAATTTATAACATTTTATAAAGAAAAAAGGGAAAAATGATCTGGCTCCAGCTTCTCAAATGTGAATATTTGCTGGTTTATCTCCTTTGATATTGAACTGATTATTGGGTTTTGGGCTATTGGACAAATATGTCAGCTTGGGCACTGATATCAGACATAAGCAAACAAAAAATCAACTCTTTGAGAAAATATTTGTTACTTGTATTCCCGGTTTCATGCTTGAGTATTATAATATAGCTTAAACACTATATTAAGATTTTGTTTAGGATTTAGGAGGATATAAGATTTTTGAACTCGTTAGATTGTTATAACTGGCCGGAATGACAAGATAAGGTAATGAATACTGTGATTTGTGATTTTGTCTGTACTGCCCAGCACTCGCAGTACAGCTGGCTACAGTAGGCGTTCCTATTTTGGGGTCTGTATGGGTTTTTCTACACAAAGACACTCCCTGTAAGGTCCAGTCTGGTCCGCCTCAGTGAGATGTTTTTGTGGGATTGTTAGTTCCACTCCTCTAGTCACCGCACAGAGGGTGACGAAGCGCAGGGCGTGTGTGTGTGTGTATGTGTGTGTGTGTGTGTGTGTGTGTGTGTGTGTGTGTGTTATAGACCAAGGGGTTAAGTGAGTGTATGTGTGTGTCGAAAGAGTTTTGTGTGTGTGTGGGGGGTGGCACCTTTAAAAAGGGCCCTCATTCCAATGAGGAGAGAGGCAAATAGGGCCAGCGACGTCACTCAATGGGCTCGCCATGGTAACCAGCCAGAACCTGCAGTTGCCTGGTTACAGGAGCCTATAATGTGGTGGTATGGATGAGCCTAATAAAAGGCCTGGCCAGCAGACATTCCTGCGAGCACGGACACACACACACACACACACACACACACACACATGGCCCACGCACAGCGGTCTAGAAGATGAAGGAGGGATTTACTTAAAGCCTGTAATGGTCACTGCAAAAAGAGCTGTGACAGCAGAAACACATTTGTTTCACTGTGTTTCTTTTTAAGAAGCAAAACGCTAAGTGTTGCGATAAATGTTGCAAATTAGAAACACAAACACTCACAACATGAGTATAAACAGGAGAAATCTGGTATCTTAAAAATGTCTTACTAAAATAGATGATGTAACACTACAGAGAGCCATTTTGACCTCTAAACTTGACCTCCCCCAGCCAGGCGGAGCGAGGGCCGCATGGTTAAGGTCATGTCAGAAGTCAGTCAGGTTACGTAGTGGTTTCAGATTTGTGCTGCAGCCAGTGAGTGGTGCGCATTTTTTGGGAGGTTGGGCAAGGTTGGAGGAGTTGTTTCTCATGACATGAACTCTGAACTCTGAATCTGGCCTCAGGTCAGGCGAGTTGAAAGTCACTTCCCTTGACTGACTAGGCATGATCTCATCGAAGGAGAATTCCCTGCATTTGATGGGGGGTCACAACCCTCAACCCCGAGCTCCACATGCCGGCAAATAAACGGCTTCACCATCAATTAAAGGGAAGTTTGCCAGTTTGAAGTTTTATTTTGATGTAATGAGACAGATTCTTCAGAGCAGCGATGAATGTAGCAGTGAGTCATGAGATAAAGCAGACCTGATTAATGTTATTGTTGATTGACTCAGACTTACATCAGAGCCAGCAGGTGCATACAGTCCTCAGACGTCCCAGCTGGACGGAGCTTACTCACAGATAGTAAAGCCAAGAGTCAGCAGGTGGTTAAACACGGAGGACAAATGTGGCATTGTACACAGAGATAAAGACCACATGAGCCATTTGTTTGGGAAACAATGTTAAAGGTAAGAGAATGAGATCAGAAAAAAAAAACCCAAAACACCACATTTCTTTTCCCCTGCATGTCCGCAAAGTTTACAGCTCGGTGACTCACAAGTTTTTGTCGCAGCTCAGTAGCACGACCAGGCTTCCTGTGCAGCGGACAGCGGAACAGGAAACAGGAAGGAACATGGAGGGTGTGGGAGAGGAGAAGGGGTGGGGTATGTGTGTGTGTGTGTGTGTGAAGTTTGGTGGTTAAAGCACTCCCAAAGAGAGAGAGAGAGAGACACACACACACACACACACACACACACACACACACACAAATGCATTTCGCTTTAACCTCAAAATTTAAAACTGAAATGGAAATGAAATTATCAATGCTCTTCTCAAAGCTAACCTCCACTGACAAAATCAGTCATTTTCCCTTGCTGAACACAGGAGCTGCTGGTCTACCACTGCCTGGATCAGTTTGTTTGTGTTATTGTGTGACTTTGGTGAATCCGGACTAACCTTTAAAAACACCAAAGTCACTCAATAACTTAAACAAACTGCAGAAAGTTTGGGTTAGTGTGTAAGAATTACGGAGATTTATTGGTCTAGCAGTGAGGACTGCAGATTGCAACCAGTTTATACAGTTAGGATTCCCTCAGTGTTGTTCAGGAGGAGGTTTTTAATGGAATTATCCGCAGGTCTCTTCCCCTCTGAAACAAATGCACCAGGTGATTTAAACTGGTAAAAACACTGAATAAAGCAGTTCCAAATTAAGATAATAGTGTTTTTCCGACACTCTCATCATAAAGGAGATGCTCACTTCATTGGCCAATCTAGAGCCAGTGTTTGGTTTGTCTGTTTTGGCCCACTGTAGAAATAGGGTGATGCAGCATGGTTGTGGCAAAAATTGAATATTTTAACACTTTAACGGTTTCCTCCAGTTTGTCTTGCTACTGAAGCTAACGTTAGCTAATGTGCTAAAAGTTAGCATTACAGCGAAATCCAATATTCCTCTGAATACCTCCCCAATTTCTGATGAGGTGGACATGATAACCCTTAAGACTCCTATGTGGCTTATAGTCCTGTGGTGGCGAGTCGTGTTTTGCTTCCAGCTAACAAACCAATGTCTCACTGACGTTGGCCCTAAAAGGGTCTATAAATAAAATTTGTTTTTTTTTAATATGGTGGTGCAACATGGCAATGTCCACAGGCGAGGACCTGCTCCCTCTGTGGATCTAAACAGCTCATTCTAAGGTGACAACACAACAATTCTCATTTTCAGGTGATTATACACTAAATTAAACATACTTCTCTTTTTTGGATTCTTCATTTACAGGAGACATACAAGATAAAGTTTTTTTTCTTGAATTCAATGTAACACAAGGTGAGTAATTGATATACAAATAGTCATTTTGCTGGTGAAGTATTCAACAAAGATCACTAGTATTAATATGGTTGTAGAATCGCACCCAAACAACCTTAACATAACCTCAATATTTAAAAAAAGTGCAGCCAAATATTTAATCTCACTTTCCCAAAACGACACAATATTCAAATATTGATGTGTAATTCGAGACAAGCCAACAACAGTTTAACAGCAACACATGAAGTGTTTTCTCAACAGAGAGATAAGTAGAGTGCACAGTGACGGTTTTATCTCCAAAATATGAGAGAGGAGAAGTCGAAAACAGGGAGTCTGAACTCCTTTCATGCCTGACTGAGTGAGATCATGTTTCCATACTGTATATCATCATGAGGAGGCGATTTTAAATAGATACTCACAAACTCACAAACGCACAAACGCGCACACACACACACACGCATGCACGCACACACACACACACACACACACACACACACACACACACACACACACACGCACGTAGGTAAGTTAGCACAGACAAAGAGGTGAATGACAGCCCTCTGCTGAGATGAAGAGGAGGGCTGGCAGCATGAGGAATGTCTGAGTTGCATTGGGAGACATTTCTGATTTGGCATGGTTAGCAAAATGTATGTGAACTCTACTAACACGGAGAACTGCAGCAGCTCACCACACCAGTGTTTACACACCCATTTTATTTTGGTGGCACAGGTGGTGTTGCTTTTAGCTTCGGCCTCTAGTAATTTGGACCCCCATATTAACATAGGATGCAGCAATCAGTCGCTAAGTAAACAAACAGCCTGTCTCAAACACACACACAAACAGGATCAGGATTTTTACGTGTACTAAGTGTATTGTTTCCACACTAATTGCACCTTACGGGAAAACTCTTGCTTATTATTCTCAGGACTGTTGGAGAAGTCAAAACACTCAAATCACATATATAACATAACAAACAAAGTGTTTTTTCTTTGTCTCTCTGAGCTCTTTTCTCTGTCTTTGTGCATGGGGCTGCAGTGTGTTTTCAAGAATGAAAGTTGTAGTGCATGTCATCCACTAAAGGAAGTCCAGCATGACCGAGCCACCTACCGCTGAGACTGAAAGAAAAGACACCCGACTGCAGAATAAAGCTGTTGTGTTTTCAGTCTGGCCTCCTTCAGATTTCATCCCTGGCATCCCTGTGTCTGTGTAAACTCAAGTGAATGAAATGCAAGCTGAGGTTTCTCCCCCTACTGTAAAAGGCAAATTGTGAAAAACATATTTACACATAAACATACTCCATCTTAAAGGGACAGTTCACCCTATATTCAAAATTACATTTTTTTCCTCTCACCTATAGAGCTATTTATCAGTCTAGACTGATCTAGTGTGAGATGCCAAGTGTTGGAGATATCAGCTGCTGAGATGTCTGCCTTCTCTTGAATATAATGAACCTAGATGGCACTCGCCAAACTAAGCAGTTTCATAAAGGAATTATTTTCTTTATACCGAACGACGCCTGCCAACCGTATCACCGGATCACTGAGCTGTAACGTCAGCTAGCTCAGAGGTGATAGGTGAGTTGCGGTAGATGCACTCTTCTTTCTGCGGCAACACATTCTCACTCCAACCTTGTCACATATTGATGTTTGGTCATGGACTTTCCACATCCAGATATGATGTAAAAGGTACCCTGGTTGTTGACGTTCTGGGTCACTGTGTTCAGCCTGTTACATGCATTGTCTTATTTCAAGAGACACTTCTGTTTTCACAGGAAATTTAACATTTACAGTAAATAAACGGATTACGTTGGCATAACACCACAAATTGATGTTTTTTTCCTTCAACAACTAACGCACATGGTTCGGTTTAGGCAACAAAAACACGGGGTTAGGTTTAGAAAAGAAGGACAGGGTTTGGATTTATAACCTTACATGAACACCGCTCTCCCCCAGGTGAAAGTCGGATGGACCCATCCACCATCACGTCCTAACTTGGACTTTCATTGCCTTAACTTTTGTTCGTGTTCTGCTGCGTTTCCCCTTGATGCCGCCAAGCACCATTAAACTATAACGGCAACTGGCCGTGTATCATGCCCACGTTAAAGGGTGGCTTTTTCGTCAGTGTCTGACGCCACAAGTCACTGCCCAAGCGCAGGATTTAAATGACTTTGGAGTGAGACCGGGTTGTCTGCACAGTGATATGGTTGGCAGGTCTCATTTGAGAACATTGGAACTTTATTATCATCTTGTTAAAGGACATTGGGACCTATTGATCGCAAATAGCTAGGAGAAATTGAAAATGCAAACAAAACAAAAGTTTGGGTCTCAGGAGGATTTATATTTTGTTTTAGATAAGCTATCCAGCTGAAGACTGTAGCTTCACATTTAACACACAAACTTGACAATGGTATCAATGCTCTTCTTAAAAACAGTAAATTAGCATGTTCCTTAAAATATCGAACTATTCCCGAAAATGTGCCATCACAGCCTGGCCACTAAACACTTACTTTCATTTTAATATTCTAATGGATTATTAGTGATCTGTAAGTAATTGATCTGACCTGTAAATCGTCAACTTAACTTGTATTTATAAAATCATATTTATGAAAGGTGGGTGAGAGGATGTTTGGTTAATTTGATGTTCGACACAGTATTTAAGCAGAAGAAGTCAGAGATTACACGTTTATCAAGAGTCTGTGGTCTGTGGTTTCTCAGCATTAGGCACAGAGCTGTGCAAACATTAATATGCAGTGCAGGTCACATAAAAATGAAATAAATCCTATAAAATATGGATGAATACTGATACTATACTATAGAATACTATATTATAGAGCACTAATACTATCCTTAGTATCAAATTAATGCACATTTATCCAGGCAATACAAATATCTTTTGCCTGAAAGCACTTTAAAACAATTGAAGAGGGGAGAGCAATTCAGGGAATAACACCCCGACTGTGAGAGGTCTCGAGGGGTTAAAGGTCACAGGGGTTAGGGATCATTAAGGGCATCTGTGGGCTGACACGCTGACACGAAGCTGCCAGCAGCAGCAGGTCTGAAGTGAGGATGTTTTCATTGTTCCTGAAAATTTCAGTAAAATGTAAGTTTGTATATGACGTTTATGAAGTTTATGTATGTATTGCTTCTGTGTGTATATATATTAGTGTGTGTGTGTGTGTGTGTGTGTGTGTGAGCATCCTCTCACAGCATGGTGGAAGGCAGAACGAGTCAGCTGTAGTTCTTTGTCTCTGGTTGTCCAGTAAAACTAATCCTATCTGGAATCTGAAATTGTTAGAGACAAAGAGAGGCACAAGAGGAGGCACAAAAACAACTACAACTGTTCGAGGAGGATTCTGAGGAAAAGGAGGTGACGCAATCTCTCATCATGCTTCACAGGAAATATTACAAAAATTCATCTTGGTGACAAAGTTCACCGTCCATAGATTTTACACTGGAAGAATGACAGTAATTACAGGAAAGATAAATGTCCTACTTGTTACAATAAGCAGATATCCAAGTAAATACCCAAGTAAAATGCCAAGCACATGATGGTGGCTAGAGAACTATTATTGAAAAAGCAGAAATTTTGGGTGACTGGTTGCACTAAATAAATGATAAAAAAAAAAACAACTTTATTTGTGCAGCACTTTTAAAAACACAGCTACTACACAATTACTTAGCACAAAGTGCTAAATAGTTGGGATCACCAAAATAAAGGATCTATTTGGGACCAGGAATGTCTGTACTAGAGCTCGGACAATAAATCTACCACCCCAGTGTGTCGCCTGATATTGCCTTTTTACAGACACCCTCCAGTTTCCCCCCGGTTAACACTGTTAGCTCTATCAGCACTGTTGCTGTTGTCAGCATGGTGCAAGCTATTAGCACCATGAGCTGCTAGCCGCAAGCTTAGGCACCTCCACGTTAAAAACTATGTCCAGCTAATCTCACCATAGACTCTGAATCAAAGATACGCTCTGAATGCCACAAACAGCTCCTTTGAGGCAGTGGTTCCCAACTGGTCCAGCCATGAGGTCCAGATCGCTCCTTAATCATTAGTTCAAGGTCCACAAAGTTTAATACATTTAGCGTCATACCTGTGTTAGACCATGTCATCCAGCTAGTTTGCAGTCTTTATTAACACTCACTCACTCACTCACTCACTCACTCACTCACTCACTCACTCACTCACTCACTCACTCACTCCACTCACTCACTCACTCACTCACTCACTCACTCACTCACTCACTCACTCCACAGCAGGAAATGGCACTTCATAATAAAAGCTTGTGCCGGAAATTCACTGTTCTTCAAAATTAAAATGTGGTTTTCACAAACTTGACACATTGCAGTCCATTCAGAATAGACCTGGACCCACTTTTGGACCGCAACCCACCAGTTGGGCAAATATAAACACATGAATAAAGGTGCAGACTTAAAAATATTAATGACGGAATATAATCAAGGTTCATGGTAAGGATCATAAGATGCTCTTAACTGAAGTTGCATATAGATATGACAAGTGGCATATCACTAAGTACAGTATCAATCATTACTCCTTCCAACATCCCCTGAAGCTTCACTCAGAAGCTCACCCTTTCAGTGTGAGGCCTTCAAACATGCTGCTCTGCACATTTACACATGGGCTGTACAATCCTGCCTTTGGAGGTATGTTTCCCTCAGTTTGTGTGTGTGTGTGTGTGTGTGTGTGTGTGTTGGGCCTGTTGCATGCCACATTCCTCAGATGCAGAGCTGCGGAAAGGGCAGTGGCCCCACTTCACCAGAGGTGCAAGAGGGGGGATGGAAAGCAAAGTGATTGATGGCTGAGGGGAGGAGGCCAAATGATGGGCTGAACAGGTGGATCTCCTCACGGGAACATCAACAGACAACGACTGATGCTTCCACCGTCTCTGCTCATAAACCAGGTAACTGAAGAGAGCAGGTGTTTAGACTCAATCCTGTCCTCACCAGCCAACAAAGAGAAAACTTAAAAACATATTGGTACAGAGGAAAACTATTTATTTACACTACTACCACTTAAAAAGATATTACTGTGTGACTGACACTACTTCATCAGACTACTGACTCCTTATAACTCCACTTTATTTGTGCTGCTGTGAAAATTTAGATGGTATTGTCACAAGAGTAAAGACATTGTGGCATCGTGTAATGTGACTGCTTGTGGTCAGAGTGGTTGCTATTAATCAAAAGTTACATCGTCTCAGTTTAAGGACTTCTCTTCCAAATCAGTTTTACTTGCAGGGGTACGCAACTAGCGGTGCCACAGCTCCATGCAGCTCTCTAGCTCCCAGTTCCTTAAACAAAATATTACATCAAGATAAATAACAATTATTTTTTAAACTTTTACCATTGGTGTGAGCCTAAAATGATTCTTACATTCTCCAGTTGTAAAAATGTTTAGCCTGGACATCAAATTAAATAATTTTAGTTTTGTCATCTACAATGTACATCAAACATCCACTGCCTGGCAGCAGGGTGGCTAGATATTCCCTGCTAAAGAGTATTTTGGGGGAAATTTTCCCTTATTCATTATGAGGGTCCAAGGACAGAGGGTTTGATTTGTGTTGAATGTATTTTCCCGCCACGCCACTGAGTGGCTTATGCCACTGGCTAAGGGAGGCCATTGTATTTAAGTTCATCCCAGAAGCACAGGTGTTACTGGTGTTAGGAAGCAAACAGTTTTAATCTGTGCTCGGATCAAAATTTATATGGCTGTATTTATTGGAAGTTTGTGTTGAAACTTATTGGAAGTTATCCAGACATTATGGACACTCGTGAGAAAATAAACGTATGATGACATACAGCACTGGTAAAGATTGGGAGTAGTCATAGTACACATCCGAACAATTCAGTCAATTAGCAACCAATACTGTATAGGGCTAGTCACTACACTAGCTTTGGATTCTAAATTCTAAAAAGGAGAAGTCTTGGAGGAAAACAGAGTATTTGACAGTGCGTGGACAGATTTGTTTGCTTTCACCACCAACGCTGTAAAGTTAAATAACCAAATAATCATGAATAGCCCGCTGCAGAGGAGCCACCCTGTTCAAACATATTAATGAATGCTCATTTAGACCTACTAGTAATGTTGATATGTTAATTTAGACTTATAGGGTGCATTAACGTCATTATAAGGTTCAAATATGTTTTGCAGCTCAAGACAGAAAAAAAGTCTCTTTTGATGGTAAAGGTTGCCAATCCCTGACATAGACCAATATCACCAATCACAAATTTACCAGTACTGTACAGCACACAACAACCCCCAAGAAGTCCTTAACAAGAAAAAAAATGGAAGAAAACTCAGGAGGAGTAACTGAGAAGGGATCTCTTTCCCTGGACAAACTAACATGCAATAGATGTAAATTCCATATTGGTTTGAAACAGCCAGTCAAGAGTGAACTGTGAACCTCAGATTTTTAGCCAAAACCAAGGTATTACAAGTGCTCAGTAAAAAAGAAAATCTACAATCCCATAAAAACTGGGTAACTCCACTTACTGATGAAGATCATGTGATATGATCAAAAGCTCCAGAATGACAATTAAATGGATGTTGCAGTGACATTTTCATTTTAAAAATGAGAAGACAAAAAGAGAGGCTGCACTTATCAGTAATTCATGATCATTGTGTATCTAAAAATAAACAAGGGCTCCCAAACCTTCTTAAACATCAAATTCAAGGACTTTCCAAGACCTTTCCAGGTCCATTTCCCTCAAATTCAAGGACCCAACACAACATAGTTTGAGACACAGATCAAGGGTAATTACAGTTACAACACCGAGAATTTTTATCATGAAAACTGGTTTAACAGAAGCTCAAAGACAACAATTAAAAGAGAGAGAAGTCTTGGGTTTTTTCCCCCTCAAATGCACAAACTTTCAAGGATTTCAAGGACCCATGGGAACCCTGACAAACAGTTGATCCGATAATGATAAAATGATATAAATGGGTCTCCCAAGGCTTCCTCACAAACACTATTTCTGCTGGATAACATCACACTGTTGTGACTGTAAACATCATTATGAATGCAACTTGTTCTCAAACAGTCGACGCAGAGGAAGCAGCAAGATGTCCACAATCATACACAATAAGTGATGACGATGATGCTCACAACCTCAACAATAAGACCATTTACATTAACGTGCCGCAGCTCAACGCAGATCACGGCACGTTTCAGTCCCACTGCTGCCAGTCAGTCCGGACTTTCCTGCGAAACCACCCAAACACCGTCTACTCTGGAGGTCAAGATCACATCCTGATCCACAAGCGATAAGGATCTTAATTACCCCACAGAGAGCCGCTCAGGCTCCACTTTTCCAGTCACTCTCTGGGCCCGCAGCAAATCACCACCAGGAGGCCTGGCCTACTTTCTCCAATGTCGGCCAAAACCGCAGCTCTCACCTTTGACCCACATGAGCGGGCTGAGCTCAGGGGAAGATTACAGTATAAGTTCATGAAACATTTTCACTAGAAGTTTCACAAATACTGTAAGAGCTGTTTTGCTTTCTGTGGAACCACATGTCGGGCGTCAGCAAAACAAAAGATTGGATCCAAATGAAAAGACTGTAATCAGTTTGGATCGCGGTCTCTGCCACCGCTAGCTGTGACTGCCAGCAGCCAACACTCTGCCAGATCTTTGTTTCATGATACGAAGAAAAATTCAACTTCCCTTTTGACAAATAGATTAGGTCCTTGTGGTGTTTTTACCCACAAACCAACAATGGTGGTTCTTAATATGGGTCAGTGGGACCATCAAAACAACAATAGATAATTTACTGTATTCTATAATTTTGTTTTTCCTTATGGAATAAGGATATATATATATATAAGTCTGTGGTCCTGATCTGAAAAAGAAGCAAGTTGAAAGAAAGGAAATAATTAACTGGGTGAATTGCTCACCACTGTGCCACCTGCAATGAGGGGCTGCAAACAGGTGTTTTTAAAGGTGTAAACTAAGGGGTTTAACAAACTGCCATCTTCTTCAGAAACACACCAAAAAGATGATTGTTGTCAATAAGTTGACTATAAAGTCCCAATGTCCTAAAATGAAACACTACTTAAGTCCCAGTGTCTTCAAATGGGTACTTCCTAATTAATAGTGTCTTATCTTGTTACTGTTGCTAAAATTGGTCACGTGTTGACCTTATCTCAACCGAAACCGTCTTTCTTTTAACATAATACTTCATAGCTAATGTTAGCTCATTTCTAACTTAGCATTAGCGTAAGTAACAAGATGTAGCCCTCCTTTTACCCTTATCTTAACCTAAACAGCCTCTTATAACGTAATACTTAATGATTAATGTAGTAAATTGCTAACTTTGCATTAGCATACATAAGATGTACCTTCCCATTAACCTTATCTTAACTTTTACCATCTCTCTTTTAACGTAATACTGAATGTAGCTATTTGCTGACTTTGCATTAGCATGAGTAACAAGATATAGCCTTCCTATTACCATTACCACCTCTCTTTTAACATATTTCATGTTTAACGTTAGCTAATCACTAACTTAGCATTAACATAAGTAACAAGATGTAGCCTTCCCATTGCCCTTATCTTAACCTTAATCATCTCTCTTTAAACACAATACTTCATAGCTAGCAAATTGCAAACTTAGCAATTTCACAGGGGCTTCTGCTTCTGGGCCAAAGTGACGTGTAGCTCAAGGTGGGTGAGTTATGTAACTAAAGGGCAGGTCACGTAGCTGCTTCAGCTGTAGTTATACCTATTCCAACAGTCTGGTTGGCCCATTGGTTAAATTAAGAAAAAAGAAAGCCATGCTCAAATTGTAAAATATAACCAACGCTCTGACTAATAACTGAACGCCCTAGGCTGCCCTTGTCAGTTGCTCCATCTTGGACAATGCGGTACAACTTAAAAATATTAGTGGGGTAAGGTATGGAAACCTTGGGATTCATTACCCTACATGTTAAATTGCACTGTCACAACATCATTTTCTTGCCTGTCGTTCAAACATACTGGATTCAAACTCTATAAACATCATTCTAGCTAATATGCGTGGAGGGAGAGATGCAACCTGGGGGAAAATAAAGAAATGTACCTTATGGTAAACAGCGCTGTCACACACAGATGCAAATTAGAGCTATGCAACAGCTATAGAAAATAAATTTGCACACAACAAAATTCAATGACTTCTTGATAACGTCCATAGATTTTACTGATTCCAAGACTTTTCAAGGCCTGGAAAAAAAGACTGTGGAATTCATGACAGTGGGAACCCTGCTGAACCACTGTCAGAAGACACAATGATGACACAGTTCTTTAAGAAACTGTTAAAGGATCTCTGTTTCATCTTAAGTGTTGTTCCCTAAGCATTCTGGTCTCTTGATGTTTTTACTCAGCTCCAAGACATTTTCTGTTTATGCCACTGAATCATGTAGGAAATTAAAAAAGGACATAAGGTGGAGTATTTGAAAGTAGTCTGTGATGTAATTTCTGTAATAAATCTCCAACAGCAAGAATCTATCTCACCAAGTGAAGTGAAGTTAAACTGTTATTTTTTCGTTTGGAGACCTGGCAGCATGAGCAAAACAAAAGACGTGTATAACACGATAAGAGTAACTACTCATGATATGAATTTGAAGAGTGAAGGTAGAGCCATATTTCTGCAAAAGAGATACTTTCCTACATTTCACAACTCTCATATCTGAAATACTTCTGGAAACAATAACAAACAGACCAACAATGCATTAAAGTAACTTACTATGATTTATTAAACATGTTAAAAATGTGATGAACCCCTCACATACACAGACAGGAATAAAAGACAAATGTCACAAAAATTTAAAAGCAAAATTAAGACTTCCACACATTTACAAAAAGACTGTACAATATACACACAAAACTGATAAAAACCTTAAAACTCATGGATAAAGTTCTTGTACTGGTGACACTGTACATGTCTGACACACAGAAAGGAACAGAAGCAGCACTTAAAACTGTTCAAGACTCAAAGCTCATGCTCACGTTCCCTCTCATGACAGCAGGGTGATGAGTGCATCCAGAAACTTGCTCCTGTCCTCCGTCTTCAGTTCAATTACTGCAGAGGTTTAAAAAAAAAAACAAAGCCAAAAGGTAGTTTGGGATAAATGTTTCTGGCAGGAAGGTGCAGAAATACTAAACAAATGTTATTCCACATGTGAAACATGACTGATATTTCATGATTCCCACTGTCAGATGTGCTACTAGAAATGAAGAGAAGGCTGCCACCTTGTGTCTGATGAAGAGATAAATGGCTACACAGATAAACATGTATGAAGACTTGGACACAGCACATTAGAGGTGTTAATGATAATATAAATCTTACTTGAAGTGTCAAAGTTGTCATGAAGAGTTCTGGAGCTGGTGCTCTCTGCAGCTTTCTCAAATGCTCGACCAAAGAAACTTTCAGAGTACAAAAAAAAAAAAGTTACGAGTTGAGGAAATTAGGCAATTTTGCTGTATACAACTCAAAATTAGTTGATAAATCAATTAATCAATAGACAGACAAAATAAACATCAACTATTTTGATAATCGGTTGTTTCAGTCTTTTTTAAGCAAAAATACAAACAATTTTCTGGTGTCCACTTCTCTAATGTGAAGACCTTCTGCTTTTCTCTATTTTATATAATTGTAAATGTAATATTTTTGGGTTTTGGACTGTTGCAGGGTGTCTGCAGGTATCAGACACTTAAATTGAATGCTTTTTAAGACCTTTTTAAAGATCGCCTTCAACCAAAACCAAGACCGATGTAAGTCATATCAATGTTACTCATTCAAGCATGGCAGGCAGGTATAATTAGTACATATGTGCTCCCGTGCAGGCATAGGTGTAGATTTCAGGGAGGATGCAGGGTGCACTTCTCTGCCGAATTAAAAACATTAAAGTAGCAGAGGACTTTTATTTTGAGAGCTCGACTCATTTTGACAAAATAAAATTGAAAAAATAGATAAATGAAATTAGATCACGTTTGTAGCCATTAAGAACGTATAAATTCAAATATATACATATAAATACATACATACTATTTAATTACTTTTAAAGCCTAATACTTGTGACATTGAATTTAAGACATTTTAAGGACCTGCAGACATCCTGTGTTGGTCAGACAAAACGAGCAGTCTGAAGACGTCACATTGGACTCGACTCTACTGTTCTTTACACTGGCAATACTAGCAAACAATATAAATACATTTTTGTCTTGCAATTACTGAAGTCTAAGGAAAGAGAAAAATACTTTTTGAATAAGGATGATTCAAATATTTTGAGTAATGCACATATTAAATCGGCTGAAGATGTGAGTCAATAGTAGTATTTCATCTCAAAGCATCACATATTAACATAACAAGGACATAAACTCATCGGCAGAGTCAACAGCAAAAACTTTACCAGATATGGAATATTTGACTATATCGTATATTTCAAGATTCTGGGGTTATATTCTACACATTAGTTAGTGGTTGAAACAGCTTTGTAAACAAGGTACTGCACTTTTACGTGGTTTGTTGGAGAAACATTATTTAGTATATTATTAGCTCTGCTCCTACTGTTTTGGTAATATCCTACATATGTTTTAAAAAAAAGGAACGTCTTACTTCTTCTTGTCAGATGTTTCAGACTCGGGTGGGATTCCCACAACAATGACAGTTCCCTTCTCCACATCCTTGGGAGCAGCCATGATGAGCGGGAGCAGTTTGCAGCGCTTATTCCTCGTCTAACCGACAAAAACACCACGAGTGAAAGAGTGACACCAATAACACAGTATGTTTTCAGTGCAAGTAAAAGAAAGTCTGTCATGATAATTATGTTATAGACTTATCGAGATCAGCAAAAACAATGGTGGCTACATCCATATATTGTATGATATTGCCTATTGTGTTAACATGCGTGGCACAGCACCTTAGCTGAACGAACAGATGGAAAAAATATGCTGAGACACGTTTTGGTTTCCTTTCTGGTCAGATTACAAGGTTTTTGTTTTTGGCTCTTTGACAGAGTGTACTTACAATTTTATTCTTTAATATTATCATTCTAACAGTGGCATAAAATGGTCTTAAAACAACAACAACAATAATATTGTTTATTGTAATTATTTCTGGGCAATATATCGTCCAACAAAAGTAGTTATTGTGACAAACCTAATTAAAAGCTTCTTATTTCACAGTCTGAGATACTTACAGAGTGGACAAAAGCCTTCAGGAGGTACTTGCAGAGCAGAGTCAAGGCCATGGGCTTAGAAAAGAGCTTCACGTCAGGTGTTCCCTACACATGGAAGAGCAGGAGGAGGAAAGTGTTGAGCTGAGCAGGATGTAATGTAGAGAAGCAGCCACACACACACACACACACACACACACACACACACACACACACACACACACACACACACACACACCTGCAGGTCTCACAGACGCTCTTACCTCCATGAGGTAGCAGTAGAGGAAGGGTCCCTGTGACAGGATGAGGTTGGTGCAGATGCAGCTGGCGACGGTCTGCTGGATGGCCATCAGCTTCTTCTTAGCCAGGTCAATGCCTGAATGTAGACGATCGAGGTTACTCCTACACGCAGACAGAGAGACCAACAGAGGACAGAAAGAAAACTTGTTTTTATAACTTGATGATAAACATCCATTTTATAGTGTTAAACCACTCATCCTCGTCTTTTCATCAACACAAACCTGGACAGAGAGTCCAGAGCCTTGATAAAGTTGTCACTGTCGCTCTCATCTTTCTCAGTGCTCTCCAGCAGCGCAGTGGTAGCATGAACCATGTCACCGGCCAAGAAGCGGTTCTTAAAGCCGAAGTGAACACCAAATGTCTGGATGCGGATGTCCTTCATACTGATGGAGGTGAAGAAAAAAAAGACAATAAACGCATCTGTCAATAAACGCATCTAACAGCAAGTGAAGCCTTGTCTTCTTCAGGTCTTTTCTAGATTCATACCCATATTTATTGGAAGACTCCTCAATGACCTCCCTTAGGTTTTCTTTGATCGACATGTCCATGGAGTTGAACTTCTGCCTCACTTGCTTCAGAGGGAGACTGTAAAAGCATCATTGGCAAACATCAGCTACTAAAACAAGTAAGGTGGCATTTATACTTCTGCGTTGAATCGACACCGTACCTATGCCGTAGCCAGATGTGCACTTCCCCAGAAATCTAACTATGTGTCGCAGCGACACACACCTCCTGTCTATTTTTGTAGAATGAAACCATTTCCCTCAGTGGAAACAAAGCTGTTATTTACTTTAATTTCACAGATAAGAAACAATAAATTGTGAAGACAATAAAGCCTCCACAAAAATTTGATTTTAAGTCTTGTGTGTGATTTATCCTGCCTTCATATGAGCAGAAGAAATCTCAGCTTGTCGCTAGGCTAATTCATACAATGTAAAATGCTATAGGCTTGTGCTAATAACGTTAGCATGTTATATTTGTTTGGAAAACGTGTTTAGTGTAAGACAGTTGTTTTGTCGGTGAACCTTGTGAGTTGTAATGGAGCTGAATTTTGTAACATCACCTTTGTTAGATGTGGCTGTTGTCCCTGGTTTCTTACGAGTTGAGGAAACATTTGCTAGCTCCTAGGCTAATTTATACAATGTAAAATGCTATAGGCTTGTGCTAAAAACATTAGCATGTTGTATTTGTGATGAAAATGTGTCCCGCAAAAGACAAGTGTTTGTCTGTGAATGCTGCGAGTTATAGTGAAGCCAACTTGTGTACTTGTGTTTGAAATTCTCACCATCAAGCCATGTTTAATGTGTTTTTTATGTGTGTTTTGAGTGTTTTGGATCACCTACACTTTCACTTCACAGAAACCCCGCTTCCAACTAGTGTTTTGGAGATGTAACTGTAGAGCGACACAGACACACCACCCCACAAGTATAAATGCTCAAAATGGCGTAGGCAAGGTGCGTAGGCTAGTGTAGGGTTGGCTTAAGGCAGCTCTTTTTCCTCATTGAATTCCATTCAAAAAAATTTTGTTGACAGACATTTCATTTTTTTAGGCACTTTACCCCATATCAGCTAAAAACTCCTGGAGCTTCTTTTGACCATTTAATGTCCAAAGCTTGAAGTGGCATGAGGTGTAACAGGAATTACAGATGCTCTCATACAGGGACCAGTGCTGGTAGAGGGTTAGACGGAGGCTGAAGCAGAGTGTTAAGAAAAACTCAAAGGAAAAAGACGCAGTTTGTCTAAGTGCTTTGACTTCCACTACGACACTTGAGCATATAATGTAAAAGCTCCACATGACAATATGAATTAAGGATACTCGTATTCAAAGCAGATCCTCATACAGTCGATGGAGAGAGAGTTCTCTTCGTCCTCGTTTCGGTGGTTATGCCGGGAAACATGTCTCTGCATTGTGGCGATGTCAGTTACATATTTCATACTAAAAAGAACAAGACAGACAATAACAAATTAATTCAATGCAAAACACAGTACATATATCTTGCAATGACTGTTTAATTCTGAAGGAATCACCTGATGCTTTTGAGAATTATGCTTTGAAATATTGTAGACATTCTTACTGTGTGATTTTATCATGAACCCACTGGTCTGTCAGCCCGATGACAGCCCACCTGCAAAGAAACAACTCAAGGTCTACAACTGAAAGTCTCCACAGTGCACCGTGCATTTCCACAATGTTTATGTCATTAAAATGGTTTAATTAGGTAGCTTACCAGAGCATGTCCTTGGTGTCTTTAGTCAACACCCACGCCAGCTCAAAAAACATCATCGCAGCCTGACAACAGAATATGTGAAATTAAAGTCAACACACAGCTATGCAGGATGAATCTCATATTTGTATGGAGATAATAATAACTTTAACTGTCTACTCACAGACGTCCCGTGATATTCATACTGCTCATAGTCAAACAAGATTTCCCTCCTGAGGAAAGAGTAACACTTCAGTGTCAGTTTATAAACTGATTTCTATATAACAAATACCATCCACACACCTACGCTTCACTAAAAACACTTCACCTTCGTGCCTCCCACTCCCTCTTAGCTCGCTGTCTTTCAATTCTCCTCTCAACTGCACCCTGCAATGACAGGCACATAATCATTAGTCACGTCAACACTGTTCTGATTCATTTCAGCAGGTTATTCTCATTCTGGTTCATGCGTACTTCATCAAATCTCCTCCGTTTCCCAGACGGCTCTGAACCTTCATCACTCTCATTTCCAGAGTCACCTCCTTCCTCCTCGTCATCTCGAAAGATATCATCATACGAGGGCACACCAAGGTCGTCATCCTGTTTGATTAGTAGCTTTATCTATGGATGAGATGATGGAAGTTTACACAATGTTAGATTTTGGTGTCCCTCATTAACTTTAAAAGCTAAAGTGAAAAAAGTACTTAAAAAAAAACAAAACAAAAAAACACAATAATTTGAGCTGAACTGATCATTGTTCATCACCTGGGTGTCATTGTAGACATTGACCACATCTACAGGCCGGTGAGTGTCACAGATGAAGAAGATGGAGTCATCATCGGGCTGCAGCATCTCAAGAAGGTCGACATTTGCCCCACAGTTGATGAGAACAAAGTACCTGAACTACAACACACCAAAATAAGACATTTAGTTCAGAGTTACATTGTGGAAAACCTTGACATTAAGTCATGTGTATGCTCAGTTCAGATCTGATCATACCTGCTCTTTGTGTTCAAGGAAGGCAGTGCCGAGGTCCTGCCAGCCTGTGACTGGTACAAGTGTGTACTGGACCTGATCACAGTGGAACAGCGCCTGATAAAGAGACAAGATTCAGGAAATATTGTTTAATTTACTGATATGTCATAAGTGGGTCACTGTCAAATAAGGACACAGGAACAGCAGGATGTCAGCAGGTATCAGACACTAAAATTTTGTGTTTTTTAAGATCTTTTTAAGATAATATGTGACTAAACTTAAGACAGGTTTTTTTTTTTGGAACAATGACCATTTTCTTACTCCAGCATTGCAGGTAAACATTAAGGGAAGTAGTACATATGTGATCCTGTGCAGAGGTACATTTTATCAGGGAATATGGTTAATAGAGGGAGTTGGGTTAACCTACATTTTGCCAATAGCTAAGTAAATGGCAAATGGACTGCACTTGTATAGTGCCTTTCGAGTCTACTTTACTCAAAGCACTTTTTACACTATGAGTCACATTCACACACACATTCATACACTGGTGGCCGTGGTTACCATACAAGGTGCCACCTGATAGTCAGTTTTCAACACACTCACAATCTTCCAATTAGTGTGACAAGCAGTTCCTGAATTTTTGTTTCTGAAATACTCAGACCAGCCCGTATGGCACCAACAACCACACCACTTTCAAAGCCACTTATATCACCTTTCTTCCCCATTCTGATGCTCGGTTTGTATTTCAGCAGGTCGTCTTGGTCCTCGTCCTAAGGTTTAGTTTTAGTAAATCCTCTCTGTACATATTTGAGGAATTCTATCCTTATATTTAATATAAATATTATTTTTGTGCAGCTTTTACAATAACATCTGCTGACCATAAGTGTAAGAGATAAAAGTAGAGGTATTTCATTACTATAATCTCATGTTAACAGATTCTGTGCACACGTCAGTTATTAGTTGTTATTATTGTTAGGAGGGAGCTGCTGAGGTATTACAGTGTGCACCTGTTATTGTTCATTGAGTACACGACCTACACTACAGTTAGAAAGTGCTACTCATTGATAAAGTCAAACAAAATAATAAGCTGGTGTTTACCAAGGGAGCAGGACACATGATGTATTTTATTCGAGGGGATAACAGTACGTGCCCAGTCTGTACAGGAGGTAGCAGGAGCTAATGTTTGCTAACAGTTAGCTCATTATCTTACCTGTATTATTTTACAGGCGCACAGAGCGTCGATGTCTGACGCCACCAGGAGGGCGACTCTCTGAAAGCAAATAAACACACGACAGATCGTGTGATTAGTACAGTATAACATATAAAATAAATACTGTGCTGACGATAACGAATCTATAAGCTAAGTAACGTTAGCAAACAACCCTTCATTGTACAAGTTAGCTGTCCTAACGTCACAGTAAGTTCGCTCAAACAACGTACCTGGTTGGCAACAACTTCATAAAACTCCTTTCTTATGTCCGTGATGAACATTTTCACAAATTAAAACCTTTTAAGATGAGACAAACCGAGTAAAATGACGCTAAAACATGAACAGCAGGTTATTTTGGTTGACTGTCAGACACGGAGCTTTCTGTTCCTTGTTGGAAATGTGGCGCCAAATCTGGACGTCACTTCCAGCCTGCTTCCAACCAATCACTGGGAGGTACTTAATCGGCGTCATATGTTCGAGGCCACGCCCACCGCATTGAAGAAAACAAATCCTGCAAAGATGGAGAAGGACTTTTTTACCTTATCACTATTATATCTTAAACAAGGCTAAAGAAATCCATCTTCAAATTTTACAAAAAACATCCCATGCTAATTGTCATATTGCTAAGTTTATTGATACTGCCTGCTCTTTTTGTAAATGATAATAATAATGACTTTTTCAAGGACAAGGAAAGATCCATAGCATACCACACAAAAACAGACAATCATCTATGTACAAAAATATGATAATAAATACAATATATATATAAAAAAGACAAGAAATACCAAATGCTACATCATACATGTTCATAAAAATGGACAAAATTCAATAAACTGCATATTGTAAACAATATAGAAACTATTTCTCATCTCTTTTTAATATGAAATGTCCAAAAGATTTTGGATATATCTGGAGTCTCACTTCTTTGAAACCCCTATACTTTTTACTCCATTAACTGTAGGGATGTAATTTGTTATCATGATAAACCAGGTAATAGCAGTCTTGAATATCTAATTTTGTTATTTTAAATGCTGTTTTTTATTATTATTATTATTATTCATACACAGAAACTCTGTAAATCACTTCCTAACATTTTATCTTTTGTCCTAGATTTAAAGGCTCTTCTGAAGTCACTGAGTGTATTAAAATTTTAATACAGAAATGAAATATAGAAATTGCTTTCCCCAAATCCTCTGACTGAATATTACATGTTTTTCTTTTTGTAACGACTTGTTCTTAGATATTGTCCTTTTATATTCTTTACATATACTTATGTCCCTCATATTTGTTGTTACCTGTGCTGTGACTATTAACCTGATGATGTTTTGTACATACTCTTTTTTTTTTTTGCTTTCATTCCACTACATTTTGGAGGCTAATCTCACAACAGCTGTGAAAGTTGAGAGGGAATGTCAGACACATCATAGGTGGTTTCACATCAATATATTAATGAATGAGGAAGCTACTGACATCAAAACCTTAAAATGTGCACAATTAAGGAAATATGTCATACATAGCTATGATTTCCTATATTTTTGAAAATTATTTATTATACAAAGTCACAGATGTGAAAGGTTTATGGGCTGCCACTCTCCATGATGACAGTGGTTTAAGAGCTCGATGCTTGAAAAACCAAAAAGTTATTGAATATTGGAACTGGTTGCATTGCAGTTTAAATACTGTTCCTAACTCCGCCTTTAGTCACAGGCGCGTTGGACAGACATTCAGTTCTCAACTGCATCATCATTTATGATTATTTCGACTTGACTAAAACTGTGAAATACCTGCCTAAACTAACTTTCTAACATATCCGACAACTGGGAGAAACTTGCTGTAATCCATGTATTTGTGTTTGCAGTTCTTCTTGTAGTTCCTACTGATGTCCGCAAGAGGGCGACATTACACCAGAAACCAGCAGCTGACAGGTAAGACTCGCTCAGTGAACTTTCAAAGATTTTTTAAAACGTTTGACTGATTATTAAAATATTTTGTACTTTACCACATCTCCAGAGGGCGCCATTACACCCTAAAACCCTTGCACTATTTTTATTTTATTATTCTAATTTCATATATTATAGCCCTTGTATTGTATTTATTTGTATTCATTTGTCAGGCATATTTGTTAATATCTAGTTTGAAAATTATAAATGATCTGCCATGTGTTAATTGTTTCTAAATGATTAATACAATCTTACATTGCCAGGAATGAAAGTTGAAGGGAAAAAACTTTAAAGTTCACTTTAAAGAGTGGTTTTATTTCCCAGTTGTTGGTTTCCGGTATAATGACGCCCTCTAGCGGACATGTGCGGGAATTACAGGCAGAGCTGCTGGCAAAAAAATAAAAAATTCAAAGACATAAATACATTACAAAGGCTTTAGTATTTAAAATAAAAATAGTATAGTTTGTCATAAAAATGCAAAACAATTCATTAAAATTCAGAGTATACTGTGTAATGAAAAAAGTTAAGTATAGTATGTCATAAATAATGTAAAAAAAAAAAAATAATAATCATAAAGTCATAGTATAGTATGCCATAAAAAAGCCCAACAATTAATTGAAAACATTATAGTATAATATGTTATAAAAAAATGTGAAAATAAATAAATGGATAAATAAAAATAAAAAATCACGAAAAGTCATAGTATAGTATGCAGTTAGAAAAAAGTCTAAAAAATAATTTTAAAAAAGATAAAGTATAGTATGTCATGAAAAATATAAAAATAAATAAATGGAAATAAAACGTCATGAAAGTCATAGTGTAGTATGCCGTTAAAAAGCCTAAAAAATATTTTTAAAAAGTTACAGTATAATATGTCATACAAAATGTAAAAAAATTAAAAATACAAATAAATTAATCATGAAATGTCATAGTGTAATATGCTGTTAAAAACCCTAAAAAAAAATTTCAAAATATTATAGTATAGCATGTCATAACAAATGTAAAAAAAAAAAAGCCTAAAAATTAATTTCAAAAACTTGTTGTATAGTATGTCAGATTGTGTTTTTTAAATAGATTTAAAAAAATGATTATCATAGTACAATATGCCATAAAAAGAGCCCAAAATACCTGCCTAAACTAACTTTCCAACATATCCGACAACTGGGAGAAACTTGTTGTAATCCATGTATTTGTGTTTGCAGTACTTCTTGCTTTTATATTTAGATATTTACTAATATCTAGTTTGAAAATTATAAATGATCTGCCATGTGTTAATTGTTTCTAAATGATTAATACAATCTTACATTGCCAGGAATGAAAGTTGAAGGGAAAAAACTTTAAAGTTCACTTTAAAGAGTGGTTTTATTTCCCAGTTGTTGGTTTTAATATGCTGTTAAAAACCCTAAAAAATATTTTTAAAACATTATAGCATAGCATGTAATAACAAATGTAAAAAAGCCTAAAAATTAATTTCAAAAACTTGTTGTATAGTATGTCAAAAAAAAATAAAAATAGAAAAATAAAATGATTAACATAGTACAATATGCCATAAAAAGAGCCCAAAATACCTGCCGAAACTAACTTTCTAACATATCCGACAACTGGGAGAAACTTGTTGTAATCCATGTATTTGTGTTTGCAGTTCTTCTTGTAGTTCCTACTGATGTCCGCAAGAGGGCGCCATTACACCAGAAACCAGCAGCTGACAGGTAAGACTCGCTCAGTGAACTTTCAAAGGTTTTTAAAACGTTTGACTGATTATGAAAATATTTTGTACTTCACCACATCTCCAGAGGGCGCCATTACACCCTAAAACCCTTGCACTATTTTTATTTTATTATTCTAATATATTTATTTCATATATTAAAGCCCTTGTATTGTATTTATTTGTATTATAATTATTGTCAGGCATATTTACTAATATCTAGTTTGAAAATTATAAATGATCTGTCATGTGTTAATTGTTTATAAATGTTTAATTCAATTTTACATTGCCAGGAATGAAAGTTGAAGGGAAAAAACTTTGAAGTTCACTTAAAAGAGTGGTTTTATTTCCCAGTTGTTGGTTTTTGGTGTAATGACACCCTCTAGCGGACATGTACGGGAATTACAGGCTGAGCTGCTGGCAAAGAAATTAAAATTCAAAGACATAAATAGATTACAAAGGCTTTAGTATTTAAAATGAAAATAATATAGTTTGTCTTTAAAAAAAAAAGCAAAACAATTAATTAAAATTCGGAGTATACTATGATACTGTGTAATGAAAAAACGTATAGCATAGTATGTCATAAATAATGAAAAAAAATCATAATGTCATAGTATAGTATGCCATCAAAAATGTAAGAAGAAAAATCATAAAGTTATACTATATGCTATGTCATACAAAAAATGAAAAAATAAATAAAAAATGTAAAAATCATGTTTAAAAAAAGTTACAGTATAGTAATATGTCAAAAAAAAGTAAAAAATAAATGGAAATAAAAATCATGAAGTCATAGTGTAGTATGCCGTAAAAAAGCCTAAAAATTAATTTTAACATATTTTAGTATAGCATGTCATAACAAATGTAAAAATAAAAAATTAAAAAATCATGAAGTCATAATGTGGTATGCCGTAAAAAAGCCTAAAAATTAATTTAAAAAATATTTTAGTATAGCATGTCATAAGAAATGTAAAAATAAATAAATAAAAATTAAAAAATCATGAAATGTCATAGTGTAGTATGCTGTACAAAAGCATATTATTAATGTAAAAAAGTCATAGTATAGTATGCCATAAAGAACAAAACAGCCAAAGTAAAGTATGTCATAATAAGCTCTCAGTGTTCACCATAGGATTTTAATACATTAGCCTTATTCCAGCTATCATTAATAATCAATTTAGCAGCACCCAGAAACAGTTGGCCCCCTAAGAGGATATTGTTTAATTTCCAGTAACTTGTGTGTTTCTTTTCTTCCATTGTTAGCAATTTATCAGTATTTATTTACTGGTGGAAATGGCGCAGTGTGGATGAATGAAAAATTAAATTAATAGGTGGCAACATGTTATGTGACATTGTAAGTATAATGATATCACTGAAATCTTGTTGGTAATGCATTACATTACTTTACTTTGGTACTGCTTTATTCTTCTAATATTAAGACTTTATTCTCATAGATTTACGACTTTATTCTCTTAAATTAAGGACTTTATTCTCTTAAATTAATGACTTTAGTCTCTTAGATTTACGACTTTATTCTCTTAGATCTGTGACTTTATTCTCGTAATATTGACTTTATTCTCATAGATTTACGATTTTATACTCATAGATTTACAACTTTATTATCGTAGATTTACAACTTTTTTCTAAAAATCTTTTTCTTTATCTTTGACGTGGCCGTAACCCTCTCTCATGACTTATAGACAGGACTAGAAAAACAGTTGCAGCTGGTACTTGCAGCTTTAAAATAAAATACATGTAAAAATGCTGCTGTTCTGTACACTGTTATTGCTTTAACCCAAACTGCTTCATAATAAATCTGTAATTGTCCTGGCTACTTTTCAACATATCCTTTACTATACATTTCATGGTGTCTAAACAGGTTCCTGAATTCAGCACACATTTCTAAAAAATGTCTGAAAATAAGCAGAGGACAGAGTGTATTGCAGGATTATTTATAAACATCATTTAGTGTCACCAAAAGAGTCATTAAAAGCATCACAACATGTACAATCAGGGTACGGTATCAGCATGAGCAGCTGCTATATGGTCTTACAAGCCAAGGCAAATTATCATGAGTGTGACATAAATAAACAGCATCATCCCAGAAAATCTTCAGTCTAGACATGATCAACAACCCGATACAGTATTCATGTACTGAAAGTCACATAAATTAACAGAAATAGATGGAGATGTGTTGACTTGGAGGGAAGTAATGAAGAAAGTATGATGTTATTTAGCTGTGAAACATGCAGGGTTTTATCAAAATGCAGCAAAGTCTAATGAACATTATTTTTGTTTGAGAGATTCCCCAGAAAACCATGTGCCCACAAACACGATTCCTTTTTTCATGATATAACATCATCACATTTAAGGTAAACAAACAAATATTCAAAATTCAAGTAAACTCCTACATGCCCCAAAATTAAAAACACTTAGACCTGTACATCATCTCATAAATACCTGTAAGATCCAGCAAGTAAATTAAGATATTATTTGTCTGAAAAGTGACTCTCTCTGTTGTAACTTTGACATGCTCCCACCCAGAAATCTTCACATTTGACTCCATCAAAGATAAAATTTATGGAAAGTACTTAAAGATTTTTTCTGAGGTAAACAAAAGCAGCATGCCACATTTAAACATGTCTTCCCAGATGACTCCTGTACACTGTAAAACAATAAAAACACAAAGATTCAGAGCAAAGATGTGTCCACAATGTGACAGAGAGCGTACTCTGTTACATGCACTATATGCCTTATTCAGAAACTAAGAGTAATAAAGTAATGTAGTAAACAAAGGCACAAATTCATCTGTTTTTTTCTGCCATGTTTGGTCTTAAACTGCCGTGATCCAGCCGCTCTAAGCTCGAATCACAGCGACAAGCAAAAGTGCTTTAACCCTGCAAAACTTTGGCCGGTTTCACACTCGAAACAGAAACACGAAGAGGTTTAGTTGTTTCTCACGTTTCAACCATCGACATAACAAGTTGATGTTTTTTTCCAGTTGAAAACCAACCTCAAACAACGTAACAAATAAATAAAACGGGAAAAAATAGACCGCAGAAAGTACACATAAAATGATAGATGAATCACAGGCTTTAGCATTCCCTGTCTGAAATGAAAGTGGATGAAAACTACCAGAGAGAAAAACTTAACGTGCCAGTAAAACTATTAACAGGATAGAAGACCTGACCAGCAGGAGCACTGGGAGGCTAGCACCATCACCTGGAGAGGTTACAGTCTGACCTCACTCAGGTTCATCAGAAAGATCTGGTTTTACCGTCCCCCAAACTCCCCGCACACCGCGTCTCATTCACACCTGCATCGTGTCGGCAGAGGAGTCAGGAGAGTCACTAAACCCAGACCTACAGTAAGCCTGAGACCACTCGTATTACAGTCACATTAACTATATGAGCACATGTGCTGTCCAGTTGGAGCAAAGATGTGATTATCAAGTACAGCGAGCACTGCGAGGACCGTGGGAGGAGATGAGCGGAGCTGCTACATCGGTACTGAGGACAGGGCGTATGACACCCTTTACAGATATAAATCAAACAATCTGTGAATGGAAACAATCAAAATATAATATAGGAAGACGGAGAGATTTAAAGCACTGATGACAGAAACAGCTGAGCCATGGGGAGATCGATGACATGAAGCCGACCAAGTGGATTGGATTAACCCGCTTTAAACATAAAGGTGCCGACAGTCAGGGGTGGGATCTGCTGATGTGATATAAATGTTGTCAAATGTCAGAGGTTTTATGACACAGTCTCTTTCTTTTCAACTGTTTTCTCTCTTGTTGTCAACAAACAAAAAACACCAATAATGAACTGATACTACAAACAAGTGTCGTCTGTGTAGATAGAGCCTAACATTCCTCATTTATCTGTGCCACAGTCAGAAAGCAACTTGGGCACTAAATGTGTATTCATCCGCAGCTGAAAATAGTCCCCAGCGATGCACTATTCACTCCTGGTTGATTTGCTAAAAACTACAGTGCCCAGCTGGTTTAGGAAAGGGGCCTTTTTTCAGATATTAAAGTACAATGTTTATCAATGACATATACTGTGACAGCTCTACTGTTACGACACAAACAGCCCACATAAACACCTCTTAAGGCCTTTGTACACTACGGCTGAATTTATACGTCTGCATTGAATTGACGCTGTACCCTACACCGTAGCCTGATGTACACCTTCCAAGAAATGTAACTACGCCTCGTGACGGCGCAGACCTCCTGTCTATGTTTGTAAGCTGAAACCATTTCCCTCAGTGGAAACGAAGCTTTTATTTTAAGAAACAATAAATTGTAAAAACAATAAAGCCTTGACAAAACAACATTGTGTGTGATTTATCCTGGCTTCATGTGAGCAGAGGAAATCTCTGCTCGTTGCTAGGCTAATTTTTGCAATGTAAAATGCCACAGGCTTGTGCTAATAACGTTAGCATGTTGTATTTGTTTGGAAAACATGTTTGGTATGACAGTTGTTTTGTTGGTAAACCTTGTGAGTTGTAATGGAGCCTGCACACTGAGTCTGAAACTTTCGTTAGAATTTTCACAACAGGTCCAATTTTCTGCATTTCTCGCATCTGCCAGAGCCTTCAGAGACGTTTGACCCCAAGAATCATTGAAGGAAATGTGGCGGTGGGGCACAGCTGCGACAAGACAGAGAAACTGGGCGCACAGAATCATTTCATGACTCAGATAGCTACGTTCAGCAGGTTAGATAGTAATATTCAGGTGGATGATGATGAAGAGGAGGAGGAGGATGTGGAGACAGAGAGGGAGGACAGCTCCGCCCCTTCATGTAGCCGCGGTGCCAAATGAAAGACAAGGAGGGAGTGGTGACAGCCAGATAGGTAACTCCAGTGGAGAGAGGCAAAGGAAGAAATGTGTCATTTCATTTTGCGAATTTTCACAACAAATAGAAAAATAAAACGCATCGGAATCAGTGTGTAAGGTTTCTCTGCGTGAAGATTTTTTTTAGATGACAGATTTAAAAAAAAACGCATCCGAAAAAACAGACAGACCCGATGCGCAAAGGCCTTTACTCCACCAGTTCATCGCTGTCAACAAAAGAAAAAGAAACTACATGGTGCACATAATCTAAACTCAAAGGTCTACTTGCTTATTATTCATCAACTTTATCTCAGTCTTCTTCAGAGTATGGAGCATCACATGACCCAAATTTAAATATTCAGGCACATAATCAAACAAATACTTCACCAACAAAATGACGTTGCTATGATGTTATGTTAAATTTGTTCTTGCATGCCATGTCTGAAGTGAACGAAGAATCCAAAAAAGGAGAACATTCTTGAGGTAAATGAGGACTGCAGCAAAACTACAGTATATCAAAACATCTGTTTGGAAACTCTCACACAACTCATGCAGGATAATCTAAATCTCATTTATTCAGTCACGTGCTCAGAACTTTTCCTACACATGCATTTTCGCTAAAACATTATGATTTAAAACACGTCAGTACAAAGGCCTTGAATTCTGCTCAAGCTAAGCTCATACACATGTGTGCTTAGGTACGCTCAGGGCGCGCTATTGGCAGGCAGAGGTGTTTTAAATCGTAACGTTTTAACAAAATGCATGTGTTTGGGAAGTACTGAGCATAAAACTGGATGAGACTTAAGTTATACTGCACGAGTTGTGTGAGAGTTTGTGAATGGATGTTTTGATATAGTTCTGCTGTTTTTAAATGTGGTCCCCATTTCTTCAATTCACGAAGACTGCTCGCCTGTTTTGGATTCTTCATTCATTGTGAAGGCACGCAAGAAGAACGACGTTTTCTTCACGATTTCAAGGTGACACATGGTGAGTAATTAATGTAAAATGGTAATTTTGTGGGTGAGGTATGCTTTCTGTTGGTTCAAAGGATGTTCACCTCTAACTTTTAATTGTCTGACCTCTGACTTCTGGTCACATGGTGCTCATTGATTCTGTTGTCCAGAGTTCTTGTTTCACATTCAAATCTTAGGATCACACCTAAACTGGCTCCATTTGCCTGAGAAGACTTTGAGATGCAGTTGACAGCGCTCAGTCATTAATAAATGGATCTTCTTGAGCTTGGGCTGAAACTTATGATTATTTTCGTTATCTATTATCTTAAATCGTCTATAGATTCACTTATTAATTAAGTATTTAGTCGTATAAATGCCAGAAAATGATCAAAAACAACAATACTGAATGTTTTTCCATCAACCCTGCTTGTTGAAAAAGTTTACAAAACAATCACCAATCGTGACCCTACATGAGAAGCTGCCTCGCAGCAGCTGAGCCTGCGGTTGATGGGCAGTGGACTATTAGTGCAGTGCTTGTGTAGTCGACGTGCTCAGCTGTTGTGAGTGTTTAAAGTTTTGTGATCTAGAGGCACAGTACACATGGTGTGCAGGGCTGGGCGTTGTCATGATATTCACCAGGCCCTCCATCGTTGACAACTTTTATATGTAATGATGTTTGTTTGGGTTTCAACAATTCAAGTTGTCGTTGTTAAACTGGAGTTGTTCTTTACAGCAATTCTCAGGTGTTTAAGAATCTATTCAGAAGAGATGTGTCATTAGTCTTTTTAGTTCAGAAAATAAACCACGTCACTTTACAGTTACAATGATTGACGATAAACAATAAATACGGATAAACTGCCCAGCCCTAAGGGTGTGAAAACCAGGAGGATTACCATGTAACCCAGTATGACTGACACCAGTAACAGTTTCAGCTGTTCTACAGGGGCAGGATGTAGGTGGAGTTGGCCAGCTTGCGCTCCTGTGCCGCGGGGACAGTCTCTCTGTGACGGAGAGGTCTGTGGCAGTCAGCGTCCTGAAGAGGAGGGTAGTGCTGCCTATAACACAGCCAGGCGAAGACGAGACCCAGCAGAGAACCCACTAATACATCTGCAGGAGGAGAGAACACACATGTATGAGGAGTTTGAGCCCACCATTTCACATGAATACGTTCCATATTTATATCTAATACTCTGGGAGAATATCAACCTAAGAGAGATTTTAGGTTGTGAGATTCAATTAACTTAAGGGAAACTTTGTTATTCTTGAACCTGGACTCTAATTTTCTCATGTTTTTGTTCACTGACCCATTTCTCTCAGTATGTTACCTTTGGAACCAAAAGTGACCCTTCAGACATGGTACCTAGACCCTAGCGATTTCACTGCACACAGTACTCTTTTATGTGGGCGGGGTTGTTGTCACTCACTGCTCCATCTAGCAATCACTGTATTTCCTCATTATTGGTGACACAGATGGAAGTCTGTGTCTCATTCGAGGCTCCATAAATCTAGGAACAATGTGGACATTAAGACAGTACAATACAGAAACATAAAGAATGAAAACCCCTTTAGTTCTTATGCTTTGTTTATGTTAGTTTTATAGGTTCCTTGTGTAAAATACCTTAACATCCTCTCCAGCACCTGATTAAATGAGCTGTTATTTGAATTTTATTCCTTCCTAGTAATGTTAATGTTGTACAGATAAAGGGAAAACGTTTTGTTTTCCTTTTACAAATGGAAGAGACGTGTCCGTACAATATGGACAGAGCTGCATGTATAATGGTAAATTTGCATAAAGAGATCCCTTTTTTTCTCAGAAATACTTAAGAATTTATCAAATTTCAAGAGTTTTTTCCATCTAGCATAAACTTCTCAAATGTGATGATCATATGTAACTGCATGAAATATCCATCATTCTATTAGATGGATATGTCTTGTTACAAAATGATTGCTGATATAAAAGTGAAGCAAACAATATAATAATATACCTCTATCTAAATCTAATCAGTGCCACAAAAGTAACATTATCAGGTTTGTAACCAAAAAAAAAAAAAAAAAAAAAAGGTGTTGTATTTGCACTGAAAGAGGTTTCCCCAAGTTAATCAAGAGTTTTGAGGCAAAATTATGAACACTGACGTCACTTTCCTGTGTCAGAAAAGTCTCCACAAAAAAAGTGTGGATGAGATTAATGCTGCTGTACACATCGCTGTAGGTCGAAATTGGGTTCACCAGCTGCCTGGTGCGAGCGGAGACAGACGCAGAATTGCTCTCCCACACCCACAGGTCTTATTAAACAAAAACTCAATATGAAATAATTATAGCATCTCCCACATTGCATCTCTGACATTAAATTAAACAAAAATGACGAAGAGAAGAGGGCAGAGGAGGAGTGCACTGGTTTGTTAATTCACTTATTCAGAGAACAGCGTTTTAACCTTTTGTATTAAGTCGATTCAAATAACTCATTCACATTTTTAAGAATCATAATCTGAAGCTTAAATCTGCTAAATGCCAACTAATTTAACTAAATGTGTTACATTTCTAATCTCTTGTCATGTTAAACTTACATGTTTTAAAGGCATCTGTGTATTGTGAACACAACAGAGCACAATATGGAATAAAACTGTAATTTCTAATAATGACAAACAACATTTATGTGCAATATCGTATTTACACAAGCACTATGAGCAGTCAGAAGCAGGTGTAGATTTTGTTAGTATCTACGAAAAGATTGGAGCTACTAACATATTGATAAATGCCGAAATACAAGTAAATTTCCATCTGCGAACAGTTTACACACAACTTTGTTCTGCTCATGTTTTATGAATGAGACCCATTGTGTCCCTCTAAACCATCCATCCCATCTTCTGGTACTGGTCACCAGTGTCATACAAATGTTTTTTTTACACAGTGCATTGTCCCACTCTGAGCATTTCTGTGCCTCTGACCTTGCCAGTGGTGTTTGTAGTCGCAGGTTCTGGAGAGGGCGATCACAGTCGCGATGAGTAAAGGTGTGAGGAAGGCACACAGCCGCCACGCTCTGCCTTGGCCCGCTGCATTGAAGCAGCGCAGCTTTCCTGCAAGGTACAGCGCTGTGAAACCCAAACCTGCAAAGGCAACTGTGCCCGAGGAGAAAGGATGAAAAGTGTGATCAGAGCCAGAGGAAGTTTTATACAGAGACAAAGAACTCAAAGGCAAAACAACAAACAGAGGGATTAAAGATGGAGACGCTTTTAAAGAGTAACACAGGATGTTCTGTTGCTCATATAACAAAATAAGAGCCTGGAGGCTAAAAAACACTTAAATGCATCTATTTTCAGATAGATTACATGCCCTCCTGCCCCACTGTGTGCATTTGTTGTTTCTCCCTGCTGCCTGCTGATGAAAATGTACCAGCTACTGAGCCATAATCAACTATAAAAGGCCCTTACAGGAAGAGTGCCCGCTGGGAAAGCTCTTCCTGCCCTCCATGACTACATCTGGGTCACCGCTGCAGCGCAACTCCAGGTTCATCTGACCGTCTGGGAAACAGCGATAGAAGAAGTCTGGCCGTGGCCTGAGGCGGGGACAAACACAGAGAAGACAGATTTAGGCTTTTATTCACTGTGACACTGGGTTTCATTATCACTGGCTGTGTCCGTATAGAATGTTTACCTGCCGACAACCAGTTTGATGACGTTTGTGAAGACTCCGTTCAGCACCAGAGTCAAAGTCACAGCTGGATGATGGAGTTGAAAAAGACAAATCAACTCAACAAACTAGTTCACAATTTTTATTTTATTATGAAAAATCAGATGTCTATTTGCAGCTTTCTTACCCAGCGTGGCCTCCTTCAGATCTCCTCGCTCTGACTTCTTCAGGAAGGCGAAAACCACGATTACAATCAGCGGGGTGAACACCGCCACACTCTGATAGAGACAACACAAGAGAAGAGAGTGTAACAACTCTAATCCAATGTCTGTAAGCAAGCTTAAATACTGATTAAATAAAAGTGTTTCAAGGGGACTTTCGTCCTATTCTCAAGTGACCAGTTTTACCAGGGGACCTTGTGATTTAGAAATTACACCCCACGTCTGTTTTGTGCAGCACATTTGCACAGGACCAAACTGTAGACAACCTCCAAAATGATTACAAATTGCTAGAGGTCCCCGGGTAACACTAGTCTCATGCATTAAGGGCTTATGTCAGTGTTTGTCCATGTTTAAGACAACTGACTTCAAATTACTCTACTCACACTTAAACATTCTACAGATATTACAATTTTTGGGAAGAACATACTAGTTTGAAGAGATGATATAAGCAGACACTGGTTTCTGTTTATTTTGCCACAGAAAGAAAATCAACTTTCAGAGACTTAATTGTTTGAATAAATGAAAACCTAAGGCTATACTGTGATCATTTATTATTTAACATCTATGCTAAAGTTATCTTCTTGCTGCAGAGTCTTGCATTTGAAACAAATCCACAGTATTTTATTACACAATGACACTGATGTTTTTGACACAAATAAAATACATGATTTTCAATGTGGAAAATGACCTCATCTGTGGTCATGTCCCTGCAAATTGGTTTTCCAACTGTAATGAAACTGGTGGTTGTGTGGAACATGGGGAATTAATTTAAAAACGCATGATATGCTTTGGAGAATGGTTGTCACAATGATGTAAACTGTTCATCATGTGCTACAAGGTCCTTTAAACATTCACTGCTACAAGGTCATGTGCTACAAGGTCCTTTAAACACATAAAGACGAGGGACGTGAGTTCAGATATACTGACTGTTGTGAAGGATGAGGTAAGAGGGGAATTACTATGTCCCATTTTAACTCGAAGACATGCAGACATAGTACTTACAAACATAAGAGCGGTGGGTACATGGTCTCTCGCCACACGATGGAACTTATACAACCACATCTCCTCTGGCTGGATCTCACGGTAGAAAGGAGGAAGCTGCTCCGTCACACTACACCAACACCACAGAAGCTAGGTTTGTATCTTTGTTATCTCATCATTTGAAACAATGCCTGCCTTTTAAATAATGAAACCGTAAAACAGTTATGCAAACTATTCACAGCTGGACATACTTACAGGAACACAAGCAACAGAGCCATCCGGACGGAAACTTCCGACAGGAAACCACGAAGCAGCCTCCTCTTCATTTTGTTTGCTGGAGTGGACTTCAGTCAACAGCAAACATTTTCACTCCACTTTCATTTGACTTAACTGGGACTACAAAAAAAAACAAAGAGCTAAGTTTAATTTAATGTCTTTATTTTGGGTGCTGAAAGGAAAAAGTGAGTGGTAAGCTTATATTTCATCAGTTAGAGAAATTGTGGGTGTGTAACTGGAAAAACAGTAAATCTAATTACCTTATACTTTATTTAAATGTGGACACATTTATTAAATAGTACAAAAAAATCTGCTCTCTATAGTCCTGATGGATTATCTGAGGAAAAGAATAAACTGGCTTTGCCTTGTTGGGACACTTTTTTCGACGTTTAAAAGGTCCTCCATACCAGATAGGTGTTTTCACTTACTTTTTCTGACAGTACTTTGAGGACAGTGTGAGAAAGACTAAGATAAGGTAAGGCAAAACTTAAATGTCCCCGAGGGGCAATTTGAGATACAGACAGTAGTCATGAGTACAGCAAAACAGACCGTACAATACATAACACACAGAATCCAGTATCACACACTGTCAGGGGTAAATCATGGACAATTAGTGGTCACTGCTAGTTAAGATAAGCGATAGCAAATGGGACAAAGGACGGGACAAAGGACAATCTGTAACACTTAGGGAGGCAAAACCTCCGCCCTGATGAAGCATCGAAAACTCAACATGGAGGGGATGTTGACAGTCTGAGACAACAGACCGAGATTTAGAGGTGACCCTCTCTTACAGCACAACTCACCTGACATCTCCCTGATACTCATGTTATTTTTGTTAAAACTGAATATTTATATCAGTTGCCTGCAGCCTTACTGATACTCATTCCTTTTTATATTACTATCATATCTATTTTACTATTATTTTGCTTATTTGTTTTGCTTGTTTTTGTTATTTGAGATGTTGGGATCATGGGGTGGGGTGAGAGGGACATACAGTAGATGTTCTTAAGATTGACACTTTTCTTTTGTTCCTATAAGTAACTCAGCTGCTGTAAGAGACTATAATTTTGACAAATAAAGAGTATGTAAAAAAAGGAAAAAGAAACTTTGGCGGACGAATAATTTAGAGAAACTGACTCTAAAGTACTAAAACACATCTTTTGCATCTCACTTGTAGAACAAAGTATACACTTATTCTATTATACTGTATATGTGAGAAGTTGATATTGGCTGAAATATTGGACTGCGAGATTAACTGGCCAGAAAACATTGTTTTTTCCCTTTAAGCTTAAATTTGCAAAGGAGGAAAAAAAGGATTAATATACTGCCTATAGGTACAGATTTTGGGGTGGCGTGCAGGTGGCACATTCCCCCTTAATTTTTATAACATGTGCATCTGTCCCCACTGATAAAAACATTACAGCAGCAGAGGATTTTATGACCAAATTTAAGTCATTTATACCCCAAATTGGTGCAGAATATTCTCCAGCATGCAGGAAATCTAGTGTCTGATGGATAAAATTTTCTGGTGGAGGACCCTCAAACCCCCCGTTTCATATGTCCCCTCCAATGTTGAATTTAATCCCACACCCTTGACAGTAGCCTATGAATGCTGCTGTATGTCTGTATGAACTCTGCCTGGTGAGCCTGTAGCCTGAATAAAGCTTGCACAGGTGTAGATTTCAGCGGAGATGCAGGGGACATGTCCCCTAAATATTTACAGTGCATTTAGTGCATTTGCCCCCCCAATAAAAACTTTACAATAGCGGAGGTCTTTTATGGCGAAATTAAAGTAATTTACACCATAAATAAATGCAAAAAAATCACCAGAATGCAGGAAATTAAGTCTTTGATGATCAAACCTTGTAGGAAGGGGACCCCCACACCCCTCGTTTCCAGGGGTGTTGTAGTGGGGGTCTGATTACCCGGGGCCCCAGTGGGAAGGGAGCCCTCAAAAAACCAGATATGAAAAGTTTGGTTTTGTTTGCAGTTGTTTATTTCTAAGTAATTAGTGCCATAACTAAATTAAACTAGGCTGAATAATTAATTTGAAAGACTGAGCTTTGTATAAAAAAACAGAAGAAGCTTTTTGCCTTAAATGCGCATAATGGTTTAGTCCACCCCTGCACTGGCCTCTTTGAAAAAGTTTGATGCTCTTGAAGTTGATACAAGTGTCAGTATAAAGACAGGAATAATGTCTTTCTGGTCTTAAGAAACACATTAGACCATTTCCTGATTTCAAATCAGTTTAAAGAAAACCCCATTATCAGATGTAATTTCACAGTGAGCTTTAGAGTCCCACATCAGCAGAGTTTTTTGACCCTTGTCCCTTAAGTAATAACGTTAAAAAAAACCTAATCAATTATGAAGATATTCTTCTTTTCTACACACTATCTTCAACACTTTTACTCTGTGCATATATTTGGTGAATTACTAATAAAGATAATGCTGAGTGTCTGTCAGATTTTACAGTGTGAAGTCCCCTGCCTTGTCTGAAACCTGATACAAAGGCCAACATGCTGCACCTGTGTCCTCCTCTTCTAGGTGATGCACACACTATTTTGCCGTTATCTAACCTCATATAACACTGAGCCTGTTTTTATATTAACAGCACTAAATGCACGACTTCTCTCAGTACACAGAACAAGACCAACAAGCTAACACTATGTGCCTGTGTTGTAGAAAGAAGATGTTAGCAGATTAAGCTAAGCTAGCTAGCAACATCTGTCAAACAAGACATCTGGCCCGTTTCCGTGTTGTCAAACAGGGAATCCCGGTTCCGTTACTAACCTTCAACAAGCTGTGTTTTTATCTCTTCATCCTCGTATTACCGTGCGCCGTTAATGTGAAGTGGGCCACCACATCCTCTGTTTGTGCCGACGGTGAGAGTCGCACATTTGAGGACTTGAGAGAAACAAGGATGCCACGGAGGAGATAAGCGCTCCGTGAAGCTAACGGCTACATCCGGGCTACTTCCGGTTCAGCATTTTCAAAATAAAATTGTGAATTTAAATGTAGAGATGTAATTTGACAAAGTAATTACTATTTACTTAACTATTTACTTTTTTTTCAGCATTATTATATTTCTCTGGGAATTCCTGTCAGTTAAGTCCATACCAGCATTGTCGAAAAATTAAGAGGCTTATCTGGTAATACTTATTTAAAAAGTAATCAATAAAATTCACTTGAATAAATTAATGAACTTAAGATGCATCAATGTGTTTGAGTACTTCTGTTGTTTTAAATGTGTCTTGTGGAGTGTGTTGTTTGTGTGAAATTGTGTTAAGGATTTCTGTAGCAAATTATTTTGTTGTTTTTACTATTGGATAATCGCGAACACAGATTTAGAATACTGCTCAATTATATTTTTTATTACTATTATTAATATTTTTGTCATAATGCATGTTTCATACTGAAAGCCTGTGGAATTTATCATTTGGGTTTTTTTTTAAATCTTCTTTTTATTCAAATTAATTAAAAAAAAAAACAGTGAAATCATCCTTACAAAGCCACTTGCGCAGAACACATTTTTGTAACTGTGAGTGACATGCGGGGGATGGCCACAGGCTGGGGTCGAGCCCGGGCCCCTGCGCAACAGCCACAGCCTTATGGGGCGCCTGCTCTATCCACTAAGTAGTAACCCTTAGTCACCGACGCCCCAATCATGTGCTTTGGAAATTAAGTTTTATTTTATTTTTATTAAATGAACTGGAGTTGATCTAAAATACTAAGTGGACAGAAATAGAGCATTTCCAATTGTGTGTGTGTGTTTTAAAATGTGAGTGCTCTGGAGTGCTTTATAAACCGGAAGTGGCCATGTAAGTGATTTTCTCCGCCTTGATACGTATATGCAAAAAGCCACGTCACGTTACAGCCATCTAGAGGATAAATATCAATGCTTGCATGAATTTTTATTTTCTCCTCAAGTCAATTAAACTGTTGGCTTTGTCCACTTTCTCTGATTTCACAGTTTTCAAGTTTTGTATTTAAAGTTGGTTTATTTCTGATTTTTTTACAGTATGAATGAATGTATTGTTAGTGTCTTTCCCTTTTAACCTAGGTGGTACTTTCATTTTGGAAAATCCCATGCGATTAACACACTTAGTCACGATGAATTGTTTTGTCTCTTCTAAGCCTGGACTCAACATTTAACTTATTTTAATGTTTTCTTAAAGTTTCAATTGTTTTTTTGTGATGATGCATCGGTCATCTGATTGGTAAATACAATGCATTATTTGTGGTACATACAATACAGTTAAAATAAATCCCATAGAGTGACAGCGTTTCACTGAGACAGAGTACAGCTTTATTAAAGTCAAACTTCAGGCATGTCTGAACTCTTCAAACTCAACTTTAGAATGAAAAAGGACAGAATCAATATTCTCAAATAAAAAGACAGTCATGTACAAAAAGAGTGTCGTCTCAACAGTCACACACATTTAGAAGCAGAATTGTACAGGCAAAAAGAGCACGCCACAGTAACATGAGTCTATGCAAGTTCAATGCAAACTATTTACAAGTTCTTCAACAATATGCAGTATGCAGTAACACAGGCTGAACAGTAATCAACATGGTATTTTGTGTTCATCCACGTTTTAATTGAAGCAACACCAAGAGAGATAGATATGACCCCAGTTAGAGTTACTGTAAGTAATTTTACTACAAGTAAAAAGAGATGATGAGTGCTTATGAAGGTGAATTTATTTATTTATTCCAACACTATTTCTCCTTTGACAGCATGTCAATTGAAAGAGACAGTCGGCGACATTGCACAAAACCAAAAGACGTCACAGTGAACTGAAACATACCCTTTGACACACAAGGGGGGGTCCGTCCCAAATTTTAAGTGTATATAAAAAATAATAATCCTGGACACTTAGAAAAATCCTCCTCAGGCGTATTTAAGGGTCACTTAAATGAGAACAAACATGCGGTCTCTTTAGAAAACAAACGTGGGCACTACAATGAGAACAAAACATACACATCAGAGAATATTTTAAGTGATTGAAATGATGCACGCTGGGACACTTAAATGAGGCATACGTAATACTGCTGCTGTATCAGCTGACAAGGGCAGAAGAGGACAAACTGGCACAAACTAATTTGGGATCATGCGATGTGCAGGTGCAAAAACAAAACAAAAAAAAAGGCTGTTGCACATCTCTGTGCAATGTGGTAAAAACAAATAATCAGGCATTTAAAGACCATCTCGAACTGAAGTGGATTAAACCAGTGTCTGATGTTGGAGGCATGCATTTCAGCTGAACAGTCGCCTTGAAAATCAAAGAAAAGGCTTTAAGACCAGTTATATAATCACAACTCATCAGTCCGTTTCTCTGAAGCCACAAACACAAGAGTCGAGGATGCCTGCAGTCTGATTATCACAAAAAAACATCAATAAATAAAAAAAACTAAAGAAAATTCAAGTTTTGACATGCAGATCGTTTTCAGTTTGTTAATAAAAGTGACTTCATGACACACCTACCTGATACTGAACAAGTACTTAAGTGGCCTAATTCCTACGGCTGACTACTGAATAATAATGTGTCTCTGAATGTGGAGAGTTTGTCGCCTGGGTCCAGACCTTTGAAGCTGCCCACTCCACCGAATTGACAATTCTGTGTGACATCAGGCAAGAAAGTTTGGCAAATTTGGGAGCAGCAAGAAATCAGCAAGTTCAGTCTTTTTCAGGAGTCCGTGAGAACAAAAAGGGTCAGTGATGACAAAAAGAACAAGAGCAGCTGTTGAATGCAGAAGATGAGGAAAAATTTGTAAGTTAAAGGGAAGCTTAAGTATTTTTCAACCTGGACCCTTTTCCCCATGTATCTGTGTCCAAGTGACTAATTGAGACAACAAGTTTTGACATTGGTCCAGAATTAAGAAAAGCAAAACAGGCTGCAATAAAATCACTATGGGCAATTGTGCACCCTCAATTTATGTCCACTAAAAGTGCTTGTTTTTGTCACTGACAGGCTCAGATTGTTATTACAAGTGTATGACAACATTATGGAAAGGATCCCTACAGAGAAATTAAACATTTTCCGCTCTTTTGCTAAGGCGGTCTGTTTGTTAGTGTGTGTAACCAAGTCTCGCTGAAGGAGAAGTCTAGTTCTGAAAACTCATGAAATATTCCGCCATGATATTAAAAATCTTGTGAAAGCACAATAAACTCTTCCCAGCGCTCCTCTCCTCAACTCTCACTAACGTCTAAACTGTTAATTTTCCAGCCTCTTTCTTTCCTCCTTGAGGAAGACTTGGTAGCAATAACAAACAGACCAGCTAAAGGTGAAGAAAAACATTTCATTTCTCTGACTGGATCCTTTATATAACGTTGTCAGACACCAAACAGAGACAAAAACAAGCACTTTTAATGGACATAAATTGCCCATTGGGTAACATTGCAGCCTGTTTTGCCACTGCGGCTGCAACACTCTCTCTCAATACTGAACCAGTTTCAAAAATTATTGTCTCCATTTGTCACAAAAACAGGAAAACAGGGTCCAGTTTAAAAAAAAAAAAAAAAGGTTTTCCCTTTAAATTTGCATGCAAATATAGGAGTTTATTGTAATAAATAACGGCAAGCCTTTTTCTGCGTTCTTGATCTGATTAAGTGCATGTCTACATATGTGCATATATTTATTATATTTAAGACCCCTCCCCTTAAAAATGTGTTTGGCTTATTGTTATTTTACCTCAGTGTTTGACTTTCACTGTGTCTGATTTAAATACATTTTTCTGTCTTCAATCATGTCTGGAACTTCCTCACTTTTCTGCATGCAGTGGCTCCCCTTGTTCTCCCTTTCTTTAGTCTTTTTTCTTCATGATTTACACTCAGTTAATTAGGTACACCCAGCTAAAACTAATGCCGTTTAATACAACAGTCCTGAAATTAATCCTTTACAAAGGTTACAATGCTTAGTTTTTGATGGAACTGTTTTAGAGGTGTTGTAGTCGCTCTGATGTAGTTTGTGGTGCTAGTGAACTGTGTGACATTCAACACAGAGGTATCTCTTATATTGTTTCCATCATGTTAACATCAATGAGACTAAACAAAATATTAGAAACATCTCTCAATTTAGCTCAGTAGAGTTCAATAGTATCACAAACTGCAGTCTCAACACCTCTCTGAAGCAGTGTCAACAAAAACTAAACATTTTAATTTTCATAAACAGGGATGTGAATTGTTAAGATATTTTTCATACCAATGCCTTTATCGATTCTACTTATCGGTCCGATTCTTTCACGGTTCTCTGATAGATTCCTGATAATATTTCTGCTTTAAATAGGGAGCTGATGATTCGAGTCAAGCCGGATGTAGCCTGAGAGGAAGCTGTAGGAACAGTCTATCACGAATCATCTAAAATGGACGAAATGAGCAAATACAGCATTAGTTTTTATTTAGGTTTTGTTAGTCAAAGTTGTTTGCTGGTGTTTCCACCCTTAAATTATCATTTTACAGACACTACAAGCAGCACTGTCATCTGTCTTCATGAAATTTAGCTGCGCTTTGGGACCATTTCTACCTTCTGTTTTGTTTTCAGTTTTCAGCAGTGAAGACGCATGAGTTTGACATCAGTTTTGCAATGCGCAACTGTTAGAGAAACAAGTCGGCATTGATAAAAGGGTTTGATAAGCTTGGAGGTGTATGATTACAATGGATTGGAAATATTGGAACTGGTTCTGAATTCCCAGAGGTGGATTTATTGCAGGACTTTTGCATTATGCTGCGTTAGATCTATCTCGGTGTACCTAATAAACTGGCAACTGAATGTATGCACTCTGCATTTGTCAAGACTCCAAATTAACTGAAATGGTTTGGAAACACTGGCACAGTTTTACCATGTGGCTCGACTTTTAACACGACCATGTCGAGAGGCTTCAAAAAACAAACAAAACAAAAAACAATCTTTTAAGGGCAGAAACACAACAGTGATGTAACTGGGGTAGAATCACAAGCAAAAAGGTGAGGCGTGATTACAAATAAACATCCTTGAGTCCAGGCTAAAAAAGAAACAGCACAAAAACTCCTCTGAAACTGAATCTTTACATTCCTATATTGAACTGCTTCACACTGCTTTTAACACCAATTACAGTGAGTCACGATACAAGTCGATGAGCAGCGGCTGTTACCAAAGTGTGGAATCATTACACCAAATGTTAAAAAAAAAAAAAAAAAATGCAATGACTAAATACAGATATATTATGTAAAACTCCCAATGTTTTTTTAAATAGTCTGTTTCACTTACACTGTGGTGGAGAGGGAGACAAGCTACTGCACTGGTGTCTGAAAAACAAATTGGTATAAAATGTGGTGTAATAAATACAAAAAATTTGGATCTGACAGATGAGCGATTAAAAACACTGTACAGGAGTTTGTATTTGTACATCATACTGGACTGTTGTTATACCATTACGTCTTTATAGAAAGCCCAGCCTTGAGGATGTTCTCCAGGTGGAAAATGAAGGAGTACCTCTCGTGGACTTTTCCGTACGAAGCCAGGCTGGCGGTCATTCCTACTTGTGCCAAAAGAAACCAGCAGCATTTAGGCCACTTTCCTCAAAACAAACAAACAAAAAAAAACACACCCAGCAACTCACCACGTTTTTGACTGAGAGGAAAAAAGTTACAACACAGTTTAAATTCCGACGTTACTACAAGAAGAAGAGGTATCCATTTTGAAACACTTGTCTTATGTTCTTTTAATATACATTTCTGTATATGTTATGACCTAGCTAAACCGTGTAGCGACAAGCCGTGTAAAAGTGCTTTTCAGAAAAGTTTGGCAAAACAAAAAAACAAGCATCGAAGCGGTCACAGTACACGACGTTACTGAAATGGACTGCATCTGGGCAGTAGTTACTACAGCCAGAATCCAACTTAAGGCTGATGAACAATACTTTAAGACAGCACCAGTGATCACAAACTGAGCCCCTCCGTCTACAACACAAATAACGGTAACCGCTCGGAGGAAATGTGGGAACAGAAAAAAAACAAAACAAAACAGAAAATAAAAGCATCTGTCTTGTCGTTTAAAAAAGCGTTTCCTTCTTCTAGGAACAACCAGAGAGGCGAGGCTCCATCCCTCCTGGTCTTTTACGTACTTTACAATATTATGAGCCAATTATGTACACAATGGCGAGTGAGACTGGCAATATGAAAATCACAAGTACTTCTGTAATGTCATACCATTACACTATATACCATTATATTTCACCTTAATAGGACTATTTTCACAAGGAGGTCTGCGTAATGCTTAACACCTAAACAAACAAACATAATACACCACTCACCGAGATGAAGTGAGAGAATCTGTCTGTAAACATTAACAAACATAGATACTGTATATAATTATATTCATCTATACCCATAAGTATATTAAAACCATGTCTAAGGAAGGTTGGAATGTAGTGTGGTCCTGAAAAAAATTGCACAAAATCAGTTGTTTCCCCCCTTTTTTTCCTCCACGAAGAAGAAGAAGAGATAAATACGATGACGGCTCACGTCTGGAGTGATGGTCGGCTGTTTGGGAGGAGGAGGAGGAGGAGGAGGAGAAGGAGGACGAAGGCTGGCTCATCTCCGTACAGCCATCCTGTGTGTGAGATGCCGACCACAGCTTACAGCAGGTGAACAAGGAGAGGAGCAGCGTGGCGGTGGAGAGGTTAAGCTTCACATCCTCCTCCTCCTCTTCTCTCTACCTCTCCCTCCACCTCCACCTTCACCTCACTTGCTGAGTTCTTCAAAGTGCCGGTAACTTGACGACGTGACAACACTTAAAATTTCCACAGCTGTAAAAATAAAAAAAGAAACATAATGAGGTGGTGGCCCGGGCCCTCCGATGGGCACAGGCGAGCTGTAGAGAGCGTTCATAGTGGTGTTTTAGTAGCAAGAGAAGGGAGAGAAAACTGTGCACAATGATGCCTGGTCACTTCCCCTGCCGACACTCCAGTCGCTCTCGCCACAAACGGCATCGAGGTGTTCGTCTGTGTGTCTCAACTCGGCCATCGCACTGGTCAAAAAGCACTGTATTCCCTTTCGTGGTGCACTGCTTCAGATCAGGGGTGGATCAGAGCCCAGGGGGGGCCAACAGGAGCGCACTTTACAGGGAATGAGGTATTGAGGGAGCTGCGATGTCACTCTGAAGCCGGCTGGCCCGCCTCCGGCTCCTCTTTGACGTTGACAGGGCTCAGGGCGGCGCGGCGCTGCTGGGTTGAGCTGGAGCCCAGGGGGCTGGCGGGGTTGTGACTAGAGCAACAGGGGCGGCCTTCGAGGGAGGAGGAGGTGAGCGCCCCCGCCTCATGATCCCGGCAGAAAGAGCGGGGGCAGAAGTCACAAAGAGATGAGGCCGGGGCCCCGCAAATGCTGCAGTCGTGCCACGGACATTCCCAACGTCCTGCAGACAAACATGGAGGTCATTATGGTTTCAAACCCCCACTGAAGGTCTCAAGATAAATTTTACAGGTCATGAGATGATTAACAGCATAGGACAGCAGAAAATACATGTCTCTGTTTGTTTGTTTTTTCAGATATGCTCTAATTTCCAGTTTTTGGTTGAACTGGTCACAACCACTGGACGTGTGCGACCAGTGATAAGGGGTCACGATTTTACATTATTAAGTTTGAAGGGGTCACAAGCCAAAAATATTTATAATATATATTGAGTTTTCATGGTCACTGTTGTCAGAATATCAGTATCTGGAAACTCTTTAAAGCATGTTTTAATTACAGTGAATGTGTGGCACTGATATGATGATGCCAACAACACCAAGTTTGTGCCAACCCTCTCTGAAAGGTTTAGTTCACCTAAATTACACAAGACATACTGTCTCACCAACCTCTGGTGATACCTGGCCATGGAGACCCTTTTATTTTTTTCTGCATGTCTATCTATTCTGCAGATAAAGATTAGGCTATATTAATATTATTAGTGTTATACTATTTTTAGAATTAGATTGCAGTGGTGGCTGCATAGGATTGTTTCTGACTTATGTGATCAAACATCAACAATAACTCCAGCATGTTGTAAATTCCAAAAGTCAGAACTGATTGAACAAGGATCAATGAAATTATTTCCAAAGTTCAAACATGTTTATAGCTAATAAATTATTCTGCTTCGTATTTGTTGGTGTTTAGCCTTTAAAAAATATTTTCATTACAGTCAAAAAAGTGTTTGTTCTTCCACCTGCTGCACAAAAAGGGAGGCACACACTGGTATTAACAGAGTGGTTGAGCAGCACCTTAAATCAGTGGTTCCCAACTGGTGGGTCGCAAGTCCATTCTGAATGGACCGCAAGTGACTCGCCAAAGTGTCAAGTTTGTAAAAAACACACTTTATTTTTAAGTGCAGTGAATTCCGGCACAGAGCTTTTACTTTGAAATGCCATTTCTTGCTGTAGATTGAGTGACTTGAGGACAGCTACTTAACAGAGACAGCAAACTAGCTCGACAAATGCAAGTATGACACTGAATGTATTAAACTGTGTGAACCTTGAACTAATGACTAAGGAGAAATCTGGATCCCAGGATAGACCAGTTGGGAACCAATGACTTAAATTAAATCTATTCATTAAAAAGGTTGATTTATTAAAAATATATATTTATCATTTCAATATTTATGGTGATGACGTCATAAAACATGATGAAAGACATTCAAAGCTTCATTCAAAAACCTCAGTATAAGCTTTGAATGTAAAAAATTCACATTCTGTACAGCCGTAAACAAAACTAGAAAGTATGTAGAAAGTATGTTTTTTGTAACGTGGATAAATGGATAAATCAATCCTGTGCACAAAAAAAATATGTGGGGTCATGAAATGATTAAAATGACAGAAAAGCAGAAAACAACATACTTTTGCCACAACAAATCTATAAATATATCTTTATATTTAAATCAAATAAATAAAAATGAATACTAGCTTTTTTCTTGTAAATTAGTGGACACATTCACCTCTTCAGGCCTCTAAAATTATTTAGATAACAAGGACAAAATATATATATTGACCAGTATCATTTGCAACTAGTGACTTTATGACAACCAGACACTGCATGCAGACACTGCCTGTTTTGAGCTGTCACAAACCAAAAAGGTTGGAGACCCATGGTTTAGAAATTGACCTGTAATGTTAGTTTGCTGTAATAAGTCAGTATAAGTACTACTAAAGTAGATTTTTTTTTTGTCACAGCAAGTATGTTATGCTGCTAAAATCAGCTGAGATGGCCATGAAAAATATCTGTTATCAACCACATTTCAACATTCACACACACATACGAGCTCAATGTGTCATTACCGTATGGCGGCTTGGTGAGGTTGAGACACAGCAGGTGGTACGCTTTCGGACAGTCCTTTCTGTCACACATCACCAGCTCGCCTCCTTCTCCGCAGCAAAAACAGAAGTACTCGTGCGTGTGTTTACCCTCCGGCCGCAGCTTCCGCTTCTTCGGCTTCAGCTTGGCATTCCTGGCCTTCTCCTCTTTCTCCATTACCACAGCGCTCTAGAGGAAGCATTGTAAGAAACACAAAATGGTGTCAAACACAGCTTCTACAGTCAGGATTGATCTAGAAGTGGAGGTAAGGCGACGACAGGTAAACGTCCTCACCGTTGGCTGCACCCCGAGGAATCCAGAGCAGTTGTCTGATCCACAGTGACAAGACGATCTCCTGTTGCCCACACAGTGCAGGTTGTAGTTGAACGTCAGTTCTGTGCCTGCAGGAACACCAGAGACAAGATGTGTTCAGTCATTCATCATCTGGCTCACTTCAGGGGCATGTAAGGCACATGTAGGAATGTCATAGAGCATATATGTGTCATGTTTCCATGTGAACTCACCAGCCTCGATATCACAGAGGGTGAAGAGTCCAATGCGAACGTCTCCGTTTACCGTCCACTTCTGGGTTTCACAGTTTGGGCTGCAGCTGTGGTTCATAAACCGAGAGGAGTTTCCTTTGGGGCCAGCGTCGATCACACGATCCTACAAGCACAGACAAACATTAAGACACCAGGGTTAAATAAATTGCTGGTGTAGGTCTCTCCTCTGAACAGTCTTTATTAGTTTATCTCTTATGTTACCTTAGTGAGGGTGAGCATGTAGAAGTTGGTCACATGATTTTCGTGGGCACGTTTGATTCGCTGCTGGCACTCTTCAGAGTCGATCACCTCTCCCACATACTCTGTAACAAAGTCACCCTGGAGGAAACAAGAAACATGATATTTTTACACAGACAGCCTGACTTTAAATTACTTATGATTAGTGATACGGGCGAGGATCAATGTCAAGGACGATTTAATGGGACACATGTTTCAGAGCCTTTTTAAGTGACAGTCTGATCATCAGGTCATTAAGCATCAGACTGGTGGATCGAGGTAGTCCCAAACTTTAAATGCAATCATCCAGAGAAAACCAAAGTCAAGTTTTGTGAAATGACATAGAAAATACTGGTACCCTCTATTGAGTGATGTAATGCCAGTTATTATCTGTCCTTCACCTATCTCTAGAAGGGAACTCAGACAGTCCAGACCTCCGCCAAGGTCAATCTTCTAGTCTGTGATGCACAAATCTGCAAGTGCAACCACTATATATATATATATGTCTGGTTATATTTCCCTAATATCTCTGGTGGACATTACTGCAGACAATTCATATTTGGATTTGAGTATAATTAGTTGCATAATGTGTGTTTTGAAGTTTCTATAGCAACACCTTAGTTTAAGAAAAAAAGTGTTGTTACTAATATGGATAACTGTACTGGAACAAAGCCACTGTCTGTCACCAAGAGCTCCATAATGACTGCTTTCTAGGGATGCTGTTTAGGGTGAAAAGATTTAGCTTACCTTCCTGAGACCCTGGTTGGTCCTGAGACCCCAGCCACGTCCATCTGTCTTTATCACCTCTGTCTCTGCATACAGCCGCTTAGAGAAACACTGATTCTCACAGCTGTCTCCTGCAGGACACACCTGACAACAACAACATAAAAAGTAAGAAGTGTAATTTCTCATGACTGTCTCATTTGTTTGATTGTTCAAGAGATAAGCTGAAGAGACATGTATACAGACCTGTGGATGACACTCGTACTGCAGCATGCGGTTGAGACACTGGGAGTGGAGGCTGCAAGGATGCTCATCTGTTGGTCTGCAGTTGCATCGTGGGATTTCTGACAAGTCAGCTACGTGCATCTGCACTTTTCCCACTGGTTTGTTGGACTGAAACAAGAAAACACCCACAGAATGAGTAAAAATACTTCAACTTATACAATTTTAAGGTTACTTGTCTATTAAATTCACATTACCTTGATGAATTTGTACGGTGGAGGTTTGCGAGAGTTGCGTTCCTGCTCTAAAGCCTCCCTGCTCTCCCTCTGCGCCTTAAGCTCCTGAAACCGCCGGGCTGCTTCTTCCAGAGCTAAAAACACACCAACAGCATCTCAGAGATTCATCCTTCATGCATCTTTAAAACGATTACATCACAAAAAATTGTCTTCAAAACAGAAGAAGAATTTACCTTTCTTGAAGGTTTTGTTGATGTTGATCTGACCCGTGACGAAGTTCTTGTCATTCTCCACGTAGGGGAAGACGCGACCCTGGTTGATCCAGTAGTAGTCATGGGAGCCGAAGAAGAAGACAGGGAAGTCACCGATGTCGTGGCGAAGGCTCTGAATGTTTGACGGCACCAAGCGAGGGTTGCAGATCTCTGCTGGCCACCACCTGTGGGGTAAACAAGACAGGGACATAGTTCAGTGAGAAGGAGAAAAGTGAGGACAGAAAGAGTGTCGTAAAAAATAAATTATCAAACATGTCAGCTAATGTTATCAAAGCCTGATGGAAGCATCAAACTTGTACCAAACTTTTAAAACATTTACTTTGCTTCCCATTCTTTTCTATCAAAACATATGTGGACGATAATTTTACAAAAATAGTTCTCACACAAATTCCAGCAAATCATAGATCTACATGTTTCACAGACAGAAATGCTGTCAATCATTTTTCTTAAATGGAAGAGACATTATTCGTGTCCCGTTACTACATTGTAATCTAGCACCATGCCAGCAGACTACAAACTGAAGCATTGGTATATAAGAGCACAGTCACACAGTCATCGTGAAACAGGAAAACACCACTGCTCTGCTCTGCTCAGTATTTCCTGAATACCTGCATCTATAACATCATATCACATCCTGTTTCAGTGTGAGGTGCAAAGCAAATTTGTTGCACTGAACGTAAACAATAAGACCGGTGATTTTCCATTATTTGTACATATTTTACAGATCTAATGCTATAAATAAAACAAAAATAAGTCCGCCACTGGCCTGTCAGTGGTGGCAGCCCAAAGCACATTTGTTCCTACTACAGACATAAGTCTGTGGTTGGTTTTGGTCTTACTTGGGATTTTTTTTTTTTTTTTAATGACAAGAAACATATAGAATATCACCACACTTATCTTTAAAAGGAAGACATAATTCCCCAAAATGACCATTTGTATATCAATTAATCACCCTGTGTTAAGCTGAACTGGTAAGGAAAACAATGTATGATGAATCCAAAAAGGGAGAAAATTTTTGATGAATTGACGTCATGGGTGACCACATTTAACAACAGCAAAACTATATAAAAACGTCAGTTTACAAACTCTCACAAAACTCCTGCAGTCCAGTCCATCCAGTCGTATGCTCAGTACTTCCCAAACAGACAGCCCTGTCTGGAGACTTATCTCCACTCTCTTAAAAGCCAGTCTCTATTGACAAAACCTGTAATTTTACTTTGCTGAGCACATGAGCTCCTGGTCTACCACCGTTTCGATCGGTAGTTTGTGTTATTGCATGACTTGGGTGATTTACTTTGGATTCACCAGTGTCACAAAATAAGACAAATAAACTAGAAATAAAACTTAACTAATAAACTGATCAAGGCAGTCGTAGACCAGCAGCTCATGTTTTCAGCAAAGTAAAATTACAGTTTTTGTCAATAGAGACTGGCTTTGAGAGAGCGGAGATTAGTTTCATCAGGGCTGTTTGTTTGGGAAGTGCTGAGCATACGACTGGATAAATGAGACTTTGATTATACTGCATGAGTTGTGTGAGTTTGTCTGTGTTTTGCTGTTGTTAAACGTGGACCCCTATGACTTCAATTCATCAAGAATTTTCTCTGTTTTTGGATTCTTTGTTCACCATGTAGGTATGCGAAAAAATCAAAGTTTTCTTCATGAATTCAGTGTAACACAGGGTGAGTTATTGATATACAAATGGTCATTTGGGGGGTCAAGTATTCCTTTAAAAGTAACTGTACCATAATCTGAAAGCTGCACGACCTTCAGCAATCTGTAACCAGTCCTCTCTGCGTACCTGTAGTTGCCCAGTTTGACCCAGACAATTTGTTTGTAGTGAGGTTTCTTCCCTGCCCTGCAATCACTGCAGGACCACGCCCCCTCTGGCATCTCCATCTCCAGACACTCCGGGTGGAAGGAAGCTGGGCATGTGTCACAGCACAGCAACTTGCCTCCTACATTTGTATGGATGTACACATGTATGTGTGTGTATGTGTGTGTGTATGTGTAAGTGTGTGCATGCGTTGTAGGAAATGGGTATGCAAAGAGAGGAGGAGTGTATGATTAGGTGATGCACCTCAAAACCTGGACAAACTCTGAATCTAATTTGCAGACAAGCCTAATACAAGTTTAATTACCACAAATACAACAACAAATCTTTGTTTTTCAACATCTAGTTTGATATGAAAATAGTGTCCTTGTTGGGAAGACATTTGTATCTACAGCTACCATAGTAACATCTGGTCGTTGTTCTGAGATGAAAAACTAGTGCCAGGAGCTTTTTGCTCGAGTGGAGACTCCTGTGAGAGCCGCACTGCATGAAAATAACTGATTTTTGGAAACCACTGCATGGGGTTCTCAGGTCGGTTACAACTTCCACTGCAGCAGTTTCAGCATGTCTGGCAATCAGATTCAGAGCACTGTACCAAGACCAGTCTACGGGAAATACATGCGGCAGCACAGGAATAAAATCAGCCAGCGAGCTAACAATGGATCAGGGTTATACTCAGATAACAAATTATTGGCAAAAAGCAGGCATGCAGTCCTGCCAGTGAAGCAAACTTTTCCCATCACACATATTGCATCCTGCACAGACCAGCTTGCATGGAATCATATAATTTTATAATATTGCAATTTGTTTTATTTTTTGTCACTTTAAAAGACAGTAATTTCACTATTCTCACAGTTGGGAACTCATCTTTGCTTAACTGTAATCAAATCTAGTCCTGATTGAAATTATATTCCATCCAAGGCAGGTCGAAGCTCGAGAAAATGAGGTGAGCCCAAATTTCATTTCATCTGAAAAATTTCAGTCAAAAATAAAACTTAGTTGCAGTCAGCATAAAAAAGAGGTGAGGCCTTTCAAATCAAAAACAAGCCCAGAGTGCTGAAGCAGAGAAGCAGTGCGCCTCCAGCAGTGATAAGCTCCACAAACCACAGACAGAACCTGAATTAATCCAGAGCATCCTGCATCATACCGTAGTTAAAGTACGGGAGGTTTGATGACCAATTATATTTCCCAGCATATTTATAACAACTTTATTGCAGAGATAAATACCCAGATTGACTGTTCATGTACAAGAAACAATCTCACAATGGGCCTCGTGCAAGAACCACTCATACAAACAGATTTGTTCACATACAAGTGATTTAAGAGAACTTACTGCATTCACCAGTTTTCTTGTACTTATATTTTTTTTAGGTACAACTAAAATTCACGAGCCAAAAATATAGTGTTTTTCTCCACAGGAAATAATCATAACGCCTTTTTCTAAATTACTTTGAGGTTTAAATATGCTGTCGAAATCAGCTAAAATGAATATTGATAACTAAATAAAGATTAATTACTACAACAGACCAAATCGTGGCTTGCCAATTCACAGAAAAGATTTTGTGGTTTTATTGGCATATCTTAGAAAATCCTCAGCTGCATCAAACAGTGTGACACAGCTTGATAAATTATATTCTCTCATCCATCAAAGTGACATCATATCATGGACCACTTTGCTTTACCAGGATATTTTTAGTATCAAACATCACGTCAAACCAGTTTCCTATTTTCCACCTGCTGAAGAAGACCATGGCCACCGTAAGATCTGGGAATATTTTCAACATTTTTTGAGCTACGACAATGTCACGATGGCTGGTATTGTTTTCACCTTGAGAGTCAGTGTGTGCCAACATGGTGAAATGTGATCCTGGTGACTCCAACTGTTGCGGCAACCACCACAGGTAGGTGCCAGGTGATTATATGTCTGTTTGTCTGTGTACCAATTTTGTGAACAAGATAATGTCGCAACAGTGCAAGATAGAGTCCTGAAACTTTTCAGATGCAACCTGCCGCCATGCTCTTGAAAGCTTGCACAAAAAAGGCACAAAAGTAGTGCTCTTTGCTGCATGTCAGTCCCCGCTCTCTCTCTGTCTCCCCATTTCACTCTCTGTCCTGTCATTAAAGGCAAAAAGCCCACAAAAATAATCTTAAAAAAAAGAAAAAGATAGGTATGGTCCGAGCAAGGGCCCTGGAAAATGGAAAGGGGCCACTGGCCCTCCCACTTTACCGACATTTGCTTTAAATCACAGATCATGGTATCGTGGCCAGAGCGATCTCGTTGCAAGATGGTCTCTAGTTATTTCTTTCTCAGTGCAGAGTTGCTCTGATGACATATTGCTGGCAGCTGTATTAATATTAAGTAATTATTTCAGTGCCTCTAATATCAACACCAACACTGCTAAAAGTGTTCTGATTTCAGACAGTTGGACTTGAAGCTTTTCTTTTTACTCTTTAGTGAAAGTTGCCCACAAATGAAGCAGAACAGCCTTATATAGTGAACTGTGGCATTAATTATGCAGATGATGATGCAGTGAACAGGTGACATACACCAGGTTGAAATGAGCAACACATTTTCTTTCACAGCAGACATTTTAATTTGTCATAGTAGGAAAAGCACAGGCATTAATAACATTATAAACATAACTAATAACATTAATGACGGCCCTGTTTTATTCAACTGTCCTGGTGAACCATGACAGTGAGCCAGCATGTTCAATAGCAGGATTGAAAGCAGTTAAATTGAATTAATCTTATTATTTACACCTGCACTTTTGTGACTGTGACATGTAAAATGTTTCCTGTAGATAAGACTAATTTGTACTTTCCTTTGGTAAATTCAACTTCATATATGCCCCCAGTAAAGAGAAATAATTTGGGGTGAAAATACAAAACTGTTCTTGCATGAGGCCCACTGCTTTCTGTTAATGTGTTAGGGAACTTGGCTGAGGTTACTTTGCGCCACTCTGCATTAAAATTAACTGCGTGTTTGACCAGTTAATTAACTTTGCACCTCAAGGCTTTGAAATGAAAGATGCGTACAAAAAAAGGGGAGCAGGCACAACACAAACACAGACCAGTGGGACAAAAGGAGAAAGAGAAAAACTGTTCAGTTACCTTTCCCAACATTCTTTTTGGTAGCTGACGAAGGAGAGGGAATCATAGGTAATTTCAACTCAGCACGATTTGACTCAGTCAGAAGGTAGTGGGACTTATAGGCATATGAACTTAATATGGTGTCAGTAAGGTCTTGCACTAACAGTCCTACACAAGACACACAGGAAGAGACGGGGGTGAGCCGCAGTCAAACTCGAAATTACCCAAAATTCACAAAAAGAGAAAGAACAAAAACTCACAGTCTCTCACACACACGCACACACACACAGAAGAAACAAGTAAAACAAAGTTGGTCCCGACACAAAAGGGCCAAACAGTGCACTCAACTTTTGTTCAACAGGCAAAACATCAGATCGAAACTCGTTAAAAAGACATAAAAAAAAAATCCTGTTGTTTTCTCACTCATCGCCATCCAGGACAGATGGGATTGTTTTAAGTAGAGTGCAGTGTGTCATTCATAGTATTAGTATCGTGATGGAAAACAAACATTACATTTCACAGCACTGCTATTCATGAACAACAATGCCAAACATGAAATATGTAATATTAGAGGATAAAAAATATATGAGGTTTCACTCATGAGATGTAACTGCAGGTGTGTCTTCATAAAAAAAAAAAGAAAAAAAAAGAAGAAGTTATATTCCTAAAACAAGATACAAAAAAAACTAATCATGGTGGACGATCGAGTCCTGCTGATGCTCTAATGTGCGATTAAGAAGAGCTGATTGAAACCAGCCCGTGGAAGCAAAGTCATCAATTGTGGGAAAATTAAAAACTTCCACGTTTGTCTGCTCCGTCTATTCAGGGTCACTGCCAAAAAAATCACAACTGTAGGAGAGGAAAGCAGTTAGCATGTGCAGTGGTGAGAGCTTACCTCTAGCACACAGGAAACACCAGCCCACGTTGATAGGGGAGGTGAGGAGGCCGTTCCTCTTGGCGCTGCCGTGGTTGCTGCAGATCATGATGTGATGGGTGATGGAGACGCTGCCTGCCGCAACGCAGCTGTCTCCTGTGTGATAGGCCACCGGACAGCGGATACAACGCATCAGACGACCTGGGTGAGAGGCAGAGGAGAGACAGAAGTCACTTTACAACAGTCTTACAAAGTTTTGTAAGACTGTAGAGTATTGTAGCTGTCAAACAGTGCAGCTCACACAGAGTTGAGTTTTTATGATGAATTAGGTCAGATTTCTTTATGTGTTCGAACTGTAATTAAAAGAAATCAGAAGGGAACTAGAATTAACGCACCATGGCTGTATGCCTCCACCAACCAGTCAAGTTACAGTTTCCACGTCTGTCCAGACTCACATGTAGCCATGACAGTTGACAATGCTTCAATATGGATGTGGTTGCAAAGAAGCTACATATTCAAAATTTTGGATGCTTCAAAAAAAATCCCTTAAAATGTTCATAAGATATCACATCCATGAGAATGGGACGGACATAACAGCAAACAACCCAAAAACATGATGCCTCCAGCCAAAGCTGTCGCTGCACAGATGCATAAAAATACAACCACTTAGCACTGTTTTTGGTGGCTAACAACAGAAGTTCTCAGCTTTTGATGTGTCAAGGACCCGCTGAATTGATGCATATCAGGTCAGGGACCCAAATTTACTAAGATTTCGCTTCAGGGACCTAAATCTGAAAGGATTTTGGTTGTTAGATATGATTAAGACCAGAATTCTATAGTTGTCATCAACAGTTGATGATATAAATGTGAAGGAAGTGAAACCTATGATCAGAATAGTCACTCTGACGACTCTTGCCCACATTGAGCTCACTCAAGACTTGAGTTGTTGACATGTATTTTTGTCTTCTTCTTTAATTTCTATTTTCACAAGAAGGCAAGAATATGGTTCGACATTTAAGGGTGCTTTCAGACCTAGAGTTGTCTTGCTTTGGTCCGAATCAGGGACTAATTGCATATGTGCATATTAAGGCAGTACAGGAGGAGGCGCACATTAATAATCCTCCAGGACTATAACACGCTCATGTTTAGCCCGAACAATGTGTCATGTGACTGCAGCTGGTTCGGCTCAAGGCCGGAACACGTTCTCACCACAAACTGCACCAGAGTTTGTTTGTAAACCGACCGAGACCACCTCTTCAAGAAGGTCTCAAGTCAGGTTGTTTTGGTGCGCACCTGAGTGCAATTGCTGTGTTCACACCTGCCCAAACAAACCGCACTTAGGGAGCAAAGGAACTTGAGTTTGACTGAACCGAATGATAAGTCTGGAGTGTTGTGAGATGTATACTGGTGTTGGATAAAGTATGTAACTATGTCTCTTTGGTGGAACAACTTATTGACATCTGAAACGTGTGAAGGGGCCACAAATATTTTTATGGGTCACAAGCTGATTCATTTACTTGCTTTCCAGCTTTTCTTTACTATCTATATGTAGTATGTGTAGTGTACTTATAGTATGGTCAGAGCCAGACACAAACTTCATTTACTCTGCCACATGTCTAAAGGTAAACATTTTAGTTGTGGGTGTCCCAGAGTGACTGATGTTTTCTAGGCACATTTTTGGCACTTCAGCTTCTGAGGCGAGTCATTTTCAAACCACAAGATACCCAAACTTTGTTGCAAACACAGTGCATTTCCTCCCTTTTTCAGATGTGATATTTCTGCCAAGATACAGCACTATCATCTGAAGACATTTCCAGGAACACTGCAATTACTTTATTTTCCTCCAATGATGTGCAGCCTCCAGATTCCTCTCACCTCAAACTAAATAAAGCAGTTTTGGTTTCAGGTAGAGCCAGATGTTTGTTGCAAGACCTCGTCACCAAATATTCTGCAGGATATGCTGTGCAAGATTTTAAAAGTAGCCCAATTTTGTCAGTACTCTTTTTCTCAAACTAATTTCCCTAAAAAAAACCCAAAAGCATTGTGCCTTGTTTTTTTCCTCTTGCACTTTCCTCTCATATATTCTAACAAGGAAGTGCAGCCCTGACCCTTGCACTACTTATTATTGGAGCTTTTTCTGTTGCTATTGGTCAATAACATCTGTCAGAAGTCTAAATTGTGATGGAAAACGAAAGTTTCATTTTCTAATACACTTTCTTCACACTTTGCTGATGTCACACCGGCTCATTGCCCCACAGCTTCCAGCAAACAGGAAATCAGAGCAGCTGAGAAACAAAGCAGAGGTTGTTTCACCTTTACTGGCTCGCTGCAGGTCTCGTTCCAGGCAGCAGGTAGAGCAGCTGTGCTGAGGGCAGCTGAAGCCTCCGCCCGAACTGCTGGTGGTGCCTGGCAGTTTAAGGACACAGTCCTCGTGGTAGTAACAACCACATCCAGACACAGAGCAGCGTGTCACCTCCCGCCCCGCCGTTTTACAGCTAAAACAAGGATGATTGCCTGGAAAGATGAATGACAGGGAGTCTGTGTTAGTACAAAGCAAAACACAACACTTGTAATAGCGAAGGTGAAGTCTGATTCGCTCACCATTTCTGCATTCTAAGCAGGTGAATCTGCCTTCAGGTAGGGACGTCAGACCGAGACAGTCCAGGTGAAACTGTCTGCTGCAGTCACCTTCACACACCACCAAACCCTCTCCGTACACCTCACAGATCTACACACAAACACACACAGAACGACGGTTAATAGAACTCAATACCTACAAGAGTACAACAGAGATTAATCATGAGAGCGCTGACCTGGCAGACGGTGTCTCTCTTTCCGGTGCTGCCGTCCTGACGGGACAAGCCGGAGTCCACAGACTGAGTATCTGATGCGTCTGCATCTGCAGCTGCCGGACTATCAAGACTCTTCCCAAATAAACCCTGTAAAGGTTAAGACAGAGCAAAACTGTAGATGTGTTTTCTGTGAAAGAAACCAGTCGCATAATGCACAAACACGCCAAATTTAAGCCAACTGTATTCAACTACTCTTTCAAAAGTGTTTAGATATTCAGCCTAACACATGGTGTGATCAGGGATGCAACAAATATTTTCTAAGGGTGGGGGGAAAAAATCCATTCTCAGATACATCGCGATTCTCTCTTGACAGATTATATCTTGATTCACAAAAGTCAATAATCAGAAATATAAAACTCAATTCTCCACATCATGAGCACCTATATCAATTCTGTAAGACCAAGCTAGTACATTCTTGTACACTGAACCAGTTGGATGGTGAAACGTGGTGGACATAAACACGTAGATTGTGTTCTAATCTATGGCTGAATGTAAGCAACTGCAGATGGATACAATCTGACCGGCACCCCCTGGCTTTTAAGCTAGCATATGGAAGCATTTTGGCTTTTATGAAGTTGAAGGGAAAAGGGACCTGGACAAGAGACACAACGTATGCAAAATATAGTGTACAAATATGCTATTAAGGCTCTGATACACCAAGCTGACATCGGCTGTCTGTCAATGTTGGATTGAGCGTCTGTGGCCCTTGTCGCTGCGGTGTGTCCCTCACTGTTGGCCCTCATTGGCCCTAGTCAGCTTTTTTTCTGCCAATCCAGCATACTGAATCGTGTCAGCGACAGCGGAGCCTGTTGGTGAATGACATCACTCCGATTAGCAGTTCAGCTCAGCGCACAAAAAGAGAAATGAAGTGAGGAAAGTAAACAAATCGCTAATGTCAAAGTGGAAGTGGAATGAGACCAATACAAACTTGTTACACAAGTAAGATATTTTTTCTTTATGAGCTCTTTAGCAGAAACGTTTCATGATGGTTTGTGATTTTTGCTGGAGCACAGTAACTGAATTGAATTGTGAGGTCCCTGGAGAGTCCCGCCCCTTTAACCTTCATTATTAATTACTGTATCAATTATTTACATGATGTATTAATTAACAGTTTGGTCCATAAAATGTCAGCAAATAGTAAGAAAATTGTCATCACAAGTTTCAAGAGCCAATACTAATGTTTTGGAACGTCTGTTGCCCAAAAAATAGCACAGAACCCAGAAATATTCCAATTATAACCATAAAGAAAGCAGAAAACCACAAAATAGTCATATCTGAGAAGCTTGAAAAACTGAATTTTTGCCATTTTTGCTTAAAAACAAATATTTTAAATGATAAATCAATTTTCAAAATGGCTGCAAATTAATTTTCTGTTGATTGATTGGCTGATTGTTTCAGCTTGAGTTATGATGAGTGTGAAAAAAAGGCCTGCAAATGCTAAAAATGCATAGATCAAACATTCAAACAGGCAAAGATTAACAGAGAAGATGGTGATCAGATGACTGAAAGTTTGTCTTGTAAATTTTTCATGATGAATATGTCTGCAAGTAAGGCAAATACTGTGAAAAAGAGAGAGACAACCTTGTGTCAGGTGTTCATGGAGAACGGGAAACAATAGGATATACAAGAAGGCAATCCAGGCACTCCAAAAATATAGAACACGAGGAAGGAGGCATTAAAAAAAGCCAAAACAGCCAACATATTTTGAACACTGCAGGTCTTTGTCAGGGCTTTAAAAACATACAACAAAGGCACTGCCCCACCAGGAACCAAGACATACTCTGTTTATTCTGACATCTGCATGTGGATGTATGTCTACACAATTTTGTGTGCAGGAGAAATACAGTACTTTTCTGTGTGTGTGTGCGTGTGCGTGTGCGTGTGTGTATACATGTATACATGTTTTCTAACCTACCTGTGGGTCATTGAGGCCTCTGGAGTCAGAGTCAGAGGTGTCTCTATACTGAGAAGAAGCCATCTCCACATCCGTTGACGCTCTGCTTCGCTTTTTCAGGGGCTTGCAGGCATCTGAGATCTCACTGGCTCCTGGAGGATCACATAGGGGTCGATCAAAAAGATGAATTTCCCTTTTTTTAGGAGTTCCCATCACAGAGGTTTTGCAGGAGGCATGAAAGAAGGATCCCATACCTTTCTGTGAACCAGTCCTCAGTGTGGTCTCAGGAGCCATCTCAGCCTGTTAAACATGGAAGTTTAGGTTATTGTGGGGCTAATTTTGATTCAGGTGGTAGCTGGTTAGTTTTAAGAAATTTTGCACAAAGGACATGTTCAGACCGACATTAACACTGCGTACAATAATGCAGTCAAAATTACATTACATACATTTAAGAACAGGAGTGGTAGGTAACTTTGTAAGGTGAACAGAGTAATTCCAGCATTTATCTGACAACTGACTCAATGAAGTGTAATTTTTAGCCGATCTGCTTGAGAGTCAGCAAACAAGACTGAACAGCTTCGTTTATTCTCTATAGAGAAGGCGCAACCTCAGGCTCAGAACTCAGAGTTTAGAGTTTGTGCCCAGAACAGTGAATACAGGGCATCTTTATACCTACACTCACATGACAAGATGATGAGAAATCAATTGTAGCTTTCTTGGGCTTTCCTGTTTTAATTATGTTCTCTTGATTACATAAGAGAAGTCAATGGACTGTCTTTGAAGGCGAGATTATAGTGAATGTAAATCTCTTGATGTCAAGTAACGACAGATGTTTACAAAAGGGGAATGCAAAGGTCACACACAAACAAATGGGAAGAATGAAACAATACAATTATATGCATGAAGTAGACAAAATTTCCACCACAGAAGGAAAAAATATTATTGCTATAAAACTCTTCAGTGTTGTAAAATACTCGTTCTTAATATTGCAAACCTCTGTGCAGCATGTGATAATCCTTAAAACTCATGAATGTGTTACTCCAAACAGTTTCCAGAACATATTTCATTAGGTGTTTTTGGACCGGAGGAGGCCCACTTTTTATTAGATGTTTTCAGACCAACAGTTCTGAAGACTTCCTGAGAGGAACTGCCCACCAAGGAGCTTCCAAATACAACCACATACCCTCAAGGCCTTTTTTACCGTTTGCATTCACAACGCTAGTAGGAAAGCTTAAGTGACGTACCATAAGCCTGCCAGAGGTTGGTATAGCAGCGTCACTTTTGCTTTGCATTGCATATATGCTCAGTAAAGCCTTGACTTCTCTGTCAGTCCACTGTCCATGTTTTCTTCTAAAAGAAATTCCGTTACAAGTTGTTATTTTTGTTTTGTGTTGTCTGTTTATTACAAGGCTAAAGGGTTTTTAAAAATGGTGGTTGCTGGTGCTGCATTGGTTCATGTGTTCGACAAAACACCATACACCTAAGTCACTGATGGTTCCTCTTGTGCTGAGAGAGTACCTACTCTGAAATAGGGGTTAAAAAAGTCCCTTAAAAAGGGATGTTCTAAGAACTACCATCATTCGTAGTTCTCACAGTGCCGACACAACAGAAAGGGGGGTTCCTAGAACACAGATTCAAACATGCGTGTTGTGTCCACATTGCAAAAACTAGGAACAATCGTAGCTCTTAGACTGCTGCTTAGAGGGAAGTTTTAGCTCTTATTTCAGAGTAGGTACTTTCCCAGTACAAGAGAAACCCTAAGGGGATGTAAGTGTACACTGATTGGTCAAACACATGAGCCAATGCAGCACTGACAACAGCCATTTTTAAATAACCTGTTAGCTGTGTAAACAGACAACACAAAACACAATTTGTATAGAAAAAACTGAAGTAAACACAGACAAATGGACTTACAGTAAAGTCCAGGATTTACTGAGCTAATATGCAACAGGGGAAATAACAATGCGATTTTGAATCATCAAAGTGAAATATAGGAATCTTTGACAGCTGGCTTACAGTACATCACTTCAGGGTTCCTACTGGCGGTCAAATGTAAACAGTAAAAATCCTGTGAAGGTATGTCATAGAAATAAACTGGAGGCATCTCATTTTATTTCTATGAGGGAGCTCCCGGGGTTACAGTTCCTCTCAGGGACGTCCCCAGAACACCTTTTGTCAAACCAGTACCTTAAATACTCCCACACCAATGCCTTCTGCATTCTTTATTATATTTTGTGCAATTTTGCCAATATATGATACAATACAGGGAAAAAATACAATGTATAACAAACATGGAGAAAGAAGGATATGACATGCAACAAATGACCAAAACGTCTAAACAAGGGTGGTGTGCAGGATTTTCTGTTCACAGTCTCCTGTTTCTTTTGTTGCCACAAATTTCACGTTTGTTGAAACTTGATTTAATAACTGACAACAAATGCGTTTTTTTTTTTGTATGAGTCAAATAACAATAGCAAGCCATTCAATGTCTTTTCTACTCATTTTATTTCTCTGGTCTGAACACCAGTTTATCTGCGGAGGACTGATACCTGTTCCTTTTTGGTTTTCTTCTTAGGGACGGGATCGTTGCCTCTCTCTGACTCAGACCTGCTCCTAACTGACCGTCGCTGCAGCTTCCTCTCCTGAGAACCTGAAGACACAAATAACACTGAGCTGTATCTCCTACCGACTTCACAACACGTCAAATATTCATCAGCAGAAAAAAAATACACCCTGTATGTCTGTGTTTTACCAACCGTGTGGACTACTGTGGTGTGATCCAGGAGAGGAGGTCTGCTGCATTCCTCCCTCCTCACTCCTCCGACTGGCGGGGGAGCCTCTCCTCTCCTCTTCCTCCCCGTCGTCCCCGTCTTCCTCCTCCTCTGGACTGGGCTCAGGTTTAGCTCTGCTGTCCTGTTAAAGGCATCAGCGTGTGAATATCCTGTCAGGATACCTCAGATTCTACATTTTTCTGTCTGCATGAGTTACACCAACCTCAGGTGAGCAGTACCCCAGGTCGGGCTGCCGGGCCTCTCTCTCCACTCTCTCCTCCTTCTCTTCCTCTCGGTCCTTTTTTGGAGATGCAGCTGCTTTTTTCTGCAGGAGAGGCCAGTCACACTTTGTGATCTCCACATTCAGCCGCTTCATGGTGATGGATAGAGGCAGCAACTTCCTGGCGGCTGCTGTTTTCCAGGCCCTGACTGGTGGCGGCGAGTCCTGCTGTGCTCGTGCATCACAACCAGCGTTCCGTTTCGGGGAACTGGTCTTACGCTGGTCCCCCCCCCTGGTCTGGTTCTTCTCTTCATTTGAAGCCTGGGAGTTTGTGTTGTCCTCTGTGTTTGAAACACTGCACTGCCTGCGTGGCAGCAGCCTTCGCGGCGGCTGCTCTCTCTCTGGTGACTTCACGGTTCCCTCTTCCTTCTTGCTGACCGACCCGCTGGAGCGCCGGTTTCGCTTCTCAGCCCTGATGTTGGGTTTCTTGCTGGGCATGCCTTCATTAGGGTCTGGGTCAACGTAGATGAAGGTGTAGTTGTCAATTCGCTCCTGCCGCGTCATCACGAAGGCGTCTTCGGCGTGACCCACACCAACCTCCCACTGAGAACGCTCCCGCTGAGGGATAGGCTTCAGAAGCTGGAGGAGAAAACATCACAAAGATACAAAACAACTGGTGAACTTTATTCTTCAGACCGCAGAACCAATATTATTAATATCAGCTTACCCAAATATGTATGGACACATGATGGTCTACTGGACCATTTTGAAACAGTGTCATAGTTTGCATTGCATTGATCTTTTTTTTAATAATGGTAATTTAACTGGTTTTAAGGGTTGCAAATAACAATTATTTTCATTGTTGGTTAATCTGTTAATCATTTTCTTGGTTATATATGATTAGTTGTTTAGTCTATAACATGTAAAAAAGGTCAATCAGTGTTTCCCAAAGCCCAAAATAATGTCTTTAAAAGTCTTGTTTTGTCCACAACCAAAAGATATTCAATTTACTGTCACAGAGAAATAAAGAAACCAAAAAATATTCACTGGAAGCTGGAATCAGAGAATTTTGAGTTAAAAAAATACTCATACCAAACGATCAATCAACAATCAAATTAATTGTTGATTAATTTAATAGATGAACACTAATCGATTAATCATTGCAGCTCTCACTGGTTTTCAAGACAACAACAAGATTAAATTGTTGTGCTTGTAAATCACCCTGACGATATAAAAGATACCAGGTACTGAATAGGAATGACTCACAATGACTGAAATGGTTATTTGAAAAAGAGACCTTCACATCGGCAAGTTATTTAGTGAATGCACGGGGGTTTAGAAAAAGAAACTGTTGTACTGTTCTACTCTTGTGAAAAGGTGTCTCATAATTTCACCAGCGATTATAACAGCAATAAAAGTCAATTAAGTCATTCATTTACAGAGTAAATAAGGTCATTTTGTGGATAGGAAATGAAGAGAAAATGCTGAAGAGCTGTGAATTATTCTTTTGAAATAGGTAAAAAATGAAAAAATAAACTAAATTCAAATATACAGAATGCGTTATTTAAATGTGTAGAGGGAACAAAAATAGGGGCTTTGCATGCATACAGGTGTTGTGCTAAAGTCTGCTCCCCCGTCAAACAGTGTTTCCCTCCTGTTACAATGATGTTTCCTGTAGTGCCAACACCCCAAATTCTTGCAGCAAGTGACTAAGAAACATTTAAGACCCATCCAATCTTAATTTAAGACACTTAAATATTTTATGGCCTTTTATTAGTAATGTGTATGTAACACATTGTAAGACTTTTTAAGACCTGTGGCCACCCTGACACTACGTACACTACACTGTACAACTAATAAAGTGCAGACGTTTCTCTGGTTGGTTGTTGATTAAAATATTCAGTGTAGCGTTGAAAATGACTTCACAACAGTTTCACACAGCGTCGCTATGGTGATAAGGTAAGAATCCCGCCTGCACTGAGGGGGTACTATCCGCAATAGAAAACGAATATAGAAAAGGACCTGATACCAAAAGTAAAACGAGTTGAATCATGCAGTGGAAATGAGGCATAAGATGCATTCATACATACTTTGTGTTTCTCTACAGGGTTTGTGGCCTTGCGCAGAGTCTCAGCCTGAAGATCATCAAACTGTTGCTTCCCCTGGTACAGCACTATCCTCTTCTCATGGATCCACGCTCGCTCAGCCACACTGCCGAAGAACTGAACGTGATACTCTCGATGACCTACACAGAGACAGAGGAAGGAAAACGAGTTGTGGCGTTCACGTTCTTTCACATTGAAACGTTTGTGTAAGGAAAACAGGCCCGTACCTCTGGTGTTGATGCGAGTGTGGACCTTCATCTGCGGGTCAGAGGAGACCATGCAGGGCCACCAGGGGTAGGTGCCCACCTTGGACCACACCAGATCTCCTATCACAAACTCCTTACAGAAGCCTGTCTCTTGGATCACTGACGGATGATGGACCTTCGGAACCTGAACAGGAACACGAACGAGTCACTTTCAAAATTCAAACAACGACAAATACGTCTGCTATAAAATACAAAGAATTCAAACTGCTGTGAAGTGTGAACAGTCGCGCTCTTGCCTTTGGCGTCTTTGGTTCAGTTTTGATAACGGTCTTCTGAGGCTTCTCTGTCTGGGCTGGGGGTGTTTCTATCGGCTGGGGCTGGATGTGGATGTCCTCTGTCTGCTCCGTGGTACCTGCCTGCGCTTGGCCCTGGTCCAGCTTCTGTTCCTGGACCTGCAGCTGCAGCCTCGCACTCTTTTTCCTCTTCTCCTTCTTCCTCTCATGTCTGCGCTGCATCTGAGTGGCCTCCTTCTTCTGAGACTCCTTCTGAAGGGTGGAAAATAGAAAAAACACAAAAGTGGTGATGAGACATCAGTTAACTTTTTTCTTTTCTATATAAAAGGTAGCTCAAAAATGGATCTCTCTGTGTGCTACAATATTAAAAAGCTCCTCAGCTACCACTTCTTAGGATGATTAAAAGAGAGCCAAGACACACACTGTAACAATTCCATATGAATTTTAATGGGACAGTTTAGACTTCTATTTAGTTTGTGACATGATTTTTCTGTGGTTCAATTTACAATGCCTTGTGTTTTTCTGCAGGTATGCTGTTGTTCATATGTAGAGCTGAAACGTGTTATCGTCTTGTTGTTCTGTTCTGGGTTTTAATTGTGTTTACATTATTATTTAATGTGCTGTACCACAAACTGCCCCCGTGGGGACATTTAAGTTTTCTATTCTAAGTCGAAGTCACATTGTCGACGAAAACAGCAAAAACCTTGATAATCCATTAACCATCAATGGAAAAAAAATGCCATAAAATGCTGGTCCAAGCCTCTACAATGTTTAGACTTCCTGTTTTCCATGTTTTTATATAACATTGAATAGAATATCTTTAAGTTAGTAACTATTATTTGGACAAAGCGAGCATGATAAAGACGTCACCTTGGACTCTAGGAACTTCTAATGAGCACATTTAGTTATTTTCTGGCATTTTACAGGTCAAACATTTAATTTATTAGAAGTATTTGTTTAATGGATAGTCTTTGTCTCTGTGTTTGAGTAGAAAGTTTGAATGCAGAAATCACATATAACATCTGAAGATGTAGTTTTTTGATTTGCAGGAATAACTAAAAACATGCAAAATAAAAGCAAGGTTTTTAAAGTGATATGCATGTTAAAAATAACACTGTAGCCCCAAAGATGTGCATGCAGAGCAAAAAAAATAGCCAAGAGACTCCTCCTTATACCAAGACTGCAAGATGTGATTAAAAGCCAAGGTCACAAATAACAAAACTCTAGCGCCCAACATTGGTTTTATTCCTCTGTAAAGCTTTGATACAGAGACTTCCACCCTTTATTTCATTGCTTTTAAATCTGAACTCATGTCGTCTTGGTACTCACTCAAAGAAGAGGTTGTTGCTCCACATTCCCTTAACTCGGAAAAATGTAATTCTCTTAGTGCACCTTATACATGGAATAATCTGCAAAAGACCTTAAACTTGGACTCCCTGTCGCCATTATGGCTGTTCAAATGCCTTATTTCAGATCTTGTTTTAACGGAGAGTAAATGCCTTTAACCATAAATCCACTCCATGTCGTGTCTATTATCAACTTTAAGCTTTTATACATTGTTATTTTGCATGATTTCATTTCTATGTCAACTGGTTGGCATATTGATTGTGTTTATTTTAACTTATTTAGGTACATCTTTGTTCATGCACTGAAAATGAGGGTCTCTCTCAATTTCCAGAGTCATAAATAAACGTTTGAAATCAATGGGCTCATCTCTTTGCAATAAAGACTCTTTTCATGACTGATTTATCTGCTTATTAGTTTCTCAAGTAATCGATTAATAGTTCATTCAGATAACATAAACAAAAAAATTGTAAAAATGTCAATCACAATTTCCTCCAAGAACCCAATCCGACATCTTTAAATTGCCATGAATTAAAACATAAAGATATTCGATTTACAATAAGATAAAACGGAGGTAAAGTGCTAATTCTCTCGTCTGATTTGATATGGAATCAGCGCATGTTCAGTGTTTTGTATGAAAAATCACCTCGACAATTAACAAAACAATTAAGTGTCATTTTAAAAATTAAATTTCCTTCCTAACTAAAGCATCTTTGAAGTGCACACCTCAAAAACCCATAAAAAAGGATATGATTATGTCTTCAGTGATAGATGCAGACCTGTGTGAGTGTTTGTGTAACCAGCTTGAACATGCACACGTTACCTGCAGTTCTTGCAGCAGGTCTCCACACAGCGCAGATTCAAACAGCTCCTTCCCGTTCTGATACGTCTTTATGATCTTCAGCTTGATCTCTGGAGAGCTGGTTTTCTTCAGCACCCCACCAGGAGTGTTGGACAGGGCGTGGGAGGGCTGAGAAGACGGGGTGCTGTCCACGAGTGAGGGGGGAGGACTGGAGGAGGGCAGGAGCAATGGGGGAGGAGGAGGGAGAGTGTGGGTCATGATGTGAGGCGTATGGGGCATGTGGTGCTGGGAGGGGAGAGGTGGCGGCGGGGGACTCTGTGGGTGAGGGTGGGTTTGTATGTGGGGTGGGTTTGAGTGGAAATGGTGCGTGGGGTGGTGGTGATGGGGGTGATGATGGTGGTGGTGGAGGTGCGGGTGATGTGTGGGCAGAGGTGGGGAAACAGGAGACAAAGGTCTCTCCTGGAGGCCTGGGCCTCTCAGGACCGTCCCCTCTCCCGGCATAAGACCGTGATCTCCATAGCTCCGTATGGCGCCGTAGCCGTTAGCTGAGCCGTTGGGGAACTGTGAGTACATGGAGAACTTGGCCTGCGGCTCGTACATGCCCAGACCAGGCGGGTAGCCATTGGAGACCTGCGACATGTCCTCCGAGGCTGACGGCGGGTAGGAAAACTCTGCATCCAGGGCAGCATCGTAGGAGGGACCACCATCCTCGCCTGGATCACTGCCGGTGTCGCAGGTGCCTTCCTGTCTGATGTTGGCTGAGTCAATGAGCTGAGGGGGTTGCTGAATTGTATTTCCCATGATCCCTTGCATGAAAGAGAAGGAGAAATCCATTGTTGGGCTCCTGCATCCTTAACTGTCTTTTTCTTTGACTGGACCTGTTGACAGAGACGTATACAATTAAATCAGACACAGGCACGCTCTGATTAAACCATTATCACTTACACAACTACACGCTGTGTTTTCCAGCTACAATACCTGGTTCAAAATCATCTTATTTGTCCTTTACGAAGCCCTGAGGAATTATATAATGTGCAGCACCAGCTTGACATTACATATACCAAATGTTCTCTCTGCATGACCCTTTGTGGGGCCCTACTGACCCCACAGCTCCTGCCAGCTCTTGCCTATGTGTCTTCAGGGACAGTGCACACTGCAGACTATGACCAGAGGCCCTGAAAACTCTGTTTGTGGTGATTTCATTTAACTCAAATGTACTAAGGAACATGTAGCATGTACTGTAGGTATAATATAATCTAAAATTTAAAAAAATAGATTTTGACATAGGTGCAACTAAGTCAGGGCCTCAAAATAATGTTAAACTGTAGCACTGTTGGCCTTGAGGTTGACACACGTGCCTGCATAACATACAAATGCAACATCCCTGGTTTGCTTTCAGCCAAGAACCTTTGCTGCATCATGTCATATTCCATCGTTCCTGGTAAACAGCCCCCCCCCCCCAATTAAATGGCAAATTCCCCCAAAGGTGTCTTAAAATGAATGTAGCACTCACTCGTACCATTCCAGCTGATGCTGTGCGTTAGTGCTGCATATTTACAAACAAATCAACATGTGTGGCAAACAAAATAATTGTGAACAAGGGGACTGGGGGCCTGCAGGTGCCCCAAAGCACTACCACGCTTTTTTTTTTTTTTTTTTCCTATAATAATAAATTGGATATATTTGACTGCTGGTCACACAAAACTAGCCACTGAATTATGTAAATTTAGGAATTTTGATGGGCCCTTTTTTTTTTAATACATCAAATTATTAATCCATGCAATGAAATAATCTACTGGGTAGTTAATAATAATATTTAAAAAAGACTGATAGTTGATACAGGTGGGGGTCAATACAGCATAGAATTGTGATATTTTGTTTGGCATTATCGAAACATGAAAGTCAGGTATCAATTTTTATATTTTATAAATTATTAATATTATTATTAATATTGCAAATACAAATTAAACTTTAGGTAGGCCTACTAGACTAATAAAGTCAATAGCTTTTTCAGTCACCTGGATACATTTTGCTGCTGCAAGAAAAAAAAAAAAGATTTACATGAGATGAACAGACTGAAAAGTTCATCTTATTAGGTAAAACAAATGTTGACAAAGTTTTTCTTTAAGGGACATAATTTACAGTTGGAAAACAAGGTAATATATCACAATATATGATAGACGCAATACATGCCATATCACAACATGTTTAAAATTGCCATACTTAACAATATTGTATTGTGGCTTGGACATCGAGATAATATCGTATCATCCTAATAAACTCATAGGGCTGTCTGAATGTAAGCAGATAATAATTAGACTTGTGTGGTCACACTCTACACAAATACAAGAGAAAACCTCATTCAAAAATTACCATAAATCATCCCAAACTAGCTGTCAAAACACAAAACAAATACCACGCCGTTTGTACTTTTGATTAAAAGGTTTCATCTTCGATAGCCATTGACAATCTGTATAGCACCTCTTTTCATAAGCTATGGATCAGCCCAATTTGCACACCTAATATTGAGGCACTATAAAGGCTAAGAGGTGCCAGGTTTCAGGAGCAGGGCCTTTCCACCCTGACCAGAGTACAGCTCTCTGGAAAAAAACAACAACAAATACTTATTGTGTATTCAACATTGTGCAGCTTCAGTACAAAACAACCTGTTATTGCAAAGGTGCTGCCAAAACTTTAGATTTCTAAATGGTTCGTGAGGCATGGGACAACTTCCTAAAGAGGCTTCCACTTTAGTGTGGCGTGTTGATGCCAGCATTACTACACAAGAGTGGAAAAGTATGGAGACATGCACATGTAATGACAGTGAGGAGACTGACTAAAGGTGGAAAAACTGAACATACATCTGATTTGAAAATGGATGAGTGTCTTCACAGTGTACTGCTTTACACAAAAAGAAAGGGTAAAACTTGGAGGTGTTATGTATTGCTTATTATGCAATGGTTTTACAGGTGCAGCCCAGTTGAGGTCAAATTTGGCTGTGTATAAACTAAAAAAAGAGTTTGACACCCCTGCTATGGATCATTTAGTGTTTTTATCTCATCAACACAAACACATGGTGGCCTGCTATCACAAACAAAACAAAGAGCAGCTCCCACCGCCTGCTTTAGCCTCTTAAACCTGACACTTTTAATGTCTGTAATGATTAATTAATCAGGTTAAAAGTGTTAAAGCTCGCACAGTGAACAGACTAATCCGCTGATTGTGGTTTAATGTGTGAACACTCTCAGGCTTGCCCAGCGTTGGCGAAGGTGTTTAACGGTGATGTAAACATTCATAAAGGTGTCAACTAACGGTCACTAGCTGCCTATAACGACTCGTGTTGTTATTTTAGGGTTCATACGTGTTGTGGTAAACATTAATATCTGCTCACAGCTGCGTGGTTATGCTTAAAAACCGACTGCGCAGACAACAAATGTTTCACTGAATGATCTTATAGCTTTCTGCGATGTTAGCCTAAAGCTACCTGGCATCAAAGGGGGGGATTGTCTTCAAAAAGGATACGGAATGTTTTAAAGGTTAGAAAAACCAACACGAAACAGGGGATACGGTTGTTTGTGTTTCGGTACACACACACGACTAAACGTTTCCAGTTATTGTTTATCCGTTAATGTGCATCACACATGGAAGAAGATGAAAGGGGAAGCTAACATCGGCTAAGCTAACGTTCCATTGCCAATATGGCTGCCTTTGCCCCTTTAAATCAAATTGTCTGGCGTGATTATGGCGGTTTGGAAAGAAATGTGTCCGAAAATAAGCTAGCTACGAGCCCCAAAAAACAGACAGAGACTAGGGGGGGGACAACAACATGCAGTAGGCAGCGGCTATGGCAAACATCGCTAAAGAGGAGAGCAAAGGAAGCAGCACAGATTTTGATGCCGAGTCGAGAGATGCAGGGAAATATACATTTAAGAAACATATACCTTCAGCGTGTCCCATTCTAAACACATACACCAGCCAGCAACGGGTCCTCGTTTAATATATAAGGAGAAAAAAATCAAAAAAATCCCTGTGTTATAGATAAAGCGCAGGCCTTTTCCTTTTTCGTTTTAACGCAATTCTCAACAGAGAGGAGGAGGGGGTGTTACGCTATCTGGTTGCTGCCCAATCCCAAAGCCTGGCTCTTCCTCAGTGTAGGGACTGGAGCGGTTAGTAGAAACCCTGCCACCGATAGATATGTTCAGTTCTCGCCCCCTCCAGTGTGCAGCCTTTCTTAATAATAATAATAACAACAATAATCTCTAGCTCCCTCTTCCTCTAGTTCAACAAAAGCACCCTGCTTTCAGTATTTCTTTTTTAAATTTTAGTCCAGGCCTGTTGGTCGGTCTCCTGCAGCTGCTCAGCGCCAAAAATCGCACAGATCCGGATCGGAGGGGTTATGAGGAGCACTCCGGGATGTGTAGTTCACCTCCGATGGTGTCTATTTTAATAAGAGAGAGTGTGGACAAAAAGGGTGTCGAGGAGCAAATGTAATTTAAGTCACACCTACACTGAAATGAAAGAGGAAATTCATGTCATGTGTCACTTGAGGGAGGACTACGTGCATAACAGCAGAGACAGCTTGAAGCAAATATTTTTAATAGTGTCATAAGGTACACTAGGGTGAGGAGTGTTAACAGTATTAAATAACTGTTTTGGTTATTCTTATTTTATCCAGATCACAGTATGATGCAGATGCTGTCGTTACGTCTGCAGCAGCGCCTCTGATTGGCTTTTATACGCCTCCTCGCCTGATCTGTGGCTGAGAGGACGAGGAAGGAAAGACGTCTCACTCTGACTGTATTTTCCGATCGCTGTAGTGCACAGAATTAGCCTAGTGGACACCACAAAGCTTTTTGGACAATATCAACAAAAAAATGTAATATAGGTATTTATATCCCCCTGAGACCCAAACTTTTGTTGTGTGTGCATTTTTAATTTCTCCTAGCTATTTGGGATCAATGAGACCCCATAAGTATGAAATACTAAACATTGTCAGCAATAATTAAGTCCCAGTGTCCTCAAATAGATTATAATAAAGTCCCGATGTCCTCAAATAAGACGATAATAAAGTCCCAATGTCTTCAAATAAGATGATAATAAAGTCCCAATGTCTTCAAACGAGATAACAATAAAGTCTCAATGTCCTCGATCAAGTACTTCCTAATTAACAGTCTTAGCTTGTTACTGTTGCTAAAATTGGACAAATTCTTTGCCATATCAAACTACTGTGACTCCCCTCCCACTGTCTGGGACAATGTTCCAGCCAGCCTCATCAGGAAGTTGTTCATTAATCATAAATAAACAAGTTTCAACCATAAAATCTGATCAGGTTTTGGACCTTCTCCACTTTTGTGTCGTGATCGGCTGCAGACTGAGTTAGCAGAGATGGCTGCCATCTTGTTTTTACATGGATTAGTTTATTGTAGTCTCACTACCACTAGATGGCACAAAAAGTGTCCACAAAGGAGGACAACAGGTCTAAGTTAAGTAGAATGAAGTATAAGGTCAAGTAAACCCAAAATGTGATGTTCTCATAGGAGGACACGTGGTTAGGAGGATATACTACCTTGAGTTGTTATATTAAGGCACCTGAAAAGATTATTGTTGACCTTGGAACTTAGGGGCTACTGTATAGCAGAGGTGTGGACTCAAGTCACGACTTGGACTTGAGTCAGACTCATATCAGAAATTTGATGACTTCTTAGACTCAACTTGACAAAATAAAAAAGACTTGCAACTTGACTCAGGCTTTACCACAAATGAGTTGAGACTTTACTTGGACTCGAGCCTTCTGACTTGAAAATACTTGATACCTTCCCCCAAGCCCAAACATTAAAAAGTAGCCTATGTTATTTAAAAAGTGTGTCACAAATCTCTAAATAAACTCACATTAACGCTATTCACTCCCAGCAAGCTGACACTCAGTTCCCCAGATCCACTTAATCCGACAGCATCCAGTTAAGTTGCAGGAGAGAGCCATGAAGAATTAATTATATTATACTGAGCACTAGTTTGAAACATTAAACCAAAGATATTTAATTCAAGTACAAAAGTGGTTGAGAAAAACCAAATGGCAAGAGGCAAAATGTGCAGGTCAAGACAGAGATGTAACGACTTCCAGCAAACTTACTTTAACAAATAATACACATTTTAAAGCATTTTTTAAAGTGCATAAACACATTAGGAAGTTTATTATCATATGCACAGTAGAAAACTCAACAGTTTGCACCCTACAATGCACCTTTAATGGTCAGTCACCCTTGACAATAATAAAATTAGAATTACAGTTAGATTTAAAGAGAAATAAATAGAATAGCAGAAACAAAGAAACAAGGTTAAAAACTTAAGTTAAAATGTAAAGTACACTATGTCTCATGCAAATGTTGCAACAAGTCAGTTCAAGTTAAAGCAGGATTTGAGACTTGGCATGGGACTTGCTAGTCTTGACTTGGGAGATTTACTTGTGACATGCAAAAAAATGACATGGTCCTGCCTCTGCTGTGTAGCCTATAAATACTTAAATGCGCTATAAGGAGCTGATTGAGAGAATATATTGTCTGGGTCTTAAATCAATACAGACTGATTAAAAACATTGAAGATCAGACAGCCCCTTTTTTCACACCCTGAAAATGTTCCTGTCGCATTTTTGTTGTTTCCACACTGTCTGCACATTAAAGCCCATCTCAAGCTCTGTCCACTGACCCACGTCAATGACATGACAGTTTATCTGATATCTGGCCTGATTTTCCCTGGGCCTGATAGATGCTGGTTGACTATGATTTACATTTGAGTGATGCTCTGGAATTTTTCCTCATGCCAAAAAGCATTTCAAAACCAGAGGGTGTCTGGCTAAAGTGTAAACAGCAGGTGATGTAATGCATTTCTGATGCAGAGTGATGCAAAGTTTGTCTAGCAAGGGGTAAAAAGCTTCAAAAGGCAGCATACAAACAGCTTGTGTGCTGGCAGCAACTGAGGGTTATGTATTCAGGATCAAATATGTTTAGAAAGCAAACCAAAATGAGATGAGAACGGTTGAAAGCTGCACAGAGGTGCATTGAATATGTTTTGTACATTGGTTCTCATTATAAAGAGTCCAAAACATAGTGTAAGGCATACATAATGAGTCACTGTGTTTCAAATACTACTAAGACTAGGCATTACAATCTGAGTGTAAAATTCAGCTTTTTTTGGACCACTTTTCATGTTTTTTCCAGTTTAAACACAAGACACAGGCGGTCCATTCAGGCATATAGGATTCTTTTTTTTGTTTGAGAAAAGGGGAGAGATAATTTGCTATTAGTTTAGGGCATCTGTCAAATGCAAATTCAATAATTTTGCCATAAGAGAAGAAAATAGACAAAAAACACAAAAGTTTCATAGGACCTTTATTCTGACAAAATTAAGAGGCCTGTACATCATAAATAAATGCAGAAAAGACACAAGTTGGTGCATAAAAATTCATCTGAATGCAGAAACTGAAGTGTTGATGCTCAAAATTTTCTGGCAGGGGCCCTCCAGTATTGAAACAAAACCTACGCCCTTGGCATGCTACGATATAATACAGTATTTTTATGAGGTATAAGACATATGCAGGGGTGTAAATATAGACAGTACAAGCAGAGCAGTTACAGTGAGGCCCATGATGTGAGGGGCCCCATAGAGAGTGGGCCCTCCATCTGTTTGTCAAGTGGGATTTATACTTGTGCGGCAGGCCCTACACACGTAGCCTACGCTGTTGTGAGCATTTACACCTGTGCAGTGGTGTATCTGTCACACTGCAGTTACACCTCCAAAACACTAGAGGAGCTTTCTGTGAAGTGTTAAAAAGTTTAGTTGATTCAAAACACACCCAAAACACACATTAAACATGGATTAATAGAGACAATTTCAAACCCAAGTACAGAAAATCAGCTTCACCATAACTTGCAGCATTCATAGACAGAGCACTTGTCCTTTGCTGGACACATTTTCCCCACAAATACAACATGTTAATGTTTTTAGCACAAGCCTATGGCATTTTACATCGATAGCTAGCAGCTAGTGGAGATTTCCTCTGCTCATATGAAGCCAGGATAAATCACACATAAGACTTAAAATGCTATTTTGTGGAGGCTTTATTGTCTTTACAATTTATTGTTTCTTATCTGTAAAATTTAAGTAAATAAAAGCTTCGTCTCCATTGAGGGAAATGATTTCAGCTTACAAAAATAGACCAAAGGTCTGTGTTGCCACGACACCTAGTTACATGTACGGCATAGGGCTCAAGTCGACACAGAGCATACGACGTCGATTCGATGCAGAAGTAAAAATCATGCCTTAGGCAGAAAACAGGCCCTTATGAGTAATTTAGATTGCCATCCTTTGAAATATGCCTGTGTTGAAAGACAGACTCACATTTAATTAAAAATGGTGCCATGTGCTTTATATTCATCATGGTTTTCTTTTTTCTTTTCTTTTCTTTTGTAAAATAGACAGTAACAATCTATGACAAAATGTTGTAAAATATAAAATATATAAATAAGGTATAGAAAACCATTCAAGTAAATTAATAATTCCTTATTTTCTTTGGTAATTTTGTCCTATACAGAATCAGAATCAGAATCAGAAATACTTTATTGATCCCAGAGGGGAAATTATTTATGTTACAGGTGCTCCTTGCAAGAGAGGAAAGATACGTGAAAATATAAGAAATTTAAACAATAGTATTTACAAATATATAGTTAAATAAACAGGAATTATTAACAAACATAAACGTAAATAAATATATATATATATATATATATATATATTGTAAACGATACGATACATATATGCAATGATGATTTCTGGGTGATGTGTATGCTGGTGTTATCCAATGTCAACTCTTTATTTGATCATGTGATGATAAGATTATACAGTAGCTAGTTTAGGCACGTAACAAGTAACTAGCATATGCCTTAGGGCCCCTCATATAGCTGGGGCCACTTGTAACTACCTCGCTCACGCCACTGGACATTATGGTAGTATAAGGTGCAATGTGAATGTAATTTCTCAGGCTCAACCCTATTACTATTTATTACTTTTGTGACATGAAATACTAGATTTACTTTATTCAAATTATTTATGTTGAATATAAGCTGCTCTGAGGTGAAAATAACAGCTGGGGCAGTTTTTTTTGTTTGTTTGTGTGTTTTTTAAAACCACCGAGTACTCCATCTTCCCAAACATAGACGATCTTGGGTGGGGACGCAGGCAACATCCACGCATGTACAGTATGACCTTTCAGTGCAGCTGCCTGGGAAGGCTGCACATGCCGAGCAGACGGGCCACAGCCGAAACACCGAGACTTTAAAAGCATGAACCCACCGTAAATGGGTCTATCACCACATCTGCCGTTTCTTTCGTCGCTCCCGTTTACCTCGAACGATTTTTGTGGATGGATTACAATATTCACCGTCTCACCGAGAAGCCTTACAACGCCCAGTCAGCAGCGGCAGCCATAGCTCCGTCATTGACGCTGGAGGTTAGTGGGCTCGTCATCGGCTGACTGCCATTTCAGCAGCTAGCTTAGCCAGCTGCTAGCTAAGCGGCTAGGCTAACGGAGGTTTACAAGCTAATGGTGATTGCGCTAGCATGATGCTAATGTGAGACTAACGTACCGGCAAGTTTGAGAGGTTTGTAGAGTACAAATGTTTAGATGTTTTTAAGATATTTTGGATATCTGATTAGGGCGTTACATTTTTAGTTAACGTCAGTGGGAAATTAACAAAATGGTGATGATTTTCCTCCTGAGTTTAGCAGTTAGTTAACGTCTGTTTAGCATAACAGTGGCTGTGTTGCTTAACCTGACGCCAGGCAGTAAGGAAGGTTTGTGTAACAATATGTGAGCTTATTTCCTACTTTATAAGAATTGTTTAGAGTATAAGTTTATTTAAGTGTTAAATAAGCCGTTGACAGCTACATGGACCGGACTGATATGTGATATCTGTCAGATAAGCAGCGAGCTGTGTTGTTACATAATATTGAGTCACTGAACGTGCTGTCCGGTTATGTCAATGCTAATGTTAGCTCTATCAAATAATGTCATTCATAGTTAGCTAACTTGCAACTCATAACGTCTATCGTGACTTTGTTGACGGCAGGAGTGTGTGTGTGTGTGATCGGTCAGATGTTGTACTTCTTGTATTTTTCCATTCAGCCTGTTGCTGCACCATGAGTGTGACATGTAACCAGACACCTACATGCTCTCCCTCTCTGTCTCTCTGTATCCATGTGTGCTTCAACAGAAAACTGTAACCTGCCTGTGCAATGGCAGTCTTTAGTCACCAGGTGCTCCTGGCAGTCACAAGATCAAGGTAAGCAAGCAGCACATGGTTACATTTACATCCTGTGTGTCACTAAAACAATAGCTCTGGCGATGCTAAGCAGGCTTTGTCCAGCATAACTGGTTTCTTCAAAGAGTTGAATAGCAGTAATTACAAGCTCTCTGGTGCTCTGTGCTGTGTTTAAGTTTGAGGCTGGTAAAGGCACAGACTGTCTCTGTTTACCTAGAGTCTGCTGTCATGAAGCTAATTCAGTGTATCCCATGACTCACAAGAGGTACACACACACACAACTGTGGTTTCTACTGATGATGCAAGATCTCAATCTCGCAGTTTATAGGCCAGCTTTTTCCTCACTTTTACTACCTAAATTCTCATGACCGTTGCTGTTACAGTTGTCGGATTGTTACACAATGTGAACTTAGCTGTACATTAGGGTTGGGCAACATTGTGATCTATACCATGAGAATATATGAACCACTTTGTCAACTGTCAGTGACCTTACAATACCACAATTAACTTGCAGATCACTGTGCTTTTAATATGTCTTAATATTATATGCCACTGTTGCATTGCCAACATTGAATTTACAGAATCTTTGCATTAGGTATTTTTCCTTTAATCAGCCAAAAACAGCCATTCTTGTCTGGTTATTTTATCTGCAGTTAATAGTTTTCCCGCTGAGTTCATATAAAATGTACTGTCCTGATGGATCAGAAACCATGATGGAAGATTTCTATCCATATTGTCCAAGTTTTGCACACATTTGTAATTTATTAAATGTTCCCTGTGCAGATTTAGACCTTAAATAGTGCTATGGGGCTGTTTTTTATGTGTCAGTACTCATTTTGTTTGTATTGTGCACATGTACAAGAGAGCACATGGACGCGGGGAACGCAACCCACATTCTTGGCATTAGTTTTATGCTGTTCAACTGAGCTACAGGTGGTAGAAAAGCACCAAGAAATACAGCAGATCACAAGTAAAGGCAGGAAAGAAGAAGACTGAAAGCTAATAAACATGAAATAAACAATGTAGGATTTAAGACACGTGAGGAAAAAACTGCTTTGCAAATGTTTGCTTATGACAACGGAAGTTCATTTGATGCATTTGTTAGAGCTCAAGGTTAAACACAACACACTTGGTATGTAACAAACTTTGGTTTGGTTTGCAAGAGAACTACACAGAGCACCTCAGGGTTCTCATGGTCATTGAATTTCACAATTACATTTTCCAGGCCTGGAAAAAAGTCATGGATTTTTTTTTATTTATTTATTTATTTTTTTAAAAAAAGACAGTTTTGGAAAAGTCATGGAATTTTGTTAAGCATAATGAAATTGTTTCTGTAATCTTCCGTGGATAATCCTCCACTTAACGTAACATAACGGCAAATTTCTTTTCTGTAGCTGTCGACGTAACATAGCTCTAATATGTGGTGATGCGTCCAATATATGTGAAAATGTTTTGATTACCATCATATACATTTCTTCATTTTCTCCCCATGTTTGATCTCTCCTGTCATGTATGCCAGCGAGCTGAAATTATGTTTGAAAAGAGTTTGAATCTGGTATGTTAAAAAAAATGCTGGGCAAATCGGGCAAGAAAAAATGTTTGTTATTGGTCCTTAAAAAGTCATCGGAAAGTTTTGAAATATTGTCCATGAAATTGCGTGGGTACCCTGAGTATAGTAAGGTGTTTTTTTATTTAAAATTCACACAATTTAAAGCTTATTATTTTTGAATTTAGACTAAATGCATTAGTTTTTGAAGTGTCTCGGTCCCTGGCAGCGTATCAAGATACCCCAGGTTTGTGGCAGAGGTTAAAAAACACTGTTTTAGATGACAAGTGAAAATGAAACTTAGTGACAAATTAAGGACACAGAGGTTCAGCTCAGAGGTATTCAGCGGCACATTATGACGTCATCCATTGTAGGGTATGAAGACAGGTAATTCCCAGAGTACAAATAGTCATCAATCTTTCTTTGCTTTCTTTCTTTCAGTAGTAGTACAACTATACCGGTATTTGGTGGTGTAGATGGTGTGTAGTGATGCCTGCAACCACTAAGTATTTTTATTTTATTATAATTTTATTGATTAATAAACAGTTAAGAAAATGAAATAAATGATGCCTACAAGCTTTCAGAGTCTGTCAGAGATGTAACTAACAGTTACTTTCATTATTAACATGCAGATTATTTTCTTTTTAAACCAATCAATCATTTAGTGAATGCCCATCTTAATTTCCCAGAGCTCAAGCTGACGTCTTCAGATATGCTATCTTCTGTGACCAATAAAACCAAAAGAGTTTCAATTTCTAAAGATATAAAACAATAGCAAATCCTCACATTGATGAAGCTGCAACTAGAGAATGTTTAAGACATTACTTAAACAATAATCAGTTATCAGAATAGTAGAAAATTAAGTTTTTTCATTGGCTAATCGTTGCAGCTCTAGGGTCTTGGGGATGTCCAAAAAAACAGTGGGCTTCACTTTACAGTGATGTAAAACATGAGAAACTATAACCACAAACTGTTTTACTTTCTAATATTGCTGTCACAATATTATATATATATATTTTACCACACAATGGTTTTGGCCAAAAGAGTTCATAATAATAATAATATGTAAAAAAAAAACGTTACTAGTCAAACTAATCTTTAACTTTGTCTCTTGTTGGCACCCAAATTTCAATTGCAGGGAGATAGAGAGTCTGTAAACATAAATGCACCAAATCGTACTAAAAGAGCAGTTACACTTAATGCATAGTGAAAAGGCAACCAGGTGGTGTTGGTGGTGGAGGGAGACAAAGTGAGAACATAAAGAAATGGAAATTATTTAAGAGGTGTTGTATTATTATCGTGTAAATAATCCAGTGCCTCTTAAATGTTTTTTTGTTTGTTTCCATTTGTATCATGTGTGTATTATTAACGTGGTATAAATATTTAGTTTTTAAACTTTAGGGTTATGGTCTATACTGGCATATTGTGGCACCTCAAATTTATATATCTATTAACTGATTATTTAATTATTAAAATAGCAGATGAGTATTGTTGATAAACTAATCAATTCATCAAATACACATTTGAGCATTATCATACACTCTTTACTTTTTTAAGGACATTCAACCGCACAATATTACATAATAACTAACCAGTTTTTCTTGTTGCTGTCACCAGGGGATCGTACTTGTTATCCAAGAGGCACAGCTGCTCTTCTCTGTCTTCCAAAGCCTATCTCCATATAGACCCTCCCCGCCATGTCTCGTCCTTGCTCACACTCAGGCACTCCCGCTACGGCTACCCCCACTGTTACCGAGGCCACACCTTCAGCCGAGGCCACAACTCCGCCCTTTTCGCCCGCTCTCTACACAGCTCAGGTGTTTGGCTCCAAGACATAAAGCAGGAGGATGCTAAACCTTCACCAGCCGCTGCACAGGATGCTTCTGCAGGAGCTAAAAAGGACTCTGTAGCTGCCACACCCCAGTCACAACCTCCATCAGCTCCCGCTCCGACGCCCGCTGCCACAGCCGCTGCTGTACCTTCGGCGCAGGAGAGGGCAGTCGTGAAAAAGGCGCTCTATGTGAGGATTGTGGACGAGTTGAAGCATTACTACAATGGCTTCCGGTTACTTGGCATCGACATCAACATTGCAGGCAGGATGGTGTGGAGGCTGCTGCACGGACAACTGCTCACACGCAGGGAGAGGAGAAGGGTAAGAGAAGCTAATGTACATTATAGTGTCGCATCATTCAGTCTAATGTTACAAGATTTATTTATCTGAGACTGTAAATTATATCAGGCATGTGGGTCTGGATCATTTACAGATAGTGAGTGACTGAGTCATGCATACACAAGTCTCACAGCCTACGTGCACTTGGACACCAAAAATACTGTTGCAGTGGTGAAACATGTCAGACAAGTACATAGATACTCGTAGGGCTGCACAATTAATTGAAATATTAACAAAATGGCATCATGATTTATTGCTAAGGGTAAAATATATCACAACATACCATTATAAATGAAGCATTGTGGTGCTACAGAGATGCCCCAGCCTGCGAATCATATTCCAGACATAAGAGGACATGCTTGTTTGGTACAGATCCTAGCAAAAACCACATTGGCATCAGTTTTTTTTGTTCTCAGGATAAATGAAATGCAAATATTACCAGTCACAAACTTAGATTGCAATCGTATTATCTGTCAAAATAATCACAATGATTCTTTTTCACTGCATATTATGCAGCTTTAACTGTTCACATACATTATTAGACCGATAGATAGATTGCTCTTTTCCTAAAACAAAGTTTTTTATAACCATCCAACCAGAAGAATTCATCAGAAAATATGGATAGCTTACTAAAACATGTAGCTCTTAAATCATCATATAATCTCATGTCTTTTCTCTTCAGTGAAACATTTAAACCTACCTGTGTGTAACAGAAATGTACCTGAAAGTATGTTAGGGCTATATAAAAGTTATTATGTAGTGGTCAGTTTGGGTCTGAGAACTTGCAATGAGCATTTCAACAGTTTTTTGATGTGTTAGTGATTATCAAAAAATATTGTACATATGAATTGATGATGAAAATAGTTATTAGTTGCAGCCCCATTGTTGTGAAAGACTTAAAAAGACAACCTTAGATGTAGTCAAGGCTCCTTTTACCTTTTTTTTTTTTTTTTTTTAAACAACCATCCAACCCGAGGATCAAAAATGAAGGATATTTTACTAAAAAGTGCAGCTTTAAAATCATCATTCAATAAACCATAAAACATTAAACAGACTGTCTTTAATCTCACCTAAATCACATGTAAAACAAAGATTTTTCCCATCAGGTAAATCATTAAACCGACTGGTTTCTATTGGTAATGTACATAAACCTAACTGCACATGAAGATCTTTAGGCGCCATACTGTGGTTTTACATGACACATTATAATTTAGGGTTGTACCAAACATCAACAGACCATCTTGTCAAACTTGTGTCCCAACGTATTTGGAAATCTTCGTATGTGTGTTCTTTTTGCCCTGGTCCTCTGTATTGATCTTTTTCTGTTGCCCTCTGGTCACAGCAACACGTCTGTCTGGTTCTTTAACAATCATCTGGCTTCTTTTCTGTCTTTACAAAAAGACTCCAAAAGTAATTGTCCTGGTTCCTCTGTCACTCTTGTCTGGGTTGTTATCAGTAAATTAGTGAGACAAATATTTTATGGCTTTAGGGTGAGTGTTAACACACCTTCGCATGTCAATACGGAATCTGTACAGTGTGTTCCCAAAGTCATAAAAAAACCCACAACAGCATGTATGCAGCTGTATGGTACAGTGGTGGGACAGACTGCCCTTTTGAGGGATTTTTCACAGTTTGAAGCATTTCTACTTAAAATACACTATTAAAACTTAATAAAATTTTTAACAATCCTGAAAAAGATTCAGTCTGTGACACTAAATCCTGCTGTTGAAGACATTCAGCTCTGGTGTTGGTCTGTTTGCTCTGTTGTTTTTTTCTTAAGGACTGTTGTAAAATGGTTTTAGACTAATTTGTAAAGTATGTACCATTGCACAATGATTTATAGAGTTCAGCTGTAGGTTGAGTTTCATTCAGCACCTAAATCATTTACACTGTCAGTAGCATTTTACCGTAACTTTACTTAAGGGTCATGGTGGTTGCTAATAGTGAACAGTCCATCGTTGGATTGACATTGGCAGACATTTTAAATGATTGATTAATGATTTAGCACATTTGCACATTCAAACAAAAGTATAAAACATAATTGGCAGATTTAGTTACTTTGTCTTTGCCTTATGTGATAGTAAACTTAAAATCTTTTGCTCTTGGACTGATGGGTACTTTTCACCGTTTTTTTTTTTTTTTAGATTTTATAGAAAAAAATTATTATTAGTTATTATTACTAGAAAATAATCACTAATGAAAGGAATTGTCAGTTGCACCCTCGTCACTGTTACTTTGTTTTGCCCCTGAGCCTAATTGGAGCTCTTGATTTTTGAATTTACTAATACATTTTCAGAGACATGATACACCTGCACAATATGGCTAAAAATGCGTCCAAAATAGATGTGACATCAGTAAAGCTTCACACAATTTTTCAGGCTGCTATTTATAGTCTAAAAAATCCGACAGCAATATCAGCCAATATGAATTGTTTTACATAACAACACACATTTATGATCAGGATCATTCAAATTAGATGATCAAATTTAAGTTGTGACAAAGATACGAGTGGGACACTATACAGTGAAAAATAAACTTGTCAGTACTCTGTGGTGGACAGACTTTGTCGTTAAGACACTGTTCTTAAAATTCCTAAAACATCTTGTCTACATCAGCGTGGTCGCATTACTTTTATGTAGACTTACACACTCATACTGAATAGGTGTGGGCGTCGCGATATGGCCCTAAAGTAATATCACGATATTTCAGGGTATATTCTTGATGATATGACAAATTAGTAAAAAAAAATATTTAAGAAAAAAGAATTGCAACAAATAAGTGTCATAGTTTTACATGTCAACCCAACAGTTTGCCTTCAGATATCCAATGAAAACTTAACAAAAATTATGTATAATTTCTTTAGTTTGTTAAAAGCATCAGAGTGAGATTCAGATTCTGTACACCATATTAATAGTTCAACAAAATAAACTCTACCACAAATTACACATTTAAACAGCTCCCAAATACTACAAAACAACCCCGGGATGTAAATATATAAATCATCTGGTGATTTCCTTCTCTCTTAGCAAAATCTGTTTACTTGCTCACAATGCTGAGCAGTTTCAGTGTCAGTAATTGTGAACTTTTGAACTCAAAAAATTGTAATTGTCTTATATTACTACTAAAATCTGTTGTCAGTCAGTTACTGATACTATTATGCAAGTTATGAAATAGCGAGTGGTCAGCTGAGCTGGTCTTGGTTGTGTTCAGAAACTTAAAGTGGCTCTATGTGAAATCCAGAGCCTTTAAGTTTGTTCGACACGGTTCTCAACATGAAGGTGGCTGAGCTGGTGGCTAGCAGCTAACAGTGCTAACTCCATTAACAGCGATAAACAATGACAGTGTTGACAGAGGTAACGGGGTTAACCAGGGGTGAACAGGAGGGAGGGCACTACGCTTTCATGAAAATGCTGTCCTGATATCAGCAGCAAATGCCTTATGAGGGCAGTGCAAAGTGGTGGTGATGAGCTAGCCAGTGGTGTAAGTACGTGCAGTGACGCACACACATGGCTGGATCATGTTATTATAACAAACCACAGAGAAGCTTAGATTACAACATTGACAGAGGGACGTGCTCAGGACGTGGTAACTCCTCTATATCTTTATAAAGTAAATAGTGGTTTGCTGCAATATTAATGCTCTGAACGTTGCATACACAAAATTTTAGACATGTTGAAAAGTTGATACCTTCTGGAATTGGCTCTGTCTGATGTTATGACCTCCTTCTTGAACCTATCTATGCAGATGTGAGATAAACTTCATGGAGAGGACACTGGTAGATCATTGAAAAGGACATACTGTTACTGTCCATCCCAGTGCCTGATATACACAATAAATGCACCCTCAGTGACCCAAGCTGTGCACATGCCATGGTAAAACTATATTAAGGCTATTTTAGAAGAGGACTGGCAGAGTCTCAGCACACATGTAATGGATCTTACATGCAAACACGCCTCTGTAGATGACTGCACAGTGGCATGAACACTGGCTCATGTTACCCTCCACGTTTTCTGACATTAACATTGTTCTTCTTTGCGTTGACAGCTGATGAGGACCTGCGCTGACCTGTTCCGTCTGGTGCCCTTTATGGTGTTTATCATCGTTCCTTTCATGGAGTTCCTTCTTCCTGTCTTCCTCAAACTCTTCCCGGAGATGTTGCCCTCCACCTTTGAGACTGAGAGCAAAAAGGCATGTGTTTATGTACACACACACATGCACACCCTGTCGCCTGAATGACCCCACCTCTGGGTTCACTGTTATCATATAACTCCTCAGATATGTCTGCTGTACTAAGAACGTCAGGCAATACAGGCAGCAGACTTTATCTAATCTTTATTTATTTAGGAGTTGTGACATAATATATAACACATGCTATCCAAACCTGCAGTATGCTTACTACATCTGATTTTAAAAACCCTCATACTGTTTATATAATCATAATGATACCACATTCCTTACCTTTTAATCTCCTGTAAAAGAAAAGCAGCAGGTCTTTGTGCGTGGTCCACTCGGCCTGTCAGCTCTGATGTTCTCTGGTTGTTCTGGAGCACGCCTCAGTGATTCAGAGAAATGCTCTCGTGCTCCAGGACAGCACAGACGTGTGCAGCCTCTGAAAATGTGACCAAACAGAAGGATCAAAACATAGCATGTTAATAAAGGGGATTACAGCATGCTGCAAGAGAAAATGTTATGATATAGTCAAAACTGTCATTATAATTGTATATTGTGATTTACTGTAATGTTATTATCTACAGTGAACTAAAGACCCATTCTATACATTGTACCCTCCACGGTCCTTATTCACTCAGGTGCAAATGCCTTTTAATTAAGTTGTTTGGTCAAATATTTATTCCCAACTGTCTCCCTCATAGATTAAACCCTTTTTTTATAGTAAATATCAGTTTGTGGGCACCAGCCTTTCAGGTTTTTATGTTTTGCTGTCTGTAATTATGTAAAATATCACTGTTAGTGCAAGAGAAGTTAGCATTTGAGAGTCCCAGTTAAAAGTAGGCAGTAAAACATGCTGCTTTATAAAGGAAAGACCTGAAGAGACAACCTGCAATCCAAACAACATGTGAAATCACAGTTCTGTTTTTATAGTGTCATTATGCACAACTGTCTCAAACTGTTTGGAAAGTCCACTGCTTTTCCCCAAAGACTGCATCTTTTAAAGAAATCTAACAACCACAGTGAGAGTTTTAACTGTGTATTATTAAACTATAGAGAACTTGTAATGTACACAGTGTTCTGGAGGAGAGAAACCAGTCCGTTCTGACTGTATTTGCTGTATATTAATGCATCCAACTACAGCTGTATTTGCAGTATTTTTTTTTTTTTAATTAACCTGTGTCCCCTCCCTCTTCCTTCTTCATGCAGGAGGAGAAGCAGAAGAAAGGTCTGGCAGCGAAGTTGGAGCTGGCCAAGTTTCTCCAGGAAACCATCGCTGAGATGGCTCGAAGGAACAAAGCGAAAGCGCAGACGGAAGATGAGACACAGCGCTTCTCCACATATGTTCAGAAGGTAAATTAGAGCAAAGATGACATTTGAACATCTTGTGTTTAAGTGGCAGGTCATTTTACTCAGCTCACGGCAAACCCCCTTGATTACACCATGGATGGATGTATAAAGAGAACCGGATGCAGTAATGGAGTCGACGTTCATTTAATGAAAACTGCTCAGTGGCGCATGAAGCCAAAAAAGTTCAACTTCCTGGATGTAAAATTACCTGGATCTTCTGCATCATTGGGCCCATAGAGCAAGCACACTAGAGACTTCCGCTGGCTGAGATGGATAGCTTACAGTTTAGCCCTTAGCTAATTTGAACATTGATAAAATGATTTAATCATGTGGCTCTTCTAGAGTTACGACATGTGATCAGACCGTTGGGATCAAATCCTTATAGTGAAACAAGTCATTTCACGGAGGTTGTGACGCTCAAAAAAATTGTACCCACTGATTCACAGACGTCTTTTTCACGATTTAAGTCTGTGGGAAAAAAGTCTTTTTGGGCCTTGTAACATCATGTGATTGACCTGAAAGCTGTAGTTACAAGGTTTGGCCACTTTGTCAAATTCAAAGCTTCAAAGTCCAGCACACTTCCTGGGGGCTTGTATTAGACAAGTCAGTTGTTTTAATGCTGTACTGTTTCTGCTTTACAGTTAATATTTGACTGTTGCCAGCTAGTGTTTAAAGTGATAATCAGTAAAGTCAGTAAACAAACTAAAGCATAGTTGAGAATACAACTACGGATGAACTAAGATGCATAAAAGATTTTCCATAACTTAAAAAAACAAAAACAAAACAGCATTATCCAAGGGGGAAAGGCATCTTTGTAATATCTGGAAACCTGCAGTGTTTTATGTTATAGCAGTAAAAAGTAGATAAAATTGATGGTTTGGAATTTGAGACTTGTTTGGTGCATTCCATGACTGCAGTCCTGTATCCAAATAAAGTGTATATAGGTTATCTTATCTTCTCTTATGAAACTGCTGGTACAGTTGGTCTGGATAATATTTGCTCAGCCTGCTTAGCATTAGTGACTCTTTGTCCTTGCCAGGTTCGGGGCACAGGCGAGCAGCCCACCACAAAGGACATCGTCCGGTTTTCGAAGCTGTTTGAGGACGAGCTGACACTGGAGCACCTGGAGCGCCCCCAGCTTGTGGCACTGTGTAAGCTGTTAGAGCTGCAGCCCATCGGCACAAACAACTTGCTGCGTTTTCAGCTGATGCTGCAACTCAGAACCATCAAGTCAGACGATGAGGTGAGACGAAGGAGCGGGACCTGGTGTTTTTGTGGTCGAGGGGGCGGTCAGCGTGATTTCATAGACATAAGAGGAAGAAGTAGATGATGGTTATGAGACTGTGAACTCTTGATGAGCTATGAGCTCTTTCTACCAAATGCTTTTACATCTCCTCACTATTTCTCCAAGCATCTTAATTATTTATGTCCTGTCTCACAGGTAGACCGACTAAAGATGTCCATTCATGACATTAGGTTTAAACACCAACTTGTAGATATTGAAACTTCATTTTATTTTGATAATCAAGACTATGCAAATTGAATGTAATTTATAATACGATGAGAATGGGCTTTGAAGATATTTTAACCTCTGCTGTCCTCATGATCAAACTTATTTCATATTTGTGTTACCCCAGTCTTGATGTGCAGCTGTTATATTTCTCACACTTGTGCAATAGTTTTTGACTTCCCTCTCTGTTTCCTCACAGATGATTGCAGCAGAGGGTGTGGCAGCTATGAGTGTGTCAGAGTTACAGGCAGCGTGTCGTAGTCGAGGGATGAGGTCTCTGGGTCTCACCACCGACCAGCTACGTCAACAGATGCAGCAGGTGAGCAACCAAAAGTTAGATTTTTAGCTTTCGTTGGTTGATAGAAAGTAGAGTTGGGTACGAAACTCAGTACTTTTTAAGAGCCAATAAATAGTTTCCCTGTCAGTGTGTCTGCTTTGGTCCACGCGTCAAATGTCATTATCCACCCATGTCTACGAGGTCTGCATGGACCCAATGCAGGCATTCGTGTGCAGCCCATTTTTTTTATTATGTCAGAGTTTTAAGGGTACTGACTGAATTATAGCAGTACTATTGAGTACAAATTCACGTTAAATCCATCACTGCTAAATGTTGCTACCTGACAGCGCATCTGGATGAGAACGCCGGGTTTAGACCAGAGGTGGAAAGGCCGTAAAGTGCCCCAAAGTCTGGAAGACAGGCAGATTCCCTGGAGTAAAAGACTGTATACAAATCTTGTCCAATGAAACATATAGATTTTCATTTCTTCTCTATTTATCAAATATTGTCTTGTCATTGTCCCCCATATAATAATGTGTTTCTCATCTAGTGGTTGGACCTGCACCTGAAGGAGAACGTTCCTCCATCGCTGCTGCTGCTCTCCAGAGCCATGTACCTGACTGACCTCAAACCAAAACCTCCAGTCATCCCGCCGGTTCCCAAACTAGAGGTTCGACCTTTACAATCTGCTTAAAATCTTACAGTTGCATATTCACTTGAACGTACAGATTAGAGAGAGTTTAAGCCGAACATTCCAGCTGCTAAATCACTGGTATGCAGGTCACTGATATTTGGTACCATTCAGTGTTTCCCCTCTTTAGCATGAGATGTTTCATAACTACTTATGTTTCTGGGCTGCAACTAATGATTATTTCCATTTATTGATTAATAGTTAAGCCAATAAAATATTATAAAGCAGTGAAAAATGCCCATCAGAACTTCCCACAGCGTCAAACTGCTTAATACATCTGACAACAGTCCAAATCCCAAAAACATTTATTTGCTACCATATATAAATAAAGAAATTTAACATGTGAAAAACTCAAATGATAAATCAATTATCAACATAGTTGCTGATTAATTTTCTTTTGATTGACTTATCATTGCAGCTCTATTAGTATATCTAAACCCTTATTATTCCTGATTAAAGATCTTCTCCAGACATGTGTTAAGACATAAAAATACTCTGCTTTGAATCACATTTTGTGTCTGACACATATAAAACTCTTGAAATTACATTGTTTCCTTCTCTGTCATTTAAACATCCAGAATCTATGAATATGAAAATGTTTAACTACTGGACACAAGACATGTCCAACTGTAATGCAGTCATAACACAGGGCACCTTGTCTTTCATGATGTGTGGTCTCCTTACCAAACGTTTGCTGTTGTCTTTGCAGAAAGCCACACCTCCAGTTGAGAACACAGGAGCAAACACGACCTCAGTCAGCACTGACATGTTGGCGGACCCTGCTCGTATTATCAAAGAGAGACCGGTCAGTGCACTCGTAAAACACATGGCACACAGCAGCATCAGATTATCAGATCAACTGTACAGATGACAGAGAGGAAACAGTCATGGCTATGGTTAGGAATAGATTTCAGAAAAAGCAGAGGTATTGGTCGTAACCCTAGGGGCTGCACACCTTTTTCTAGCCATTGTCGAGTCCTTGGATATTTTCAAATACTCACAAGCTAGATGTAGAATTAAGCGGGATTTATACATGTGCGGTAGACCCTATGCTGTAGCCTACGCACGTGGCCTATGCCTTTGTGAGCATCTACACTTGTGCGGTGGTGTGTCTGTGTCACTCTGCAGTTACACCTCCAAAACACTAGCCGGCAGTGGGGTTTCTGTGAAGTGCTGTAAAGTTAATTGATTCAAAACACACATTAAATATGGCTTAATAGGGACAGTTTCAAACACAAGTACGCAAATCAGCATAAGTATAACTCGCAGCATTCACAGACAAACACTTGTCTTTATCTGGACACATTTTCCCCACAAATACAACATGCTAATGTTTTTAGCACAAGCCTATGGCATTTTACATTGTATAAATTAGTCCTAGCAGCTAGCAAATTTTTCCTCTACTCATATGAAGCCAGGGACAACAGCAACATTTAACAAAGGAAACGTTACAAAATTCAGCTCCATTACAACTCACAAGGTTCACTGACAAAACAACTGTCTTATAATAAATAGGTTTTCCAAGCAGATATCACATGCTAACGTTTTTAGCACATGCCAATGGCATTTTACATTGTATAAATTAGCCTAGCAACGAGCGGAGATTTGCTCTGCTCATATGAAGCCAGGATAAATCACACTCAAGACTTAAAATGCTATTTTTGTGGAGGCTTTATTGTCTTCACAGTTTATTGTTTCTTATCTGTAAAAATAAAGTAAATAAAGGCCTCCTGTCCACTGAGGGAAATGGTTTCAGCTTACAAGTATAAATTCCGCCTTACAAAACATGAAAGTATATAAAATCAGAAAAACTAGCAAGAACATTTCCCGTTACTTTAAGTCACTGTCCTGTCTCTGAAGGCATGTTTGCAACTACACAGAATGAGACAGTGTTAATCTTTGGTTTTATGCCAGAGTTACAAAGCCAATGTTTCTCCATATAAGCTGCTTCATGGTCAAACTCAAGAGTTAAAGTCTGATATTTTTTCACAGATCAAGAACATGATCCAGCTACTCAAGCGAATATTTTAGCATTTAGGAATATGCCCTTATTTGCTTTTTCACGAGGAGTTTGATTAAAAAGGTTGATACTACTCTCAGTAAATGTGAAGCTGCAGCTGCATAGCTGAGTTTAGCACAAAGACTAAACTGAGGAACAGCTAGACTGGCTCTGTCCAAAGCTAACAAAATCCACCTTTTACACTTTGGATTTTGTATAAGGATTAAGCTGCATTTAGATGTTTCCCCATTTCCAGTCTTGGTGCTAAGCTAACTGGCTGCAGCTCCATATTTACTTTACAGACATGAGTTTCTTCAAAACATGTCGCAGTTGTGCAGAAGAACCATACAATTCAGCACAACCCTCCATCTTATATCTTTCATTTTATGTGTGTGCTGTAGGCGGAGGAGATGAGAGACAAGGCTCCTTTGGTAACCGACAAACCTCTGACTCCTGCTGAAGTCCTTCAGGTGAGCACTCCTTGTTGCTTGGACCTGTGGAATCCACAGAATCCAGTATGAGATGCAGCACAGGGTTTCATAATCCAGTTAGTTCTTCCTGACTTTGATCTCCCTCACATGACGTGCTAATCTCTCACAGTGGGACACGGCTGCTATTCTGATAGACAGAAAGTACTTGAATACAGTAGAGAAAGTAGAGAGACTGGGTGGAAATCTGTTACGTTTAGATGTGTAGATAATATATGTAATAATTATTGACTGATACAGATCACAGTTACAAACCGCTCTTGGCAAAGTTGGAACTGAACATCTCAAGTTAATCTGTGTAAGGTTTAAAAATAGCTGATAAATATAGACCTGTCACCATCACACACGCTCCCAAGTTTTTTTTTTTAAACCAACCAGTCATTTAAAGAGATACTACATGACTTCAAAAACACATTTGAAATAAACGTGTTGATTTTTTTAAAAATGCGATTGCAGTATCTTTTCAAATTATTCTGATGGCATGTATTTTTGTTTTCATAAAAGCAACACAAGCTAATTCTCTTTTTCTTTCGCTTTCATGTTCTTATCTGTTTAAATGTCAGCTCCACTAAACTAAGTTTCTGTTTCTTATTAACACATAGACACATTAATGTCTCCATCTGCTGGTGGGCCATCACGATAAGAGTATGCATGCATAATATGATGTTAATTCCACTACAGAAGAGACTTGATAATCACTAAAATAGAGTCAAATGAGTTGTTACATATCAAATATTGGCAAAAAATATTGTGTATCCGTATTTAAGGAATATTTCTTCTACCTCCATTTTTCCACCATATCCTCCTCTACTTAAGAAACTCTTAAGCCTTTAATAAGTCCTCCTCCCTAACAGTTTTTGACCTTAGGAGCTCTCTTAAGGGTGAAGATGCTTTGTTAATGACTTATCTTTACCAGGACCTGGTCTTATTTTCTGGGGGAAAATTCTTAGAATATTCTTAGGAAAACTCTTCGTACTAGGAACCTTTGTGAAAACAGCCTGAGGTATCTAAGCAGCAGTCAGAGACACATAACATGTGACAGTGACATATTTCAAAACAAGCGTGTGTCATATGGGGGATGGTGTTGTTATAAGACGTCCAGTTTATGCTCAGGTCATGATTATTACTTAGGTTAAATACATTTTAAGAGTTATCACAGGGGTACTTGGGGACCTGTTGTACAAGAATATTGTGGAGTTTGCTAACAACTTTAATGTGATTTTTTTTTAAATAGAATTTAAAAAAAATGGGATACTGTTATTTTAGTATCTGATTATTAAAAACGCTGTAGTGAAAGAATTAAGTCATGACAGGTGTTTCTCAACAAAGAAAAATAGGAAAAAATAGAAACTACCATATTAAACAGCGTTTTGAGGCCATTTGAATTAAATAACTGAGTTTACAAGGTGCATTTAATGCACCATGAAGTCCCTGTTGGCCCGCCATACAAAGCAATGTAGATTTCAAAGTTAACGAGCTGCAAGGGAATGCACCATGCAATTCTGTTCCTGTGTGAGTGTCAAAGTCAGTCACAGACTGGCAGCAGAGGATGGAAGCAGCGTGACCGTAAATTACACCAAAAAGCGGTCCAGCCTCTCAGCATAGTTTTTTTATTACACGACTATTGTGGTACAAACATTTACCGGTCAGTGTGGTGGATAGACTTCAGAGATCTACTTGCCTAACGGAAAATTTGCCACATTTGGCGAGTGTTGATTTTTCTGGCAGTCTTTTGCATTACTCATCATATCGCGATGACTACAATGAAAATAGGATTGATTTGTTCAGCACCATCACTGAGGTCTGTCAGTGAAGCACAAAGTCATAGTAAAGTAATTTTATTAAACTTTTGTAATAAACTTATCACTGTCATTGTAGGTCACTGTAGTGCATTCATCAGCACTGCTGGCGTTTAGAGTCCTGGGGCTGTTTTCACAAACGTTCTGAGTATACTCTCAGAAAGCGCCTAACTTACCATAAACATTTCAAACGAGGAGGAGTAGCTGTTGAATGATTGAGGAAAAATGTTAGAGCAACTCTGAGTAAAGAACGGACAGAAACATTTACCTTAGGGGGAAGGTGTGGTTGACCCTGTTGCCAGGTAAGGTGCATTCTGTAACAGATTTATTTCGTTGCTGTTCCGTGAGCCTGCAAGGTGTGGACACCTAGTGGAAATGAAATGAACTGCATCACATTATGAGACTGTTGAATTGTTGCCATTTTTAGTGTGAACGCTGCTGATGGAAGGTTGAGACAGACCAAAGTCATTAAATTTCTTGCATTGTATTGTTACTGTTTGGCCAGACATGTGCGCGCATCTCTAATAAGATCGATCACAAACATCCCTGCACCATCTTATCTGTAGCATTTTATCTACTCACTGTCATCTAGCGTTTAAGGAATATTTCTTCTATCTCTTTGTTTTTCCGCCATTTCCTCCTCTACTTAAGAAACTCTTGAGCCTTGTAAAAGTCCTCCTTCCAAACAGTTTTTCTTAACCTAAGGAGCTCTCTTAAGGGCTAAGATGCTTTGTAAATAACTTACACCTTTACCAGGACCTAGTCTTATTTTCAAGTGGAAATTCTTAGAAAAACTCTTTGTAGTAGAAAGCTGTGTGAAAAACAGATCCAGGTATCCAAGCAGCAGTCAGAGACACATACCATGTGACTGTGACGACCTCAGTTCACAGATCATGTCTGGCTGGTGACCTTTGTCACATCCTATCCCTTTCTCACTCCTTGTCCCATGATTTTTGTCACTAAATGCCTGTGGGCTATCAAAATGCTCCAAATATTAAAAAGAATAACATGTTTTTAAAGGTTCTCAATGGGATTTTGAAGTTATACTGACCTCTGTGGCATCTTCTGCAGGCTAAAGCGGCGACAGAGGTGTCCCAGAAGAGCAAGATGAGTGCCAACGGTGTGTAAAGTGGAGCAGGAGCCTCTGGACTGAAGGGGGGATGGACTCAGCTCTGTGTCCTCGGGGGGGGAGAGGGACGACATGGATGTGGTGGTCAAAAGATGAGCCATTGATGGTCTACACTTCAGTAGCCCTCAGTTATGTTGAAGTTCCTTTCTTTGGACCAGAGGGACGAGGAATCACCGGCTCCGTTCAGCATTGTGTTTGACATGTTGATGGTACAACTCATCCAGGAGTCCTGTTTCTCTTCTTGTCCCGTCTCTGTTAACACCCAGGGAAGGTCTGCTGTCTCTTCTGCTTCGTCTCAGCAGCTGCTTCTTTATACCCTCTGTTTTCACATGTGTGCACTCCGTTCTCTGTCATTGTCCGTTAGAGCTGGACTAACCAGTCTGACATGTCACTGGACTGGCAGACCACTGATGGTGTGTTTACTTTGACCTGATGTCCTGGATGTGATGCCCAAACCGCCCATGGCAGAGCCTGGTCAACTGTCTGTCTGATGGTGTCTCCTTACAGTCTAGACAGTCTTCTCCTCCTCCTCCTGTAAATTTGTAAATATCCTGTATATTTGTGTCTCTGTCTTGCATCGCAGCAGCAGCAGCTTTGTACATTTTGCTATGCAAAGGCCTAAAGTCTCTTGAAAAATTTCAAGTTTTTCCTCTATCAGCAGTTTCATTTTGTTTTCTTTGGATATTTTCGGTCCTTTTCAGGATTTAAGAGAAGTCATCCTGTTTTTTTTTTTTGTTTTTTTTTTTAAGACACATTCTGAACTTTATGGTTCAGTAGCTGTCCTACCTTCATCTTTGCTCAGTAAGCTGGATCTCGCCGATGTCCAGAAACAGACGGCACATTATGAACCTGCGATTGAATAAAAAGCAAATTCAGCAAAAAATGTCAATCATATTCCTGCGGATTTGGACCGGCCCTGCTTCTGAACAGGGTGACATAGCGTAGTTGCTCGCTGCTGCAATTAGCAAATGAAGACTGGTATATTATTAAGAGAGAGGTCACTCCTTAAACCCAGAGGCGACTGTGGTAAAAGTGCAGCCTGCCTCCGTCGTTAAACCACTGAACGAACAATCTGTATAAACTGTGCAGATTTTATTTGCATATACAGTGTATGTATTGTGTTTTAACACTATGACTCTTGTTTAAACTGAAAAGAGAAAATACTTGATGTTTCCATAAAGATATATTATTAATATTTGGGGGAGAAGCTTAAATATTGAAGCCACGGATGAGATTATTTTTTGGTATTGTGGCCCTAAAAGAGTTAAAGCATTATGACTGATTTGCCCGACTATCCTACTGCATTATATGACTCTAAAAGTAGTTCTTGGAAGGTTTACCACATAAACGTGTACTGTATAAATACAGTTTTGTGCGTGTTTGACAGTGCTTACGATCTGTGGAGTGACTTTTTATCTCCACACATTTTTTCCTCATCGCTGTCTATCCATGGGCGCCTCCCAGAAGTGGATGCCATAAACTAAATTATATTTTTAAGCAAAAAAAAAAAAAGATAGCTAATGAAGATTTTTATTATTGGTTTTACATATGTGCCTACGGTTAAAGGGCGATTGTGTTTGCATTTTTCATCAGAGAACAGATTTTCTATATTGCACCTTTGTTTCTGGTTTTGCTCATTCACCTCAGTGTGTTTTAAAAGGGCCCAGTTTAGTGGAATGTCTCCTTCCCCTTTCCCTGTTTGATCCAAGTTGTCAATGCAAATCCAAATGAATCCTTCCCTGCACTGATGAAAAAGCAATCACCTTTTCAATCAGCTCTGCACTCGTGGTGCAAAAGGGGATCAAAAGTAAAAAGTTAATTTATTGTTTTTGGTTTGTGCTCTGCTGCCATATTTAAAAAAAAATATCCAAGACATTCTGAGAAGATGTGAGTAGATTGACACAACATTTATGGCATTTACTTTTTGGAAACAGAAGGTTGGTGCTTTCTAACAACACCTGTCACTACCTGTTGAAAAAGTGGTGTCATATTGATGTGCTGCTCAACAGTGGTGTGGAGTTGATCTGCTGGGAGGTTTTTAGACGTTGAGGTCTACTGCATAATTAAAGGACTGCACAGCATTTAATAACAGGAATGGCTGGATTGGTTTCTCGTTTCTGCCATGCCTCCAAGACCCTGAAACTGCAGGAAAATAAAAGTAAATGTCTAATTTCTACCCCAGTTATTGGACAGGGTGCATCCTTCTGCATCCACATTAATTACCACCCTTGTGTCACTTCTTTCATTCATCAGCATCATAGTGTGTTAACAACACGATGCCTGTCTGGAAACTACATCTTCATACTACTGTCTCACATGGTTTGGTACATCAGTGACATCATGATGTGTCCTTTCCTCTGTCTGTAAGGATTGTTTCTTTCAGTTATGAAAATGCACTGCTGTCCAGTTACTTCTTACCCTGCATTCAATTTATGCATCACTTTACCATGGCAAGTGAGTGTCTGCGTGATGGAGGAAAAAAAGAATTCACACAATTAAAATCATTAAACCCTTTACAGTTGTGTGGCAGTCGTCTTTGTTCACACATGGGTCATTACTTAGTGCCTGCTTTGCCACACTGGCTTAATGATTTGTTAATTATTTTTATCCACATAATAAGGTCAGGTGTGAGTTTCACAGAAATATTCATCATTAGGATTTTTAAATTAATGTCTTTTCATGTCCAGCAGGTGGCGCCAATTGTATACAAGAAAATCAGGCTAAGTGTAAATTTATGTATTCTTAGGTTTAATCTCATGAACAAAATAATGTAACTATTAGTAAGTAACAGTTCATTTCGGACATGCAAGTAGCAAATAAACAAAATAATCATACAGTAGTAGACAGACATTAAAAAAACAGGTTACTAAAGGAAGCATGAAAACTGAAAACAACATATAATGATTTGATTTACATGTCCAAAAAGGAGTGGGAGGAAATACAAACTTATTTATTCCCATTCCTTCTCCATAAATTAATAATAGCCAATCATGTAGCTCCCCATCAGTATAAAGCTGTGCAATAATTAATTCCCCCAGACCTAATATATTAAATTAATTACCATTAATATTTGCCTTACAGTGAGATATAAAATGATTACAAAAATACTTAGACAATAAAAATTCAAAATTCAAAAAATAATGTCAACTTAATATCCTTATCCAATCATGACAGATGTGTTTTGCTGTGTCAAACTATGCATATATACACAAACTATGTACATATACATACTCACACATACAAATACATACACAAAACAGTAAATATATGAATAAATAAAGAGTAAACACCTGCTGATAGTCAAACACCTTGTTCATTCAGGTACTTCAACTATGTCTGTAACCACAGGAAAAATGCATATTACATCTGCTGATAAGGACTAGTCTAACCCTGGGAAGTATCTTTCAAATGTTTCCACAGATGAAAACATCTAAGGTGACAGTTTGAGACATTAAACCACTAAGTCTTTCTATTCACCTTTGACTTTCTAAAGTCTAAAGGAGCTCAGAGGGTGGTTCTGGAAAATGTCAATTTAAACTGGCTGTTTTTCTGCTTCTATGGAACATTTAAAGGACAATCCACCCAAATCACACCACCACAAAACGTATCTAGCCATGCAGATCGTTTTTTTTAAATTTTTTTATTTGTCCAGGTCTTTATGTATGGTTTATCCTTCTGGGGATTATCTTAAGTCAGAGAGACGCTGTTTCTGGAAGGAGACTTGACGCCTCAAAATGTATTGCATTACACTGCTATTCCTTTTTTTCAGTGCATGCCTGTTTTAAATGGTGGAGGAAATTTTCAGGTCTTATACATAAGTATAAGTAGCAATGCAGTGTAAAAATACTGTGATAGAACTAAAGAAAAATCCTACATTCAAAGGAGAAAGCACCAAAGTATTTTACAGCAAATATACTTGAAGTACCAAAAGTAAAAGAAGACCTACTCATTGAAGTGCTGAATGGCCCATCTCAGAATCATAACCTATATATTATATTACTGTGATACATTAATGTGTGCATCACTTTTATGTTGCAACTTTAAAGGTGGGGCTATTGTAATCACTTTATATACTGCTGGGTAGCTTAACCTAATTTTAGCTGATATATATACACACACCGTAAAACTTTAATTAATAGCCCGGGCTTTTATTTGCTTAAATCACTGAAACTAACTGGCCTATATTTGGGACAGGCTTTTAATTCCTTTCACAAAACTTTTGCTCATCAAAGATGGAAAATACTATCAAATTGTTTATCTAAAGCATGTGAATATTATTTGTGTAAAAAATAGGTTTCACATAATATATTAATTATGAATCATTCATTTGATTTAGTGCCAAGAGACAGCACATGAGAGAGAGAGAGTGAGTTATGGCATTCGAAGGTTACAGGACCTGACATACCCACACAACACTTTATCCTGTTAAAACAATACTCACAGCTTGGATTCATTTTTATCAAAAAAAACTTTTGATTCTTTGATCCAAGGGCCCACTTTTATACATCTGAAGAACTCCTATAAAAAATGAACTGCTTGCCAAACAGACCAGACCTCTAATTGAGACAGGCCTTTAATTGTCAAAATGTGTAGCCTCACCAGGCTAGTAAAAGGGACTGACTAGTTTGTTAAAGGGAATATTTTAATGTCATAATATTTGTCCTGTAATACCATTTTGGGCTGCCTTTTTAACATGTGGCCAGGGAAAACAGACATACTCATTTACAGTTATTTTATGTTATTATTTTTATTGTTATTATTGCTTCTTTATTTTTATTTTTACTATTGATCCAGTGAACTAATAAACAAATATTCACTTCTATCGAACTGGGATGAAAGTTGAAAGCAGACATTGATCTCAAAGCCTGGCCTTTTTAAGGCAAAATGTGAGAAAATAATGTTGAGTGAAATGACCCTTTAACTTCCTTCATCAGCCGTGTTGCGTTCACGTTCTATGGAATATCAGATGTCAGGCAACACAACCGTTAATCTCGTAGTTACTTTTACTCCCAAAATTGCAGTGTATCCAACTTGGAACAACATAACACGACGTACAAGACAAACAAGTCAGTCACTTAGGGCACGGTAATGCAAATTATTTAACTTTATTTAATAAAAATACACATAGGCTTCACGAAAGAAGCGTCGGTCGACCCTGTTCAAACTTAACTTAAACGTCACACTAGCTCTTCGCGTAACGCCTCCTCCATCATATCAGTGGTTTACTACAGGTTATTAACTATTTTAGATATATATAAATGTATACCAATCATAACATAGGTTAACGTTTACGTTTGGGGTAATGGGCGGGGGTTATAAATATTTTAGCCGCATCAGGAGATGGCAGAAGGGGAGGAGGCTGATACCTATGGCTGATTAATGTTTGGTCGCACAGGATCTAACGAAACGGCGGTGTAACGTTAACGGACAAGGTCAGTAACATTGTCATGTGTCCATGCGTGCATGAATATTCCGTTTTAGGTAGGCTACTTTTGATGAGGGTTGTCTCATAACTTTTTTCACAGCAGGTGTTCTCTGAAAAGTTTCACAAAGCGTCACAAACACATGGTGGTTTTAAATGTGCCTTTACTCTAACGGATATTTTGTGGTCTGTCTCAAGAGAACAAACCAAAGTATAATTTACATGTGAACTTAAATGACAGTTACTATCAGGTAATAAAGGTTATATCCGGTGACCACCAACACTTATTGATTATCACTGGCGCTGAAAACAATTTTATATAATCACTAACTAGTGAGTAAAGAGCAACATTTGGCCGCCTGCAGTGGACTAACAGTCTGAAGGGTCTGCGCTATTTAAAGCCTGGCAGCTATGTTGGTCACACAGCTTCATGTTGAACTAATGTGGTGAAACAGGTGGAGGAGGCTGTGTGCTGCAATAACATGCCAAGGCTGTTAATGTAGGGAATGTGAACACAATGTAACGTAGTTAACGTAATTAAGGCCAACCATACTTGTTCAGTTTTCCAGTACAAGAAAATCAGTGATAACTTTGTCTTCTGTTGTACTTATCAGTTGCCACGTGTTATGGTAATGTGTTGTATCTGAATTTGGATATAGTTTTGCTGTGAGTTCAGCGGTTCAGTAGAAGGACTTTTTAAATGGTAAAATAATTAAAATTCATGTATTTTTTTCGTATGTTTCTATACCTTTTGTTCTCTTTACAATTCTTTCCCTGCCTCCTCTCTGCAGTGCAAAGATGAAGCTAACGGAAATAGCTCTGTTGTATCTGTCCCTTCTTTTGGTTCATATTCATTTGTCATCGGCCAAGAAAGGAGGAGGGCTTTGGAAATTAAATAGCTTTAAGAAGACCCCCAAAAAGAATAATCTGGACACTAAGTCTAAACAGCCTAAACAAACCGAACGATTCAACCAAGGAAGCTACCCTCGGCAACCCAGCCAACCAGGAGGTTACCCAAACCAAGGGAGTTACCCTAACCAAGGTGGTTACCCTAATCAAGGGGGTTACCCAAATCAAGGGGGTTACCCTCAGCAACCAGGCCGACCAGGGGGTTACCCAAACCAAGGAAGTTACCCTAACCAAGGAGGTTACCCGAATCAAGGGGGTTACCCGAATCAAGGGGGTTACCCTAATCAAGGGGGTTACCCTCAGCAACCAGGCAGACCAGGGGGTTACCCTAATCAAGGAGGCTACCCTAACCAAGGAGGCTACCCTAATCAAGGAGGCTACCCTCAGCAACCAGGCAGACCAGGGGGTTACCCTAACCAAGGAGGTTACCCTAACCAAGGAGGCTACCCTAATCAAGGGGGTTACCCTAATCAAGGGGGTTACCCTCAGCAACCAGGCAGACCAGGGGGTTACCCTAACCAAGGAGGTTACCCAAACCAAGGAGGCTACCCCCAGCAGCCAGGATACCCAGCTGGGGGCTATCCAGCTGGAGGTTACCCAGCACAAGGCTACCCATATGGAGGAGGTTATGGCAGCTTTGGTGGCCATGGCGGTTATGGAGGGTATCCAGGTGGATACATGAACTACAACCCAAACAACAAAGTCCTGAGTCCTCACTATGGTGGCAGCTTTGGATATGGGGGTTATGGCGGTAGGGGTGGCTCTCCCTTCTCCCACTCAGTTCAGGCAATGGGTATGTATCCCTCCGATAAATCCAGAGGGTTTGGGCGCAGTGCTGTAATGGCAGCAGCTGGAGGGGCTGTGGCAGGGATGGCCCTGGGCTATGGGCTAGGAAGATTTCCCCGTCCTCCCTTCCAATTTCATAGCCCCCAGGAGGAGTATTACTACAATCACTACATGTACAGGAAATATGGTACTAAGTCTACTGATACCAATGACTACAGCAGAGACTACACGTTCAGCAAACCCCCTGAGCCCTATGATCGCTTCATGGACTCCTGCATGAAGAGAACAGACCTTCTGCCAGCGCCAAAGAACAAACCAGCTGCCACTACTACAACTACAACTACAACCATTACAACTACTTCTGTAGCTAACACAACTACTTCTGCAGCTAACACAACTACTTCTGTAACTAACACAACTACTGCTGCCCCAGACTCTGGCATTGGCAATAACACAACAAAGAGCAACAGCACTGCAGCAGAAAGCCCAACCACTGCACCTTCAACTCCACGTCCTCTTAATAAGTCTGAAGCCAATCCAAAGCCTCCTGCTTCACAGCCTCTCAGACAAGCTGCTGCTGATGATGATAATGATGATACAGTCAGCATTGTGGAGATCGGCTATCCAGCACTGATTGAGCAGATGAAGGCCAGGAAATGTGTAGAGCTGTACATGGTGTATTCTGAGAAGTACTTGAAGAAAAAGACAGAGTCCGGCATCACCAACGGGTTGCAGAGACTGGAGATGGGCTTGCAAGGGCTCTTAGCTGTGGCCACAAGTACTACACTGATGCTACTGAATAGCAACATGCTAATGCCGCTGTACTGAGGCCTTCAGTGACAGTTAGGGTGCTTTCAGACCTAGAGTTGTCTTGCTTTGGTCGGAATCAGGGACTAATTTTGTCATAAAGTTGCATAATTGCCTAGAGTTGGTTCGTGTTCTCACAGCAGCATTAACAAGCAGACCAGATAAAATGCTTTGCGCAAGAAAGCTGCTCTTTATTGTCAGAATTTCCATGCGGGAAAAATCCAGGAAGTAAACAAAATGTTGAAGAAGAGTACACTTCCGACACTTTTTAATGTCACAATGGAAGGACAACTACGCAGGTTGATTTCATCGTGTATTATATTACTTGCATTTTTCATTTTAGTCAAACCATACAGTTTGAAAACGAGGCATGACTGCAACTAGAAAACAATGTTTTGATGCATTGGATGTGCTGAATGCGCATATTAAGGCAGTACAGGAGGAGGTGCATATTAATAATCCTCCAGGACTTTAACATACTCATGTTTAACCCAAACAAAGCATAGTGCGATTGCAGTTGGTTCAGATCGAGGTCGGAACACGTTCTCACCACCAACGAACCACACCAAAGTTGGTTTGTAACCGGACCAAGACCGCCTCTTCAAGAAGGTCTCGGTCTGGTTGTTTTGTTGCACACCTGAGTGCGATAGCTGTGTTCACACCTGCTCAAACCAACTGTGCTAAGGGGGCAAATGAACTTGAGTTTGATTGAACCGAACCAAACAAGGCAGGTGTGAAAGCACCCTTAAAGTGAAATGGACAAATATAGAAACACGGTGTACAACAAAGAATGTGTTAAAGATATTAAGTAAGCAGCGTGGCTCTAGAGATGAAAGTAGCAGTTGGTCGGTCCACCACCTCAGTCCAGACTGAAATTATCTCAACAACTACTGGATGAATTGCCATGAGATTTTGTAGTGATATTCATGGGGGATGAATCCTGATGACACAAGGTCAGCACTTTGGAAAGATTGTCATAATGAATTGTAATAACTCTCCTGATTTTTCATTTCTTGCCATCATCAGTTAGTTTATTTGTCCAATACTTTGGTTCATGACCAAATACCTTCGAAACGAACAACATCCTCAGTCTCATTCTAACTTTGTCTTTAGTTCCAATCAGCTGACTTCAGCATGCTAACATTAGCATTTAGCTAAAAGCACCACTGTGCCTAAAAACAGCCCCACGGGCCCATGCGTATACTGTAGCAGGAGACTGAGTCTTGTTTTATTTATTCAAGCCAACCGTCCAGTGTCAGTGGCTTAGGGGATTAGTTTGCACCCTGGGGTTGTTCCAGGCTCTGTCATGGCGATGATCTGTGTAAATAAACAGCTCCACAATAACAGAGATGATATATACTAATTGTGTTAATTTGAGGGGGCTGATGTTGGAGACAAGATGGTACAAGGATAGTCCAAAGAGGAAAGGAGTGCACATTATATTAAAGTATGCAGTGAATATTAGAGTATTAATAATATTAATGCTTTAGACAAGAGAAGTTTTACATTGTAAGTATAAGAGTAGTAAAACAATATATTAATATGAAAATGTTGCATTATTATCCTAAGAAAGCAACTATTACAACAACATATAACTCATTATTAGTGGCTTATTTGCTCTGATGTATTAAACATGTCTGCTTTTTATTTTAAGAAACATGAGGTTCTGGGTTCACAGAATTATTGATCCCAGAAACTTTAACATCGGACTTTCAATGGCAAACAGGTGGAGTCAGCTGCATTCAAGAATGTAAGAGTGCGCTGAACCATACCTTTCAAGAGCCCATTATTGTCTGTGAAAATGCCTTGCACTCTCTGCTTTTATGACAGAAACATATTAACGCCAGAGACTCAAGCAAATGAGAGCCTTTGAGTCTAACAGCAAATGGCTAAAAGATTTACTGTAGTCTGCCTCGTGTCAGAGAGTCTCATTTCACAATTTACATTAAAAATGAATGAAACTGGCATTTTGTGTACTTGGAAGTGTAAGCTTTGGTATGTGGCGTTTGTCTTTTCTGAGGGTCTCTGCAAATTAAAATATGCACACACCATAATGCAAGAAGTGGAGTTTTTGTCATTAGGTTACAAAAATAAATAGTTAAATTATTTAAAAACCCTACAGATCTTTGCTAGAAAAATTGTATGAATTTGTATTTATATTTAGTCTTTATTTTTAACCTATAATGCACGTCTGAGAAACTTTATACATGTATAGTAGAATTTGGAGAAAGACCCATGGGGACGGGGAAGTTGTGCTACTTCTTTATGTCTGTAACTGTCTTTGTCATGACAGTAGAGCTGTGTTATATGAGGTATGATGTTATTAAGATAAGGTCAGACAGTTTTTGTTAAAAAAATGTTTTTGTTATTACACTCTGTTTTGCTTACTTAACTGTCATTGCCCTGATATCGACATGTGTTGTGATATTGACAGCAGTTATTACTTCATGTGCACCTGAAAGTTGTGTCGAAAATAAAATGAAAAACAAAACAAAACAAAAAAAAACTACGGATGTGGCAGATTAAGTTTTGTAATGTTTAAAATCTTTGCCCCTTGAATAACTGAAGTCTTGGAACTCTTTCCATTAGTATCTGATATTTTTTACAACACTGTGAAACATAATGGTCAAACTGGATCCTATATGTATTTATTGTATTTATTTAATGTTTATTTGTATAGGGACAAGTATGTAGCATACATCAGTGCGACACACCGCAGTATTATAGCCTAAACTAATTTGCAATGCCTGTCCCTAGCTGGGCCTTAAAATACAAAAGACTCAGCAACAAGAACAAGTGACAGTGCAAAGTACAAACAACAACAAAAAGTACAGACAGAACAATACAAGACACAAACTGAAACGACGACAGTCACGGCCACATTTTTCGTATGACAGATTAATAGATCCCTTAAAGAATGTCTGGTCCCCTAAACAACTTAAAAATAGTGTACTGGAATGTCTCCCAATTTGATAATGTACGTATATCTTTTTTCACAATATAAAATAGTTAAAGAAAACTCTATAGCAGAGGTGTCAAACTCATTCTAGTTCATGGGCCTTATTATATATATTATTCAGCCATTTTTCATTTTCTTTTAGTGTAAAGAAGTAAGAGTACATTTTAAAGATATGTATCTGTTTAATAGCAGATGATGAACAGCCTGAGATATCTTAACAAAAAAAGGGCAATTACAACAATATGTCTCAGTTTTTCCACATTCAGTCTACGGCTTGCTGTCATTACATTTTCCCATATATTTCTACTCTTTTGTAGTAATGCTGGCATCACCAAACAAAAGTTAAGTGGAAGCTATTTAAAAGCAGATTAAGATATCACCTGTCTCCCAAACTATTTACTTATCTAAATAATCAATATCTTTAAATATGACCACAGTAAGTATTGTATTTTCAGAGAGCTGTGTTCTGGTCAGGGTGGAAAAGCCTTTGAAGCAGCATTTTACATGGTGTAAGATACTTATTTGACTTGTTCCTGAAAGCTGCACCTCTTAGCCTTCACAAATGCGTCAGTATTAGATGAGCAAAGTCATCTAGGGGGTCGGATTGGACCCTTGGGTGGGCCGGTTTTGGCCCTCGGGCCGTATGTTTGACACCCCTGCTCTATAGCAACACACTGTTTAAAAAATAATGAGGAAAGAAGGTCTTAAGTTATGCTGTTTAACTGCTTTAAACCCACAGTACTCTTTATGTCTTTAGATCTGCAAGTACATACACCTATCAGTCAAAACATTAAAACCACTGACAGGTGACAAGAACAACATTGACCATCTTGTTACAATGCAGTGTTCTGTTCTGCTGACATTCATGCGGATACCTCCTGACACACCCCACACACTTAAACATCAGTGCAGACCAGGCACCCCCCCCCCCTCATGGCAGCAGCACTCCCCAGTAGCATTGGCCCCCCAGCAGGACAATGCACCATGTCACACCACAAAAACTGCTCACGAATGACCCGAGGAACATGACAGAGCCCTCAAGGCATTGACCTGGCCTCCAAAGTCCCCAAATCCCAGTCTGATCAAACATCTGTGGGACATGCTGTTACCCCACCTCACAACCCACAGGACCCAAAAGATCTGAAGCCAACGCCCTGGTGCCAGGCACCAAAGGACACCCCCTAGAGGTCCTGTGCTCATGCCTTGACAGGTCAGAGCCAAGTCCGGTCCAAGGAGGACGATCAGGTTGGGATCTTGGGTATTTGGAGGCCAGGTCAACACCTTAAGCTCTTTGTCCTGTTCCTCGGGTCATTCTTGAGCAGTTTTTGTGGTGTGGCATGGTGCATTGTCCTGCTGGGGGGTCACTGCCATCCACCGTGCCGTTGCCATGAAGGGGTTTATTTTGTCTTCAATGCCGTTCAGGTGGGTGGAGCACGTCAAGTTGCCTCCACATGAATGCCAGGACCCAAGGTTTCCCAACATATAACCTAAAAAATAAATGTCAAATGTGTCAATAGATAAAGTACCCCACACTACCTGTCTTGTACTTTAAACTTAGGCAGACAAATATGACATGTATGATTTAGTCACTGTATACTCAGATATTAGTGCCTAAGTGTGGAAGAAGTATTTAGATACTTAATTTAAATAAAAGTAGCTCTTCCACAACACCACAATAAATAAAAAGGCTCATTACAAGTAAACAGAGGCATTATCAGCACTAGCTTACTTCAAGTACACAATGTACAGAATGTCCCCTTTAGATATCAGCTCGTTATTACACTGTATATTAACATGTAAGCAGCAGTTAAATGTGTAATCTGAATTTTCTACTGCTTTGCATCATATTTTAAAAAGGTTAATGTGTTTTGTTTGTTTTATCTGCAAAGTATTTAGTTTAGTTAAAGGTAGTGGAGGTAAAAGAATATCCCTCTGAAATCTGTTGTATAAAAGTACTTCATAATTGCAATTAAGTGCAGTACTTATGCAAATGTTCCTTTTTCCACCCGTGATACTTTCCATTAAACTAAATGCGTTTCATTTACGTGCAGTGATTTTCTGTATTAAGTCCACATCAGATTGAAGATGCTGGGAAATGAGTCAAGTGAGACCCCGCCCCTGCCCTCTGTTTCTAGGCGACCTGCATCCCTCGTGCCGCCTTACGTCATTTGAAACGATCCAGTCTCCAAACTAGAGACGGTAGAAACATATTCATTCATAACATCCCAGTCTCAAACACGACCCGGGACACTCAAGTTAGAATAACACGGGAAACAGCGTCCAAACAGGCAACACAAGGTAAGACCTGTCCTTTATTTAAAGTAACCGCACCCTCTGTATTTTAATGCTGGTAGGAAATAAAATGTTTTTACTTCACGCGACCATCTCTGCCTCTAATAAAACCACAGCTTAGAGCTAGTTTTATTACAGCATGTAGGTTATCTAAATTAAACTCCACATGTAGGCTACCTGACGCCATCTTTTAACGAAATAAAGGGCAGTGGCAGCGGTCAGGTCATATTAAACTAAGTCAACACAAGGTCAGTAGTATTGTCTGTGTTCATAAATAATCCCAGTTTGCTTTGTTGGGAACTTTCTTGTTGACGTGTACCGGAACATAATGTTCATTGTCGTCTCCATCCTGAAACCTCGAGGTCCTGTTGTTGTGTCCTGACACTGCCACACCTATTTTCTACTGATGTACTGGGCGGGTTCCCTTCAGACACAGACACGAGTCATTTTTTAGTTAACAGAAGTCTGAATTTAAAGGTAAAACTGGACAAATTAATGTTAACTAGCAAACAGATTGATTAATTATTGCATTTTTCATAATTATGACTTATGTATCCCATAATAGGAATCCTTATCAGAAAGAGGAGATGAGGATCTCATAGTAAGGGACTGTTCTTTACTTATCAGAGGAGGGAAGTGGCTGGGATGTGACCTTGTCTTTTCTTTTTCTTTTTGACCCTCTCCTAAGCTACATTTGTAAGCCTCCCTGATTGATTTTCCTTGGGGGAAATACGTGACCCTCCCGCCACCATAAATTAGTTGTAAGATTTTAAAAGCATATCATTTGATGCTTGAAATTTAAATCCTGAAGTTGAGTAAAACCTTGGTTTTTCACTCTTTTGTCGTGCATACTAGTTAGTTAGTACAAACTGTTTTAGGTAAGGTAAGGTAAAACTTTTGTGTCCCTGAGGGGCAATTACAGATACAGACAGTAGTCATAAGTAAAACAAAACAGACAGTACAATACATAACACACAGAATCCAGTTCCACACACTGTGAGGGGTAAATCATGGACATTTAGTGGTCACTGCTGGTTAAAATAAGCGATAGCAGACGGGACAAAGGACGATCTGTAATGCTTAGGGAGGCAAAACCTCTACCCTGATGGAAGCATCTGAAACTGAACATAGAGGGGATGGTGAGAGTCTGAGACAACAAACTGAGCGTTAGAGGTGACCCTCTCTTCATACAGATGCTGTAGGTTATTAAAAGTAACACCAGTGATCTTACAGCACAACTTGACCACTTTTTTCCAACTTGCTCTTGTTTTTAAAGGGTTTGGTGGTGGGTTGGTTAACACTGTTGCCTTCCTGGTTTGAACCCAGGGTGGGGTAGCCCCTCTGTGCGGAGTTTGCATGTTCTTTCCATGTCAGCGTGGGTTTTCTCTGGATGCTCCAGCTTCCTCACACAGTCCAAAGACATGCAGGTTAATTGGTGACTCTAAATTGCCTGTAGATGTGAATGATTGTCTGTCTGATAGTCTGGCGACCTGTCCAGGGTGTACCCCGCCTCCTGCCCAATGTCAGCTGTGATAGGCTCCAGCCCCCCCACAACCTCAAACAGGATAAGCAGTTACGGATGGAGACAACAACAGACTTCAAGAGGCCATCTAGGTCTCTGGACTGAGCCATGTTCTGATCGAGTTTGTCAGGAGTCACAGGGACGCTGCCCATTTAAAGGTCAATTGTGAGGATTTAGGGGGATATATTTGCAGAAACTGAATATGATATGTGGCATGGTGGTGCAGTGGTTAGCACTGTCGCCTCAAAGCAAGAGGGTTCCTAGTTGGAACTCGGTTGTGAGGGGTTTATTTATGTGCAGACATGCAGGTTTATTGATGTTGCCCAGAAGTGTGAGTGTGAATGGTTGTCTGTCTCTATGTGTTAGCCCTGTGATAGTCTGGTGACCTGTCTAGGGTGTACCCTGCCTCTCGCCCAATGTCAGCTGGGACACTTTATTCTGCATCTTATTAAAAAAAATCAGCTGTAAAATAAATACAAAATGCAACCATTTAAAGCAGTATGTCCCTCCCCTATGCTAAAACTTAAAAAAAAAAAGTCCCTCAACGGTGCTTAAAAAATTAAGCCTATCTGTAGAGTAAATGTGACAATTCATGAACATACCTGCATATTCTCAGAATAACTTGGTTGAACTTGAACTGTTCACTCAACCTATTAACCTCATTTATAAACACTGGGTATGCACAAAACGAGGCCCAAAAGAGGCGTACGCCACTTCCCACGTAAAATTTGTGATCTATAGAAACAGACTTGATGGGAGAAACTTTGACCCATGCTTACAAACAATTTGAAGATGGGAAATTGGTGATGCAGATGGTGAGGTGGTTGTAGAAATTGTCAAATATTTTTTGGCACACACCATTTTGGCTTTTGTCTGTACGTACATTCTTTAGCATGGGTCCTACACACTGTTTTATAAATGAGACACCTGGTCCGTTTGTTTTGGAGGAGGAAATGTCTACAAACAATTTGGCTCATGGTAAAAACCCGCTAAGCAAAAAACTCTGAAGGAATTCGAACTGGGAGTTCAAACTTGGCGCATGGGAGTTTTAACTGGTTGCAATTTGCATCATCACCACTAGATGGCACTAAATCCAACACATCTCAAATTATCAAACCCAATGAATCTGGGAAGATGTAAGTATGCTCACAAATAGTCACAAATAGTCTACAGGTGATCTATTAAACATCTATAGACAAAGCCAAACAGTTGAACTGTTGAATCTCAAGTAATGAGCTATTGAAATGTTAATGTCGGACTATCCAAAGTGCTACCATAATTTGATGTATCTAATTTATGTAACTTATCATGATTTCAGGCAATGATAAAAACACTCATTTTAGATACAAAATACTCTAAGACACTGATGTTAGTCATATAACATGACTATACATGAAGTCCTGCTCACTGATTTGCAACATAACCCCACAATAGCCTTATACACCCAGACATATTAAAGTGACAGCTATGATATAAACCAGTGGTTTCCAACTGGTGAGTCAAGGTCCAAAAGTGGATCGCAGGTCCATTCTGAATCGACCGCAAATGACTCACAAATGTGTCAGGTTTGTAAAAAACACACCTAATTTTAGAGTACAGTGATTTTCTGGTACGGAGCTTTTAATTTTAAGTGCCGTTTCCTGCTGTTGACTAACGCAGTGGTTCAACAACTGTTACAGCCCTGGGGTCCAGACTCCTCTTAGTCATTAGTTCAAGGTCTACACAGTTAAATACATTCAGCGTCATACTTGCGTTTGCCTGTGTCGTTGAGGCAGTTTGAAGTCTCTGTCAAGTAGATGTCCAGTAGTCACTCGCCTATTCGCTGTACTGTAAAAATAAATAAAATAGTGTGTTTTTTTTACAAACTTGACATGTTTGCGAGTCACCTGCGGTCCATTCAGAATGGACTAACAAACGGCTACTTAACAGAGATGGCAAACTGGCTCAACGACAGTATAATGCTGAATTTATTTAAATAATGATGAAGGAGAAATCTGGACCCTGTAGCCGGACCAGTTTGGAACCACTGGTATAAACAATACAGCAAAACCTCTAGACACTAGTCAGATTTATATATTTCATGGTGGCCTGTATCATAAAATAACAAATCTTTGTGGTTATGGATACAGGTTTGTGATTATTAGATTCTCTTATTAACATGGGATATTAAGCCATAATTATGAGAAAGAAAATCCCAATATTTTAGGCACTGAAATCACCATTTAGTCACCTGCAGTAACATTAAGATCGCAGTGTTCTGTGGTATTTCAAGCCAAGCTGGAAACCTATTTTGGACCGATAGCTCTGTGTTAAAACCATGCGGTGAATCAGGTGGTGCAAAATCACGTTAAGGCTGTCACTAAAATTAGGTGATTAAATGCTGTTTTGCTTCCACTAGCTTGAGTTTGTTGAATAAGTTAATATAAGACATGGTTTAAACAGTAGCCAAAATAGTTCGATTGCTTGCTCAGCTCAATAAAACTTGTGTTCAGTTTGTGTTCTCTTGGATGCCAAAGTTGCAGTGAGGTTCAACTCAAGGATGTCACTGCTTTCAGACAGACAGCCATCACTTAACAAGATAGATAGATATACTTTATTCCAGACTCAGGGTCCATAAAAACACACACAATACAAAAGATTAACAAACACAATAAAAAAAATGAAAAAAAGTCTAGTGACCTATTTTTAAAAGGCACTTATACCAGTGCTCCCAAAGCTGAGATGTGCAGCGTGTGTAAAGACAAGACTGTTTTAGGATAAACTGATAATATCCATGTATTTTATCTCATATTTTCCTCACCACCTTAATTTTTTATTGTCTCTCCCTGACCCTCCCTACAGGGTGAAGATGAAACTGAATTCATTACCTGTGCTGTGTCTGTCACTTATTTTGTTTCATACTCATTTTTCACTGGCCAAGAGAGGAGGAGGAGGAGGTAGCTTTGGGAGATCGTCCCACAGCTCAAAGAAGACCTCCACACCCAACCGAAGCAACACCAACAGTAATACAGGCAGCAGAAATAATCAGGGCTCCAGCTCTCAGGGTGGACACCCCAGACAACCCAATCAGGGAGGCCACCCTCAGCACCCAGGCAGACCAGGGGGTTATCCTGTCAAAGGAGGTTACCCCCGGCAGTCAGGATACCCAGCTGGGGGCTATCAAGCTGGAGGTTACCCAGCATGGAGTGGAGGTTACCAATATGGAGCAGGTTATGGAGGTGGATACATAAACCACAACCCAAACAACAAAGTCCTGAGTCCTCACTATGCTGGCAGCTTTGGATATGGGGGCTATGGCTCTATGGGTGGCTCTCCCTTTTCCCGATCAGTTCAGGGAATGTCCATATATCCCTCTGATAAATCCAGAGGGTTTGGAAACAGTGCGGTACAGGCAGCAGCTGGAGGGGCTGTGGCCGGGATGGCCGTGGGCTACGGGCTAGGAAGGTTCCAGCGTCCTCCCTTCCACTTCCACAACCGCCAGGAGGAGCAACACTACAACCACTATATGTACAGGACATATGGTAGTAAGTCTACTGATGCCAATGACTACAGCAGAGACTATACATACAGCAAACCCGATCAAACCTATGATAGCTACATGGACTCCTGCATGAAAAAAACGGACCTTCTGCCTGTGGCGAAGAAAAAAACAGCCGTCGCTACCACACCTAAAACTACCGTTCACACCTCAGCTCCAGACACTGGCACAGACAGCAGCACGACAGAGACCAACAGCACTGCAGCAGATAACTCCTCGACCTCTGCACCTTCAGCTCCCCGCCATCTAAATCCGCCTGTAGCCATTCCTGTGCCTCCAGCCTCACAGGCTGTCAGCAGTGTTGAAGACAATGACATAGTCAGCATTGTCGAGATCGGCTATCCAGCACTGATTGAGCAGATGAAGGCCAGGAAATGTGTAGAGATGTACATGGTGTACTCTGAGAAGTACTTGAAGAGAGTGGGCAGTGGAGTGCAAGGACTGGAGATGGGTGTCCGAGGGCTTTTAGCACTGGTCACCAGTACCACACTGATGCTACTGAATAGCAACATGTTCATGCTGCTGCGCTGAGGCCTTCATTAACACTGAAAGTGACGGAGAATGTGTTAAAGGAATTAAGTAAAAGGGTGGAAAATGATTAGGTAGAGAGGAACCTCTTACCTTTTTATGACTCTTTTTATTGTGTGTGGATTTCTACTTTCCATTTTTTCTCAGTAATTAGGCGTCATGTACATGCTCGACTGGGACCACATTGGATTATATCTTTGCACTATGTATTCAAGTAAAGTTAGGGAAAGGGTTAGACTAGAGAGACAGTGAATGCAACAAAGTGCACTTCTGGTTTCCTCCTCTGAAAGAGTCCATTAACGGTACTCTAATACTCCGAGCTTTTGATGTTGAACGAATTGGCCCATTAATGTCCATTTAGATTTAATTGAACATGCTGTCAGAGACACAAAAACTTTTTATTGTTCGACTGTAGAATAATGTCTGTGTACAAGTGATCAAAGCCCCCACAGTGTACACTCTCTAGCCACTCAGATTTTTTTTATTTAAGGAAACCTGTTTTTTTTATGTTGTTTTTACTCAGAGGAAAAAGCATCCGACAGGGCTGATGGAGTACAGACTCTGCCATGTGTAAGTGCTTTGCACTAATGGACATGTGCATTTAAGTGTGATATGATCATATTAGCTCCAGGAACATTAATGATGGAGGACTGTCTGATACAAGGACAGTTCAAAGAGTTGGAAAACAGTGAATAGTGATCTAAAACTATCAACTAATACTGGATTTTAACTTGTCTAATATTCTATTAGTCAACTATTATAAACATCTGTGCTTCAGACAGAAGTTTTACACTATAAGCATGACAGAGTGTTTTTAAAGGACCATATTTACTCATTTCTTCATAGCTTAAAACATAAATGGACTTTTAGTGTATAAAGTCCATTGAAATACAGAAACTTAAACCAAAAAGACTGATATTTTTATGTGTTGGTGCTTACTGTATTTAGATAAACAGACTCTCTTCACAAACAGACAATAGTATGCATGCTGTTTTCGTAACACCCCTTAAATTACTGACTTTGACATTGATGCAAAACAAAGTGCGCTTTTCCTGAATATTTATGAATGTTGTCTTAACCTTTTACCACGTGTACTGCCCTCTCCCTGTGCAGTGTGTGTATATTTTAGATATTTTTTTTAATACACTTACCTCCTTCTGTCCTTCTGTTACGCTTCCCTCCTCTGTAGCTTGTGATTGCAAAGTGCTCTTAAAGTGTAAAGACCCTCTAATGTACTAATTCACCTCTACTGAATGTTGTTCATCAGTTGAGTTTATGGTTGTTAAGCCTGCATATAAACATATGTAAAGTGCAGTACATAAGGTTTATATCATAATTTTTTAATCATAGAAGGTGACTACTTAAAAAGGTACTCTCTGGAGTTTTAATTGCAAACAAACAGTTCTTCAATACCTAGCTCATAATTCATTAGACATGCTCATCATTCGAGACCCAGTTATTATGAGAACTTGCAGGGTCATTAGTAACTACCTACAGTATATCTAAATAAGCTGTTGTGGGCTGTGACGTATTAGTTAAACAAAAACAATGCCAGCTTTGCGTTGACTTAAAATCCTCTCTTCAGCTTCAGCTTTGTCTTTAAAGGATAAACTTTATCAGTAACACTTTGTTGCTCTTGATTTCTCCATTTGTCACTGTGTGCATCTATTGCCAGTGGTAGAAGAAGTAATCAGATTACTTAAAGGAATGCTTCACCCACAAAATTACTATTTGAATATTAATTAGTCATGCCTTATGCCCTTGAATTCATAAAGCAAACTTTGTTTTTCTCACACGCCTCCATGAAAGAACAGCAACTTTTGAAACATGCATTTTTGCAAAAAAATAAATACGAAAATAAAAATAAAATAAAATAATGAATTAAATTAAATTAATTCAAATTAGATTAAATAGAAATAAAAATTCCTATTTGAAAACTAAACTGAATCCGAAGTGAAACTCATCTATGTTCTCTTCAAAGCCAATACTGAAGTTTTTATTATAAATGCATGTGTTTGGGAAATACTGAGTGTACGACTGGATAAATGAGACTTGGATTATACTGCACAAGGTGTGTGAGAGTTTGTAAATGGATGTTTTGATAAAGCTTGGCTGTTGATAAATGTGGTCCCCAGTCAGTCAATCAATAAATTAATAATTTTGCTGTTTTCCATTGAGGCATACGAGAAAAAAAAAGTTTTTCCTTACAAATTCAAGGTAGTGTCATACTGTACTTGGGTAGAACCCAGGACAATCTCATGACCCAGGACAAACACTTTTACAAAGTTCTTTTGGCCGCAAGCAGGAAAGCCATCACTCGGAGGTGGCTACAGGTGAACCTTCCTTCAAAGAATGATGGATTGCAGTTATTAGCGAAATTCAATGTGTGGAGAAAATCATATTTTCTTTAAGACTGCGACTCGATCTAAAATATTGGAAAAAATGGACCCTATACACAAAGGTATGTAACCTATTGACTGGTTAGTTAAAAAACCCTGTTCTGTACTGTTGTGTGGCTCCTACCAACCTAACTGGTATTGACTAATATACAGGAAGTGTACAGAGACTGGCTAAGCCGATTTAGGAAACCCCTATAATATAGAAGATGACAGTGTAGGTCCAATGTACTTTAAGTAGGGGTCCCAGACTGCCTGAAAAGCCTCTACTGAGGAGCAAAGCAACGAGATATATTCATTGGGAATACACTGCAAGAAAAATAAAGTTTAAATTCAAGGGAACACAACGTTTTGTGGGTGAAGTATTCTGTTAAATAAAAGTATCAGTACCTGAAAATACCCCACTACAAGTACAAGTCCTGCATTCAGAACCTCACTTTAGTAAAAGTATTTAAGTGTTATCAACAAATGTACTTAAAGTATCAAAAGTAAAAGTGCATCATGCAGAAAAATGGTCCCTGTCAATATTTTACTGCTTTATATAATGAAGAGGGTTTTTTTTCTGGACAGGTAGGGTATGAAAAACTGTAGTGCCTCTGAGATGTAGTGACCTAGAAGTATAAAGTAGCATGAAATAGAAATACTCAAGTACAGGTACCTCAGATTTGTACTCCATTAAATATACTTAGTGCTATTCCACCACTGCAGAGTGACGTCATGACCACTAAACAGGCGATTTCAGTGGTATCACTGAACAACAGTTACAGCAAACACTGTTTATTGCTTGTCCAACAGTCTGATTATACACCCCACAGTGTACCTTTAATGTGTCGTTACATGTATCTCATGTTATCCTGTGTCTGGCTTTGAATGTATCTGACAATACACATGTACTGCTGTTAAAGACATGTATGCATTTTACTGTGAAGGATTAACCCTTATTATGCTGCTGGAGCTTCTACTGTACACTGAGTGTTAACTCACACCTTGTCTTGTTAAGTAAACTCATAAACTTCACTCATGTGCATTTGTGGATATTTTATTTTATGACGTCAGAGACTTCAGAGTTGTGTGAAGGAGTTTTGGTGACATTGTGGTTAAAAATTAGAGTTATACGAAAGGTTTAATGAAGATCAAATTGATGACATAACATGACTTCTCTGAGCTCAAATTATTCAATGTGTGATAAAGCCTATTACAGCGTTAAAGGGAAACCACAAGAATTTTACAAAATGTAGCACCTATATAGAAATTCTGACTTTCAGAAACATTGGGTTAACTAGAAACTAACAGTCAAACAGAGTCACACAGAGAATCAAACAGAGTCAAAATATCAAGTTTGTTGTACCAGCATCTCATATAAGAAGAACTACACAAGGGCTGTGTCAACTCTTCCTGTGTTTCAGGTCTGAGCTTGTGAAGAAGCTGGATTATTGAAAGGCCCCAAGAAAAAAAACCCACCGGTGGGTGTTACAACAGTTTTAGGATACTACTGTAGCTGTTTTATTAGTTTATATTTAATATTAGATTCAATGTGTGACAATAACAGTAAAGAACAACCGATATAACCCAAATAGTGAACGTACTCACTGCAGGAAGTTTGCGTAAAATTAGTCATGTATGAGTTTTTAAGCAGGTTATTTCCTGTAAATGTTGCACCAGAAATGAGTTTAGGAACTTTTTGTACGATTCTCTGACTGGGTTATGTATTTATTAAGTGTTCCATTGTTTTATTAGCTCTTTGGTTGTTTTAACTGCCTATATTTCTAACACAGGACGAGGTTGTTAAGCAGAGCGTGAAGGTTCTGTGAATATAGTTCCCTCATCCTGTGAGATTTTTAAAAAGTTTATATCTTTAATAATAATGTAAATTTTAAAATAGCCACCAACCAAGGAACAAACCGAGAAAGCCAGACAAGCAAAGGAAATCCAAAAGATTAAATAAATGGGGAAAACGGAGAAAAAAAAAAGGAATAAAAATAAATAAATAAAACAATTACAAAAAAAGGACGACAAATCTATTAACTTGTGCGACATAAGTGGGGGAGTATAACAAGTTTCACTACAATTTTTCAGCCTCCATATTTGCTACAAAAGTAAAAAAAAATGGTTGCCAGGTGGCAAAGAAACGTGCTGTTGATCGGATTTTCTCCAATTGTAAATAATACATATTGTCCTTAATCCAATGTCCATATGTTGGAGGTGAAGGGTCCTTCCATTTACACAGGATGAGCCAGAACAGAAAGAGACAATGTTCGTTTGGGCTCTAAATTAGCATCAAGAGGGGTCACTCCAAATATTGCCGTAGACATGGATGGGGCAACCAGCCATCCAAACATTTTTGAAAAAGTTTTTACTGTTTTTTTTTTTTTAAATAAATCTTACAACCTGTAAATTCAAAAAGGCCTCATGACCCCTCATGGAGCTTTGATGACCCCTCACGAGGGTCTGGACCCCCAGATTGGGAACCAGAGCTGAGAGGAAAGCGAACCTGAGCTGTGGTGTGATCTGATCGGCTGTGATCTCATGAAGCTGAGACAAGAAGCCCTACTGCAGGCTGTTAAATGTCAGCTGACAGGCTGAGTCATGCAGCACTGCAGACACTCAGGGTTTCCATATGTTGATTAAATAACAGGCTTAATGGAGGTGGTAGATTTTATAACACAAAGTGGGGAGTTAAGTTGTTCTGCTGCATGTTGCTGCTCTAAGAGGGGTTCATATTGTTTTCAGTTGTGTCTTTTAGACAGGGATGGTAGGGTACAAAAAATATACTCAAGTAAAAGTACTATTACTTTAAATACCTGTTACTCAACGGTAAAGTACTTCTATAAAAATGTATTTGGTTAAAAGCAAAAAAGAAGTCAGTTAAAATGTACTCTGAGTAAACCATACTGCATTACAATGACAATAGGCTATGTATTTGTATCATGATTATGATTCTACTGTAAAGATCACCCATTGACTGCAAAATAAACAAGAGCATCACACCACCAAGCTCTACAGAGGGCCCTTTGTGCATACAGCTGACTATTAATTAAACAACAACAACCTAACCGGTAGAAAACCTCACTTGAATTAACTCAGACAAAATAAACGACAATAAATAACTCAACACCACAGCTGGTGCAACAATAATTAACAAGCTATGGAAATTAATTAACCTGGCTCTTCTTGTAGAACAGCAGAATAAAACATCACCAAAGCACCAACACAGAGATGTATGAACAATCTAAACTCAGCTGCAGCCACAAGTACACATACAGCAAGAAGAGCAGGCGTTGTGTGTTTCCTGCACTCACACACCACCTGCTGATTACATACAGGTGTGTTTGATTTGGATCATAATCTTTGTCGACCTATCTGGAGAGTGAGTTCATTGAGTGTGTTGTTGTACTCACCTGTCTGAACATCATTCTGTGAGACGTCCTCCTCAGTCCGCTCCAGGTTCAACTACTCTGCTGGTGATGATATAACCAGTCCACTCAGCCTCTTTGTCCCAGTATAACCAGTTCAATCAGCCTCTGCACTCCTCAAATGTTTGAGCTGAATGAAGCTCTGTAGTCACATCAGTGATTAACAGTCACAAACAGTAAACAGCCCTCACACTCCTCCCTGAAGGTAAAAGTTTCTCAGTGAAAGTCACCCGTAGAGCCAAAATGCACCTGCTGCAACATAATTGCAGGTGTGTTTGATTTGGGTCACTCAGCTGTCAGCCAGGAGGTGCATTAAACCAGTGATTAATTAAAGGAGCAGTGTGTAAGATTTAGAGGGAATTAATGGCATCTAGCAGTGAGGATTGCAAATTCCAACCAGCTGAAACTTCTCCTGGTTGGAATTCCTTCAGTTTTCATTGTTCAGGAGGTTTTTAACAGGTGCTGAATTATCTGCAGAGGTCTCCTCCTCTCAAGAGTAGACAGTCTGTTCCAGTAAATTCACTGAATGAAGCAGTTTCACATTACAAATCAGTGTTTCTCCTACACTGTGCCTCTGGTCAGAGATGGACGACTAGTTCAACACCTGCTAATGTGTACTCACCTTTTTTCCTCTGATAAGTTAAGATACATACATTCAGGAGGCTGTGGCTCAGAGGCAGAGTGGGTTGTTCACTAATCAGACAACCAGTGGTTCAATCCCCAGCTTCCTCAGTATCCCTGGGCAAGATTCTGAACCACAAATTGCTCCCAATGGCTGTTCCATTGGTGTGTGAGTGTGTGAATGGTTACCGAGTAGCAGGTGGCACCTTGTACAGTAGCCTCAGGCACCAGTGTGTGTGAATGGGTTAATGTGACATGTAGTGTAAAAGCACTTTGAGTGGTCAAGACTAGAAAAGCGCTTTAGAAGTGCAGTACATACATACATAACTGAGAGCTGAAATACCTATAGAGGTCTCTTGCTTTACAAAACACACAGACTGAAATGGTGATTGAAATTGGTAAATACATGGAATAAAGCAGTTTCATGTAAAAAAAAAACAACAACTGAGAACCTGCTTCCTATGTAGATATCAATAACTCATTCTTAGGTAACAAAAACACCAGAATTCTTACTTTCAGGTGATTATACACTAAAGAAAACATACTAATTACTTTACAATCCATTTCTACCAATATATCCTCCTAAATCCCACACACTGGGAATAAATGCAACCTTGATTTTTTTTAACTAGGGCAAGGTACAGTAAATTCTAAACATACCCTATATCGATGTAATCCTTAAATTAATGGCATTGTTGTGCACCTCTTGTATTGGTTACTAACTACTGGCAGATGGTGCCACACCCAGTCACTCAGCCTGTGACAGTAAACATCCAACAGCAGAGTGTTTCCTTTCTAGAGCTCTGCCTCTGATCTTGGTGATCCTCTGGTTCCCAGGATCCCAAGTGGATTGTAGGTCCATTGTGAATGGACTTGGAAGTGCTGCTTCTTGCTGCAAAGTGATTGACAAACAGACAGCTACTTGACAGAGACAGCAAACTAGCTCAAAGACATGACCAAATCCAAGTATGACGCTGAATATATTACACAGTGTGGACCTTGAACTCATGACTAAGGAGAAACCTCATGGCTTGACCAGTTGGGAACCATTGCCCTAATATGAAACTGCTTTATTCAGTGTTTTACCTGTTTAAAGAGGTAGAGACCTCTGCAGATAATTTGGCTCCTGGTAAAAACCTCCTGAACATCTAGATCATAAGTTATCAGAGAAAAAGGTGAGCACACATTAGCAGGTGCTGGGCTAGCCACCTGCCTCTTGACGAGTGGAACAGGCAGCGTATGAGAAACACTGATTTGTAATGTGAAACTGCTTTATTCAGTGTTTTAATGGTTTTTATTACCCAATCTGTTTGTTTCAGAGAGGAGGAGACCTCTGTAGATAATTCAGCTCCTGATAAAAACCTCCTGAACAATTAACGCTGTAAGGAATTCTAACTAGGAGAAGTTTTGGCTGGTTGCAATCTGAAATCCTCACTGCTGGATGCCACAATATCTCCCTAAATCTTACACACTGCTCCTTTTAAGTCTAATCCATCACTTAAGCGGGTCTCCCCACAGGGATTAACAAACAATATCTTCTTCTGAAAATGTGTATATACTTTGGGTATCTAAACACATCATGGTCTCTTCTCACAGACAATAAAAATCAACACAAATGTTTGTTCTAAGTTCTTTTTATTTATATAACAATATTAAACATGGAAGCATGTTTCACTTTTTTATAACATAAAAATCTACAAATTGGCATAAAACATGAGCTTTAATCAGGTTAAGTTTACATATGCAAGCATTGTACTGGCAAAAGTAACACTTTAATAGACTTTTTATTTCGCAGAGCAGACAGAATATGAAACAAAATGAAAAAAACTGTCTAAAATATGTACTTATAGCTAAATATACTGAGAAATGGCATTATCATATGAAGTAGCTGCTCTTAAACTCTGGTCCTCACATGACTTTTTGAGGTAGACTTAACCTACATCTAATTTATTCCTAGCGTGTTGTCAAAGATTCCTTCTGGAGAAAACATATCGATCAAAAATAATCATCAAAAGTATAAAAAAAAGACTTTAAAAGGAGAAATGGGAGTGTGGGACACATTGGGGTCAAACCATTTGTGATGTATTTCGACAGGAAATGGTTTGTTCATGAGTACACCTGCAGACTGAAGCATGGTGGAGTCACACTGACATGATGTAGAGATCAAATTCCTCCTCCTGTCCTGATGGACGGTCACTGAAGTGTTGAGAAAATAAACTGGCCACAGCTTTTCATTACTGAAGGGTCGCATTAGACTTTAAGTCTGTTTTCTGTGTGTTGCTTTAATTCAGGGTTTGTTTGGACCTGTGTGTGTTAAGGGATGGCAGCTCTGTCTCCAGCTCTACATGACTACCACCCAGTGGCCCATCAGCAGGGAAATCAGGGAGCCGATCACAACGATGATACTGTTGTAGATGGGGCCGCTGGATGCTGCAGTGTAGTACTCCATATCTCCAGAGCCCTCTGGCTCGTAGCCAGGCCTGGAGCCGTAGCCACCAACACCTCCGAATCGTGGGTAGCCATACCCTCCTCCATATCCTCCATACCCTCCTCCATACCCTCCTCCAAATCCTCCACCATATCCTCCATATCCTCCATACCCAGGGCGGCTCAAGGCAGATCCCAGCATTGCTCCTCCTACGGCGCCCGCTGCAGCTGCCCCAGCTACTTTCCCTGCACTGGGTCCACTGCTCTGGACGGGTCTGTAGCCCGCCCCACCGCCACCCCAGCCTCGGCTGTAGCCTCCACCTCGGCCAAAACCTCCACCTCCAAAGCCACCACGACCACCACGCCGTGCCTCAGAGCTGGGTAACAGTGTGGCAAGGAGCAGCAGGCAGAGGGCCACTGTGAGGGGGAGTTTGTGCAGGCCAGACATTATTTTGATCCTGTAAGACACAGAGACATCATTAGGAGGCGAGGATTTGTTACTCTTCTGTTTGGACTGTTCAGGTGTTGGAAGTGATGGAAGAAGTATTTAGGTCTGGTGCTTTTTTACTTTAGCATTCAAGCAAAAGGCATAACGTGTCTCCAGAGTTTGTAAAATACAGACAACTACAAGATATAAGCAGCATTTAAAATACAGGAAGGGAAAAACAATAATCATTGTAAAATGTATTTAAAAAAAGAAAAACAATTATAGAAATATCCTTCTGAGACCCTGTGTCCTCATACAAAAACTTCACATTTTGGGTGTCCTGGACCTTATACTTTATTCTACTTATACACCAATCCATGTAAAAACAAGATGGCAGCCATCTCTGCCAAGTCAGTCTGCAGCCGATCCCGACACAAAAGAGGACAAGCTCCAAAACCTGATCACATTTTATGGTTGAAACTTGTTTATTTATGATTAATAATGTTTGTAGTTTGATATAGCAACAGATTTCACCAAATGTAGCAACAGTAACAAGCTAAGACACTGTTAATTAGGAAGCACTCCGCTGAAGACATTGGGACTTTATAATCATGTCGTTTGAGGATATAAGGACTTTATTATCATAGACAATGTTTAGTTTTTAATACTTACCAGGTCCTGCTGATCGCAAATAGCTAGGAGAAATTAAAAATGTGAACCCAACAAAAGTTCAGGTCTCAGGAGGATATAAATAAAAAGAGTAAACTGTACTGTACTAAGTACTAACTTTTTTTTAAATCACTTATGTTTTATTGCAACAATACTAGTAAACTTAGTAAGCTTTACTAGTAAGTAGTAGTAAACTTACAAATCTTTCATCAAAAGTATTCTCAGAAAATATACTTTTACTACTAGTATCAAAAGTATTCCTAATGCAAAATTACCATTGTAAGAGTGTATTACTTCTATAAACATTACTTATTATGCAATATAATAATAATAATAATAATAATAATGATATGCAGCATTTAAAATGTTTTCGTTGGATGAGGTGAAGATAATATTTACTTACTTCTACACTGTTGAGTATTTTAAATGATAAAAATGCTTCATATTTTTAGGAGTTGATCATATATTTTTAATTTTTAAGTCTGTATTTTCAAAGCAACACGTAATTTTAGCTGTCAGATCAGTACACTGGAGTAAAAAGTACAATATTTGCCTCCGAAATGTTGCTTAAAATGGAATCACATGACTGAATGTACCTAGTTGAACTGGTCCCTGAAGTCACATGGTGCTCATAAACACACTGATGAGATGTTCCCATGACAGCTTTAGCCCCGCTGCCTGTTATTTTTACGTTGCTGATAAATTAGGAGCAGAACAGATCATGGCTCTTAATCCAGCTTTGAGAAAACAAATCTTACACAACCAGCGTCACTGCTGCCACACCAGTTAACACCAGCAGCTGACGTGGGATCAGATAACTTTGATAATCTCTAACGCCCTTTCATCAGGATCTACTGTAAGAGATTCGGTCTGGCTCTGTGTCTGTGGACAAGACCTGCTGCTCTAATCATCGCAGCACCAACAGACGGCTGTAAGCATTGAATAAACGTTATCTCAGTGTTTGACTGTAACACTTATCTAACAAGAAGATTAACATTAAACAGATAAAGAACTATTTGGAGGAAATACATACAATAAATACAAAATCAAGGAACAAGAGATGACATTAAAAAGCTATATACAATATATGCATAAAAAACTTTAGACTATGTAAATCAGGTCGGCCGAGTCAGTGATCTCTTTTAAGTCCCTTCTTAAAACATACTTTTATTGGAGAGCCTTTCCTGATTTTACTTAAGTTTTAAGTTCATTTAGACTGTCTTTTATTTCCTCTGTTTTATACGCTAAAGTGTTTTTATCACTTCTTATAAAAGTTGTTTTCATGTCTTGTCTGTTTTAATTATTGACATGTAAAACACTTTGTACCTCTGTTTTGAAAAGCGCTTTAGAAATAAAGATTATTATTTAGAAGTATAAATAATAAATATAAAATATAATGGTATATTATAGTGTTATATATTATAGAATATATGTGCAGAATATATAATATACACACTTTACATAAATAATATACTATAAAATGGTGGAAAGTAACTACAGTAAGTACTTTTACTCAAGTACTGTACAAAAGTGTAATTCTGAGGTACTTGTACTTTATTAAATTGGTTTCATTTTATGCTTCTGTATAGTTTTACAACAGTGAGAGGGAAATATTTTACTTTTTTCTACACTGCATTTATGTAACAGCTGTACATACTAGTTATTTTTCAAATACAGATACAAAATATGAAAAAAAAATACAATAAAATATACGATCAGGTTTTAAAATATGGTGCATTATTGTAGATTTAAGTACCTAACAGTGTATGAAGCATCTAGAATTAAATCAACTCCAACACTAATGTTTTACCTCTATATTAAAACATCAGTGATAATGTAATAGTATAACTGACAGGAGCTATTATACATCATGTGTACTTTTACTTTATTACTTTAAGGAGGGCCTATATTTTTATTATGAATTAATTTTTAATGCAGGACTTCTGGTGATGGAGTACTTTTATAGTGTGGTTCTTAAATAAATAATCTGAAGTCTTCTTTGACCACAGTGAGCAGCATGACATCATTTGCTCTGCCGTCAACAAACAGTACGCAGTCTAATCTGTGTCCTCTTAAAAGATGAGTTGAGCTATAATTAAACTGGGTCACTTAGTTTGGGAATAATCCAGTGACTCCCAGATTAGAGTCACAAAGCACTGAGTCAGGCAGGTTAAAACATTTTATTATGAATCTGGAGCCTGCAGATCTGTTTAACAGCCTGTTATTAATTGTGCTTTCTAGAGGTTGACTCTAATTTTTGCAGCAGAGGACAAATTAAATTAGAGAAATTCAATTGCAAAGTAGGAGAGGAAAATAAGAAGTGATGGAGGAAGAATTCACATCCTTCACTTAAGTAGAAATACCAGTCGAAAAATACTCCATCACAAGGTAAAGACTTAAATTCAAAATGTTACTTACCTATAGAAATTTAATCAAAGTATCAAAAATAAATTTATCATGCAAAAAGTGTCCTTTCAAAGTGTTATAGAATATTACTTTTATCACTAACATACATTTTAAGAGCATTTCAATGTTATGGTTCAATAATGCCGAGAGAATTTCATATTTTTTGTAGATAAGTGTAGCCTATTGCATCATATATTTTTTTTAAATGTAAAAAGTAAATATTAAGTGTCAATAAATGCAGCAAAGAAAAAAAGTACAATATTTCCCTTTGAGATGTAGTGTAGAAGACGTATAAAGTTGTATAAAAGTAGTAGTGTTTGGGTAAATGTACCTCCACCACTAAAAACACAGTTTAAACCTGCTGTAGTCAATAGAAAAATCTTCACACCAGTTTATACTAAGTAAGTAACCGTAAGAATAAACACTCTCACCTGTTGAGCGGCTCTTTGTGAAGGAGACAGATGACGTTCCTCTGCTGACAGTAAAAACCCCACAGCGTTTGTTTGCAGCTCAGACTCTTCTGACAGTAAGAAGTATGTTTTGGGGCCAGGCTGTCATCCTCCAGACAATCTCCATCAGGTGGAGTGGATCACTGCGTCTCACACCTGCTCATTGGCTGCAGTAAGCTGCTGCACCACTAACGACATCACACATAAATACCTGTGGGTGTGTGTGGGCGTACATTTGTGTGTCTAATTTAGTCTGAATGATTTAACCCGAGCACTGAACGAACTCTCCCGAAGCTTCGACTGATGTTATATATCTCTTCTCTTACTTTAGGTTACACAACAAGATTTAATCGTCATTATATAACGTGAAAGGCCTTTCACCCACTGACCTAAACAAGACTTAAAGAGAATTATACAGATACATATGTTCATCTTTTTTTCTCAAGATAACTTTCTTTTTTTATTAAATAACAATCATTGTACGAAAAACCTACATTGTCCAAGTAGTGGCATGAACATCTTAAAGATCATTATTTTGTAAAAGACACAATACAAAAGCAGGCAAGTCTGAAGAGTCACTAAAAATATAACATGCACACTCTCAGAATCGCACACACACTGTTGATGACACTTTGTACTGTACGGCGAGGTTTTCAACAACGGTGTTAGAGACACTGAACGGACGGGCAGACAGAAGCAAAGCGCTGTACATGTGGAGGCAAACTTTGCTGCTTTGTCATTCATACATTTACAACATTCTTCTTACAAAGATCATCGACATAATTCACAGTCTTGTGGGATTTCACTCGTGTCCTTCTCTGTTGGATGTAATAACAAAACAAAAACAAAAACGGGAAGTCCACCCGTGAATATTCTTTCATTTTTGTGCAGTCAGTCCACATGTCCAACTTCTGACCGGGAGTCTTTGTGTGGAGAATTGTGCTGTCAAACATTATTTTACTTTTAAAATGTCAACATCTTCTTGTCATCTTACATAAGGCAGGAATGCAAGTGAGGACGATACATCAGAAAACCCCAAAAGTGTTGTTTCAGGTTGGATTTTTTCTTTCTTTAAAGGAATGGTTTTGTTAAATAAGATGATTTGATTTCTTGCCGAGAGTTTGATAAAATGATAGGTAGCACTCTGTGAAGCTACAGCAAGCAGCACGTTATCTTAGCTCAACACAAAGACTGGAAACAGGGCCAAGCTGCAACCTCTGGGGCTGAAAAATGAAGCCGACGCTGAGGTGCCAAAAACTGCAGTTACTACAATTTTCACTTGAGGCTTTAAAGTTACGCGTAATTCAGGGCATGGCCACTGTAAGTTCCCTTTTAACACAGAGATCCCACTACTGCTGCAACAAAAACCCCTTCACAATGCCGGCTTTGGTTTTTTTATACAGACCCAAACAATGCCGGTATTATGCCACCCTGGTGTATGATTTTAGATAGCATGCCTTGTTGTCCACCATTTTAGTTACTCTTTGCTAATCTTACTCCTATTGTTACTCTTTTAGGCACTGGTTTTGCTTTTGCTCCTTGAAAACACTTCTAATCTTGTGTATTTGTATATTTTGCCAGATATTTAATACTCTATTGTTTCTAAAACTGGGCCCAGTGAGTGACCCTGACCCAGAGGAACCCACAGGTTGTTCTGGTTGTTACTGGTTGTGAACGTTTAATTGTGGTTACTGCACTTAGTGTTACTGTAATTTGAAGGATTCTCTGGCACAAGAATTTCCTTCAGGATAAATACAGTTCTGTTGAATTGAATTGAATTAAACTGAACTGACCTCTTTGTTTTCCCAATAAGCAGCATTTTTCTGTTGCTGTTCTTCTTTGAGATAGCTGCTAACTGTTGCAGCTGCTTTTTAAATCTTCTGGCAGTAAGTAGCATGTATAACATGTCGTCAAAATGTTACATCACTTCAGTCCTGCCGGCTGTCCTTTTCGCACAGATGTAGATTTAGCGCTATTACTACCACTACTGCCTGCTTAAAGGCTAAACAACTATGTCCCCCCCATTCAACAGTTGTACCTTTTATACAGAATGAAGGGCTGTAAAAATGGTGCAAATGTGGTCAGTTCTGGCTCCAAAAAACAAAGATTGCAAAAGCCCAAATGCCAAACTTCAAATCTGGAGTCCACAAACCAATGGGTGCCGTCATGGTAGCTACTTCAGTGCAGTCTATTAACAGGAGGAAATAGTTTGACTAACTCTGTCCAAAGGTAACAAAATCTGCCTACCAGCACCTCTAAAGTTTAATAATTAATCCTTTATTTCCTGTTCATTTAGTCTGTATAAAAATCAAAGTGTAAAACCAACATAATGCTGTTTTACAGGGGGGGTTACCCGCAAATATATGTCCCAAGCAATAGTCTGGTGCATAATTCCCTGAAATAACACAAATAAAGTTTTAGACTTTGGTTTTTGTATATATTAGAAAAAAAATTGACATCATTTGAGCTTTACGAGGTGCTGGTAAGTGGATTTTGTTATCTTCGGACAAAGCCAGGTGAGCTGATTCCAGTCTTGTTCTATGCTAAGTTAAGCAGCTGCTGGCTGTAGTTACACAAATATAGCCTACACACATCTAACTCTGGGCAAGAAAATGTTTCCAGCAATATCAAACTAGTCCTTTAATTCAATCATGAAATGTCTTTAACATTCAGTCCAAATGCCTGCAGTGAAATAACAGACAGTTGTCTTCATCGGACCACCAACGGAGTGATGATCACAACACAGACAGATTTTCTGTTCACAAGACCTTCAATAATCTTGCGGTGAACTTCTCAACTGAGATAAAATGGAGAGGGTCATTTTTCCCCCTCAAATTCTCAAACAGTGAGGGATAAAGGCACGTAGCTTTTGAGGGCACAACATTTTCTTGGTGGTTTGGTTGGTTTCACATCAACTGTATGGTCTGATGTTGTTCTATTGTACTTTCCAGGTCAATTTCCCAAAAAATTTCCAAAGGGGCAGTAAATTCAAAACATATGATCAGAGTTTGTGTCTTTGTGCTTTGAGAAACCTTTAAAACAGGCACTTTATTAAGACCATATTGTGAGATATTTGTGCTTTAAATTGATTTTGGGCATCAGCTTGTAATCTGAAGGGTAAACAGAAGACAGGACGTCTCATTTTAGGCTCATTCTGCAAAACACTACACCGTGAAACTGTTAAAACTACTCATGAGTAGAGGAATGTCTCTCAGTGTGGACTGTATGTAATGACGAGAAGAAGTGATTGTGTCTAAAGACTATTGCTGAAGTGGTCCCACTTCACATGCACACGATATAGCATGTTAAAGTTTTGTGTGTCGGTTGACTCATCGGATGATTCTGAAAAAAGGCTCCATGCAGAGGCAGGAATTCAGGAGGAGCAGGGTAATCGCTGAAACACATACACTGGGGTTGCTGTCAGCTGATTCTTGGTCACTGTCTTGGTCACAGCTGGGTGGAGGATGTGGTACCTTTGACAGTCTGATGAGCAGATCACATACACGTTGCCCCCTCTGGAAGACATCTGAGCTGCTTCTCAATGATACACCGCAGATACGTATACCTGTAGGTACAAGCAGACAAATGCAGACAGAAAAGAATACGCTGATGAACACAATGACGACTGTGGCCATTAAAGGCAAAACAGAAAAGAGACACAAGTAGATTATATTCAGTATTCTCTTGTACCTTTTCCTCAGTTTCTGCACCTCTCTGTCCTCCTCCTCCTTCAGTTTGGTGATGAAACTCTGCAGGACAGGCATTTCAAACTTGATGTACTGCGCCACCTGGTGGGAGGGAGGAGACATAGAATGAAAACCGCAAAAAAGAGACTAGTGTGGTTAAAAAAAAGGACACGAGAGACAGAGAGCGGGATGGATTTTGTGCCTACACAGGGTCAAACAACAGGAGTTCATGTTCATGTATCTGTTTTTCAAGTGTGTCCATCCACCTCTTATTATGCACATTTTCAATTTGCACATAAAACAGACCAGGATGGAAATGTAAAAAAAATTTTAAGCTTGGGTAGGTGGAAAAGTTGGTTTATTGATAATAGGTCAATGCAACTCAGTGCAATGGAAACAGACTCAACGGATAAATGATGACGTTAACACAGGTCTATTCAGCTGACAGGCTTCGGGGCACATCCGGCCCAGATGCAATCTCGGAGTGAGGTGCTATACTAGTGAGCAAATAAGTAAACAAAATATTGTTTTGGAAGTAGCACAATGCACAGTACAGGTCAGGCAGGATGTACAGATCAGTATAGTGACACCTTCACTGATATCTTTTTTCTCATGTGATGCAGTTCTTAACACGAGAGGGAGATACTAGTAGAGCGAGAGTGTCTTATTGCTTACTGTTAGTGCCAGTTTTTATGGTTCTGTGCATTGATAGCTGTTTATACTCTGTTTCTGCACTTTGTGATGTGCCTGGGTCAATTAAGTTTTTTACTACATCCTTTTTGCATTTGAAAAAATCAGTTGTAACCAGAAGCTAAAAAAGGTTTTTAATAGGCTACTGAAAATGTCTGGCCCATCTAAATTTATGATTTTTCAAATCCAGCCTAATTGAAATTGATATTGAATAGTCCTGATGAAAGGTCATGATGGACCATCCTCACACAGGCCACTGCAGGCTCTCTTCATTGTCTCTGGATGGCTTTTAACACGCTTGTACAGACAGGGCTGCTACCAGAACTCTTTCAAGAGCACAGAGCTGTCTTATTAGTTGTTCAAAAATGTCTTCCTCCACTGTCCAGTGTGTGCTCCGTTATTATACACCCATTGTTCCCCTTCTTTGAGGTTTGACTGGCACTCTTTAATTACATCATCTCGTTGCACACTCTTCCATTTCTAACTGGATATTTAGCCCCACCTGCTGCTTATCTAAATGAACCAACTCCCAATACTCACATGACAGTAGTGGATGGAAAAGCGCATAGATCTGCATTTTCTGAAAATGCAGTTAAAATTTGCGCTGCATTTGGATGGGAACCTAACTTCTGTGTCCATACATTTGTTCTTTTTGAAGAAGAGGTTAGAACGAATGTGATTATTTACATCATACGTGACTTCTTCTCCCAGGTCTTCCTCCATGAGGAAAACCTTGCAGACCTGCTCACATGGGCCTTGCATGACTCTCAGCAACAGAGGATAGTCACTCCGCTTCAGCTTCACACGCTCTGAAACATCAACACATCCACAAAAGAATCAGTTAACAGAACAAAAATAACAAATAATAAATACAGTACATAATGCCACATATTCATTAAGAATTCGTTCTCTTAACAAACAAGGAATGAACTGAATAATTCACACTCACCTCCACTCGTATGGACGAGGTAGAGTGCAAAATCATCCGGGCTGTTTTCAATTTTAAACTTGTTGAGGAGAACTCGCAGCACCTGAGGTGTCGTCATGCAGCTGTTGATCCGAACATTAGTCACTGAGCCTAAAGCAGGAGTAAACACTGCAGTCTGAGGAAAACAAAAACATTCAAATGTTAATTGAGTTTCCTCTATAACCTTGTGTGTGTATATTTGTGCACAGATACACAGACAGAATTGCTGCCAAATCCAGCATCTGTTTAAAAGTAGCACATAAACTCTCTGAAACTAAAGAAAAGGTACATTATTTTCATACATCTTTTAAAACTTCACTGGCATCACCTTATGGTTGTAGAAGTGTCCGTTTATAGAGAAGCGGTTGCGTCGAATCTTCCTCTGGTCGCTCGGTGACCGTCGCTGGCCCCGTCTCAAGACGCCGGCATCACTCTTTGTCCTGAGGAGCTGAGCGGAGCTCTCACTGTCCTCTGACCAATCCATAATCATTATTATAAGTTATTATTCTGTGTCTTTAACATGAAAATAAACATGTTGACTTTTCTTTAAATTAAGGAGTGGTGGGAGAAGAACTCAGATCTTTTACTCAAAGATCCAGTGTGCAGGATTTAGTGACATCTTCTGGCAGAAATGGTAAATAATATTCATAAATATGTTTTCATTAGCTTATAATCACCTGATAATATAACTTTTGTGTTTTTGTTACCCTAGAATAAGCTGTTTATATCTACATACTGAGTGGGTCCTCTTCTACAGAGTCCATCATGTTGTTCTACAGTAGCCCAGAATGGACAAATCAAACACTGGCTCTAGATAATGTCATTTGCGTCGGCCACTGCAGTTCTCCTACATGCCTGGCACACGGGACAAGTTTCAGTTCTGCAACCTCACTGCTAGATGCCACTAAATCCCACACACTGGACTTCACATAATCTTCTCATAATAAGTTCACAAAACACTCCTGGAGTTTCTGCAGAAAACAGCGTTGCAGCCAAATCCAGTACAATTGAAGTGAATGGAGACCAGTTTTAAAATGTAAAAAAAAAAGAACACAAAATGTCTCCATGCTACTCCTGTGGTGTAATCCAAGTGTTTGTAAGCCACGACATTCAAATTTGACCCAAAAAGACACCATTTACACCATGTTTTTAGCCTAAATGTCAACTGTAGCCTCTCAGACCTCCTTCGTCCATCTGTCTGAGCTCGTCAGTATATTCCAGCTCAAAGTCCTCAGACATTTTCGTCTTTGTTGAAAGTTTGCAAAGTCAACTGTATGTGAAACAAGTCACTATATCCAAGAAGATCTCTCTCTCTGTCATGTGAGTCACTTCCTGTTAGCATTTAAACACAGGTGCACAGGTATCGCGACATCTCGTTGATCTTGTGTTGCACCGTCACTCGTGTACTTCCTCCAGGCATGTGGCTGTGGTCTGAGAGCCTACAGTTGGCATTTAGGCTAAAAACATAGTGTAAATGGCATATTTTCGGGTCAAATTTGACCGTCACAGCTTACAGACATTTAGATTACACCACAGGAGCAGTATGGAGACATTTTGTGTTTCTTTGTGTTCTTTTTTTTTACATTTTAGGACCGGTCACCATTCACTTCAACTGTACTGGATGTGGCTGCAATGCTCTTTTCCGCTGAATCTCCGGGAGTGTTTTGTGACCTGGAGATCTTCACCCATTCTCACATCAGCACAGGGGTGAGTAAATATTGAGTGAATTGTCATTTTATAGCTGAACTCTCCCTTTAACTACAGTACTCAATTAAATGTACTTAGTTACTGTCCACCACTGAAATTAAAAACTTACAACACCGACTGTTCCTGAAAGAAAGCCATATTTCAGTGCTTGCAATATGTTAAAAACATTTTTTTTTTTTTATCACACATGACATCATGACAGTAAACGTCATCTGTACACAACTGGGAAAAAAAAATACTGTTTCTACATATATTTATCACCATTGTCATATGCAACCTCCTGTAAGGGTTGAAAAAACCTCTTAACAACTCTGGAGGAACTAAAAATAAAGCTTTAATTCCCCCCTCATGCACAGCTGCCATTTTGGAGATGAGAGGTTTCCATCCAACAGTGATGGCATGTTTATATAAACAGCTCAGGGTTAATTAGAGATTTGGTCCACAGTTAATTTGATCATGATTATGTAATGCAACGTCACTTTTTTCGTCTTAGGATCTGATGAGTCAACACAAACAAGACAAGAAGTATTTTTAGTAATGCAGTTGTTTTTGGACTGATACATGATGTCGTTCACTGGATCCTTGTTAAAGCTGAGAAAGTGATACTCAGTATGTTTAAACTGTTAACAAAGCCACTCACCTTCTTCTTGTTCTACCGTCACACCGTTGCCCTCTGGTTGGTTGTCAGGTGGCGTCACTTCGACTGTGGGCGGGCTCTGCTGTGTCGTCTGTTGACCATCTGTGCTGTTGGGGGAACTTCAATAAAGAAACGAGAGTGAGTCAGTGACGAGGAGACTGCAAAGATACAAACTGTTATTAGATTTAATGGCACTGAAAAACACTTTGATTGCTTTGACGCAAAAATGAGAGGGGTAAGTACACAATAGCGCAGTAAGGCTTTAACTTTTGGGTAGCAACATCACCACAGCAAACACTGTTACAGAGGTGGGTCTTATGATTAGATTTCCTGCCAAGCAGCAGCATTTTGTTGACCTCTAAAACACCACATAAAGTACTGTATGTATGTCACGTCCCTGTTAGTTTCAGCTTGTGACAGCTGTTCCTCTTTGTTGTTGTAGCTTGTGGTGTATTAGAGTATTTCCCTTGATATTTAAAGGGCGGCTTCTTTATTTTTTGAGGATCATTCTATAACTTTCCAGTAATGTTTCAGATGTATTCAAATTGAAAATTCTAATTTTGGTCGAATTATGTATGTATTAGTCTTCCCCCCCCCCCCCAACTCTTTTTATTGGGGTTTTCAAAGTTAAAGAGACCATGGCAGTAGTAAAAAATGAGAACAGAATTTCTGGTACAAAAATATAAAGATATTCTCCAAGTCAAAAGGGCTGGGAAGATTTAGAGGAATGTCAGATTGACCATGTTTAGTGTTATTTAAACTATGCTAGTTAGTTTGGGGGAGAATTTGGTGCATCTTCCTTACAGTGCTCTATAAAGGGTTGCCAGATCTGGTAGAATTTGTTTTCACACCTTCTTAAGGAGAATTTAGTCTTTTTCAAATGTAGAGTGCATCACATTCTTCACGAGGGCAGAATGGGCTTCCACCTTAACAATAATATTAACCTACCTACTAGCAGGGTTACAAATAATAATATGTTATATTGGGAGCTGGTTGACACAAGATCAGAACTTTTAATACCACAGAGTTCGGTCAGTGGATCAGGATCCACAGGCCAACCCAGGACATCTGATGGTGACTTAAAAGTATTTTGCCAATATGTTGTGACTTGGGCGGTGTGTATGTTTCAGTCTTAATGCTATTTTCCTAAGCACCTCTTAAACATTTTCCCCACTTCACGTGACGTGGGTGTCTGCATGATGTCTGGCTATTAGTTTGGTTCCGTGAGTCACACTAAATGATTGAGGCAGCGGGTCGACTTGCAACTATCACGTGCTGTGAGGTAAAATTACTGCTTCTCTCAATGGAGTCTGGTGCCTTTAAGAAAGCATAGTTAATGGCTTCAGTTACCCATCTAAAAAGAACTTGTCTGACGGCAAGGTAAAGTGATCAAAATAATGTAAACTTAGTGTGCACTTACACTGTTGTTGACTTTTTTAGGTTGTCTGTTTTTGTAAGAGGCTATAATGAATTTTGTGGGGTTGCAAGAATCAGTGCTGTAACCTAGGTCACCGTTTTTTGATAGTTTCAACTGGAAAAACATGGAAAACAATGCAGACAGACCTGCCTGTTAAATTAATTTTAAGAGTGGATTATTTGGACTCTTTGGAGCTCTCTGTGTAAGCATTTGTCTCTATGTTGCTTTGAATACTCGCAATACCCAAACCTGAGAGCTGGACCTGTTTTGTCGCTTTGCAGTTGTGTGATTTAGTAACTTCAAAGTTTAAGTGTTGATGTTACTTTGTTTATTTCCTGTAAGTTATCCTGCCCCTAGCTGTCAGCTGCACGGCCATGAGATCTGTTATCCCTGGAACAAGAATAGTTCCTCTGATGAATGGGATTACAGAGCTGAAAATGGGGCTTCAAGCCTATTGACACAGATTGATCTGTAGTAGCTTCGAGCAAAATCCAAAACTGAGCCACAGATGTGGGTTAAAAGGTTTTCTTTTTCTCTGTGGACCACTGCCTAAAGGATTGATCAAACTGTGGAGATCAATTATTTAGTTTAACCTTATTTTTTTTATCAGACAAACTAGACAAAATCTATATCTGCCCCCCACTAACCCGCTGTGTATCACCATTTCCGGTCAGCAGAGATGTAACTGGATCTGTCTGAACCTCTCACCCTTGACTGTCCAAATTGCAGCCCGAGTGCCAGGACGTCGAGGAGGGGGGCGGCCGGATTCGCTCGTGGTCATCCTGCATCTGTAGCCTGATTGGTCGTCTAAGACCCCAGAAGATATTCAGCAAGCCCTCGATGATCAGCTCCCCCTCTTCCTGTTGGGAGAGAGGAGCTGTGGTCAGTGTGCGTGTGTGCGTGCGCACACACACACACACACACACACACACACACACACACACACACACACACACANAGAAGATATTCAGCAAGCCCTCGATGATCAGCTCCCCCTCTTCCTGTTGGGAGAGAGGAGCTGTGGTCAGTGTGCGTGTGTGCGTGCGCACACACACACACACACACACACACACACACACACACACACACACACACACAACACAATGGGCCTCTATTACTCCTTTGGGATACAGGAATAATGGGTAGGGTATATTAAATTACAAATGACTGACAGTAAAGTAAAAAGGCGACAGGAAGGCTGACAGACAGATAGACAGACAGACAGACAGACAGTGGTGAAGAGTGCTCCTGTTGAAAATGAGGATTAAACGTGAGAGTACACACACACACACACACACGCGCACGCACACACACACACACACACACACACACACACACACACACACACACACACACAGAGCCATAAATACCAACCTCTCTGTGTCTGAGCTGTAGATTTTGCCCTTCATAATAAAGGTTGTACGTCTTCAGATGTGAGAGGACGGTTGCCCTGGAGACAGAGATGTTGAATCACTGAAGAGGAAATGCTGTTTAAAGGAGCATGTTGCTAATTTTACATGTTTTTAGCCTGATAATGCATTTATACAGTACGTACTGTTTATATCATGTATACTTCACATTACATTTTCCAAAGTATCACATGCAGTTAGATTAATTTATTCCCACCCTGCTTGAAAATCTACTTATTAAGACTTGAAACATGCAAGAAAAAGGTTACTCTGATTAAAAAAATGGTTAAAGGTTCACCATTTCTCTGGATGTGTGAAAGAAATATGATAATATGCTTTTTGATGAGGACATTTGGATCTTGGTGAGAATTTCAGACACAGAATACTATCCTTTATGACAGGACAATTCTGCTGTGTAAGATAAATCCTCTGTCACATTCTTTTTGGATTTGGGGATCATCTTTTCATCAGAGTCTGAAAATTGAATCCAATGTGAGGTGCACTTGAGGCTGGCCCCAAAACACAGTCAATCCTTATAGACTTCCCGTCTTAAAATCACTAACTTTACAGCAGAAATTAACATGTTTATAGCCTGGTACAAAAAACAATTTCAGTCTCGATAGCTAATTTTAACATTCATGACAATTGGACAGGGGGTGATTTTTTTTTTAATAAGAACAATTTACATTTTATCAAGGCCCAAAGTTATGCATATTTAAGGGCGGGGCTGCTCTAGTGACAGGCTGTCTGTTAGGTGTCGTTGCACTCTGTGAGTCGGATCCATCCATCACTCCTCTACAGCTCCAGCCTCTCATCCAAATATGGTCACTTCTGGCTCCAAAAAACCAAGATGGTGAAAGCAGTAGTCCACAAACCAATTGGTGACATTATGGTAACTATGTCCATTATTTATACAGCCTATGGAAATGACCAGTATCTGACATCAGTGTGAATGGACCTCTGCCCTAAAACGCCTAACATGTGACCAATAATGTCACACACATGCACATTGGAGAAACAATAAGCATCACATTTGCTTAACAGGTATTTGGGGAAAAATAAATGACACAGCACTGCAAGCTTCATCTCTGGAATGATCACCATTATAGGAAGGTTTGATAACATCATTAATCTGCGTAATAATTAGCCATGTGCAATGGGCGTTTGTTTTCGGGAAATGGGCTGTCATTGGTCCACGGATTATCAGCAGCTTTTCCTGGTAGCTCTACGGAGAGTGAGGTGTGGGTGTGGCTGTGAGCCAGGAGTGGTGGGGCCACCATGTGGAGGGTTTCACAGAGGAACAGTTCATCCAAACCTTGGGGTGTCCAGGGCTAATCCAATATCTCCGTCCTCCCCTCATGACAACACTGTCACAGCATGTAGGTAGGCTATCCCCGTCAGACAGTGCCTGGACGTCGGGCTCTATTGGCTGGCAACTTATCGCCACAGCGGTACAGTTTTGGCAGCCTTCTGTAGTGTTAATGGACGGCTCCGACACTGTATAGTGAATGATCTGCGCCTGTGCTGATAAGTATGTCGTAGAAAAAAAACGGATGTATGGCAAAACACATGAGTTCTGCATTGCCAGTGATTAAATAAATCACTGATTGGAAAAAAGTTGGATTTTTGTGCCCACACTGCTCTGAAAAAATCTGATCTGTATGACACATGAGCAAAAAATAGGATTTTGACCACATTTACATGTAATGTGAAGTTTTATAGTGTTTTGAAATCCTGTATGGGCAGGGCATGTCAAGAACTTACATACTGCATACTTGAATTAATCACTAAATGTGTGTATGTATGGAAATTGTCTGCAGTGATGTAACATATGCACGTTTACAAGACAGAATGCCACACATACCAAAGGTTAATAAAGGGAGAACTAAACTGTTAAGTGCAGGCATTTGTGTGTGTGTAACAGCGAGGTGTTCAGTCCTTACTTCCTGATGAACTTGTTCTCTCCAATCTGAACCCCGTCCGTTATATCATCCATTCTCAGTCAGCATGAGAGGAGCTGGGAGACAAAGAAGTAACAGAGAGAGAGTTAATAAATTTCATCCATCTGATTCAGTCTCATGACTCCTCATGACCAGCAGCGAGCGACAAGAGGAGCCTGGAGTGGAGAAGAGAGATCACAGGAAGAGGAGGAGGAGGAGGTAAAGCTCCATGCAGTAAACAATAACAGCAGATCATATCTAACTTCCTGTAAATGTTATGCCTCCAAGAGACGAATCAACTCATAGTTAACAGTTAAACCAACACTAGACAATCAAAACATTTGGTGTGTGACGGAGGGAGACAGCTGCTCTCCACACTCTCTTCCTCCTCCTCCTCCTCCTCCTCCTTCTCCTCTTGCCTTCAATATATCTTTTCTTGACTGTCACCCTTTAATTCTCCCCTCATGTCTTTGTGTCTCTGCACACATGCAGCTGTTTAACATGGCACTCAGCCATCACCCTGCAGTTTTCCCTCTTTGCTGTTTGTGTGTATTTCTCTTTGTGTATCGGCAGAGGAGGCAGTACAGAAGTCTTTGGAAGGAGACGAACAGGTGGAGGACACATGTGCCACCCGCACAGCCAAATCATCTCAGCTGCTTAAACATTTATCTCTGAGCAAGTGATCATACACATAAATCCATTTGTATCTACACACAGAGTAGGTGCAATCTCTCTCTAAAAATTAAATAACTGAGGAAAGAAATAAAAATATTTCAAAGCTCATCCAAGAGGATTCATCTCAAACTACAGACACATGAGTCTGGACATATTATTTTCTCTTTCTCTTTCTTTGTGTGTCATGCTTTCACACACAGACAGAAACTGTTTTAAAATATATATTACCAGGTTTAGCTTCCAAACTACAAAAATTCACATTTTTGAGGACCAGTTTTGAGTGTAGGTTATGCATTTTAGATTTTTACCCACGCTCTATGGATGGAAATGTCTGTTTGGTGTACTACTTTGGTCCAGATTAAAATATACTAAATTACTGAATAGACTACAATTAAATTTGTTTAACACATTCACATGCCTGAAAGGTGAGTCCTGACTGACTTTTAATAGGGTAAACTTCTTTAGTTTTTAGTGAAATATCTCAACAATAATTGGCTGGATTGCTGTGATAATGTGTGCATATGTTATTGGTGTTGAGGAGGATGAATCCTGATGACTTTGCCTCAAAGATTTAACTTATCCAGTGAAGCATCTCAACAACTACTGGACAGATTCACACAACATATGGTTGAGACATTCAGTTCTGTTTTACTCAGTGAGTCATGTGTAGGTTAACTCAGGGTCAACAGTACAATGAAATGTCTTGTAGGAGAGAACGGATCATTTCAGCACTAAAAGCACCAGTCTTAATAAAGATAAAATAATAAATATATGGCAATATAACCTTATCAATTTGGTGATCCCCTGACTTTTCCTCTAGAGCCTTGCTTGGGTCCAGATCTTTGAATCCGCCCACTTTACCAAGTAGACTGATTCATCTTGAATCATGACATGAAACTGCAGTGTTTCAGTTGAAATGAAAAACAGCCAAACAGTGCCACGGGTGGGAGTAATGCCGTTGTAAAGCTTTTGTCAAGCTGGAATCAATGAGGAGTAATAACAACGATGGCAAGCACTACGGACAAGATCAATGCTGCAATCGAGGCTGATCTAAATCAACATGTCTCCTCAGTATCACCAAACACTGTAATTACTTAAACAGTGTTTCACTCCACTCTTAAAAATTCCCAGCAAAACAGGTATGTTGCAATGGCTAGGTATCAGTGTGGACTTAAAATGTCGTTACTTTCTGGCAGATACATGCGTCTCCAGTGATTGGTTAGGAAAAAATAAATCTCTCTCCCTGCACGGACAACAGTTAGAAAGGACACAGTGTCAGACTGAAGACTGAAATGGAGTCGTTGACAGTTTTGTCAGATATCAGGGACTCTAGCATTAACATCAGATCAAAAATTTGAATGTGTCTACTGACTCAGTAGGCCTACCTGCTGAACTAATGACACTTGTAGAAAGACGCTGTCTAACTTGCAATTTCTGTTGGTTTTTCCGAAGGAATTCTGTTTTCAATTCAGTCAAGAACACTCATTTGTCCAAGATTCTAAAATGGTACAGATTTATAGATGACTTCTCCTGTATTTATGATGGAAGACCTGATGAATGCAAGGTTAACAATAAGAATTTAAGCATCTGTTCTTGAGAAAATACCTGTCAAATGTAATTTTTTGGGGGGGCTATGTTTAGGATTGTCACTAAGCTGTTTTCTATGTAAAATGTTGATTGTGATGAACTTACTGATGTTTGATACTGATGTCTTCCTTATGCACGTGGGTAATGTGACTAAATTCCAAACCCACAGCCACTCCTACTTACTGTAAGATGGCTTCTCTTTGTTTGATGAAGGTCTAGTCACCACAACGTTGCAGCAGCATTAAAATAATTGCAAAGCTTGCAAGTTAGACAGTGTGCCGGAGTCTTTTCTACAAGTTTTATTCTTCTCGTCCCTCTCCTACGCACCTGTTTGTGCTATGTATTCCTTTTTTTGAACTGATGACACTCCCATCAGCCTCAGCTGTACTTTCTGTTGAGTGCTAATTAGCAAATGTTAGCATGCTAGCAGGCTAATCTCAAACGGCAACCCTGCTAAATAATACCTGCAAAATCACATGCTAACATTAATGTTGTAAGCATGTTAGCATTTAGCTGTAGAGTGGACTTTAAAGTCTTGTTTGTATATTTTTCTTACAGTTCCGGGCTTCTATTGGTTTCAATTAATTTCTGCATTTATTTAGCAGCGTTTAAAAGCCAGTCTGTATCACTTTTTACATGTTATATTATTGTTGTTACAGTTAAATGGCAGATTTCATAACTCTCATGGCTCTCTTCTAACACAGCCAGTGTCTCGACAACAGATCAGCTAACAAAGTATAATACTATAAGTCATAGAGAAATACTGTTCCTGCCAATAAATGTGGTATAAATATCAGTTACAAGACTACAAGTGATCTTACCGTAGTGAAGACTGTGTGATGTTGTTGAGTCACCAGAAAAAGGGAGCAGCTGATGTGGAGAGACAGAGAGAGACAAGGAGTGAAAGGTTAAGGCCAGCAGACTCTGTACGTATCCTCAGGTATCAGCAGTTTTGTCACTCAGGTGTCGGTATCAAACGTCTTTTCTTGCGAGTGTGACAGCGAGCAGACAAGTAAGAAGTGGGGGCGTTTAAAGGAAGGGCTCCCCTTCCGCTAAATCACTTCCTCCTTTACTCAGTCAGTCACACAGGAAACTGACACTAACCCTGACACGGCCCAAAACTTCCTCAATTCAAACAGCATGGATGAGTTATCATGCACACCCAAACAAACGATTACACACACACACACACACACATATGGGCACGGCTAGAAAAACTGATAAGCTAATTAAGTTTCCTGATCTTAACACTCTGATCAGACATATACCAAAACACTTTTAACAAAGATGCTCAAAACCTGACAAGCGCAGTAATGTAGCAGCTTTAAACACAGTGCTGTCAAACAACCTGAGCCTGTCAATCTGAAATAAATGTGTTCAGTTATTGTGGCCTGATTAAATATTAAACACCAATCAGCCCGGCCCACATGCCAGGGTCTATCAATATTTCAGCACCTATATTAGCTCTGTCAAGCGCTCAAAAGCTCAACCATTCAGCACCACAATGGAAATCATTAGCCTTTAATACCGTGGTCATGGTCAAGGGCATCTGTGCTCATGGACTCATTAGTGGGTGATGCCAGCGGTCTGAGACAGACATACGGCCAGCTCTCAAACCAAGACAATGATGTAATTGTATGTCACAGACCAACATGAACTTTAAGTCAACTACGTAGATGAGCATCTGATAACGAAATTGATCTGTCCCTGATGTTACGTCAGGAAATAAAGATCAAATCAGACTTTTAACCTTTAAAGCTGCTGCTAAATGTGCACCCTGTTTAGTGTTTGCTGCTGGGCTCAGGCTGGATGAATGTGTGTTTTTGACTGTGTCCAAAGGGAATTTAAATGATTTTCTTCAGCTCCAGATCTCATGTGACAGAGCTGAGATATTTCAGTGAAATGCTGATGTTGTGATATCAGACAAGATATTGTCTAAGGGTCTGTGTTTATTGTAATACTGTGACAAAGCTTTGTCTCTCCCTGCTGTAAAGGCTGCATTAAAGTTAAACAGGCAGAGTATCATTTGAAACATTTCAACACAGGCACCACTGACACTAAAACATATGTTTTCAATACCTTTCTTTTAAACCTAAGAAAAAAAGGTGTCAAATGTTTGATGATATCCAAACAAAAGCAGCTATAAAATAACTGTGGTTGCCTAAAAATGGCAAAATACGTTCAGGAACTATCTCATGAAAAAAATAAGCAAACACGACTGTGAATCTGACCAGATGTTCGATGCCAGTACAAAAAGGTATTGATGTCCGATACCCAGTTCCAGGAACATAACCAGAAATTTAGAGATGCTAAGGTCATGAGTTAAAATAATGCAACCCCTCTTTCCCAGACAACAAAAATAAAATATCATAAGTATTTCTTATTATTTATTCAGTTACCTGTTTGATTTATTTTCTGTATTGTTTTTACAACATTAAGGTTTAAACGCTGTTGTTGTCTGGTGAAGACGCACTGAGTCTTTCTTTTTATTTTGTTGGTCTGAAAGAACGAAAATCAAAATATATTGAGCCTAAAAATGAAGGAATTAGGTTATTAAAATCCCTGAGTTTCTCGAGCAAATACTATGGATATGACCTCAGTGTCGTCAGTAGAGCTGCGATGTTTAATCGATTAGTTGTCACAATTGTCGACTAATTTGATAAGTAATTTATCAGTTTGAAACATTTTTCAAAGAAAAAAAAAGCCCAAAATCTCTGATTTCATCTTCTTAAGTGTAAATATTTTGTATTTTCTTTAACCATCTATGACAGTAAGCTATTTTTTTGTGTTGTGGAAAAGTCAATTCCTTGGTGTTTGGGAAACATTGATCAACATTTTTTTTTACCATTTCCTGAAATTTTATAGACCAAACAACCTGTAGAAAAGAATCCCGCACACTGTCTACATTGCAAAAATAATAATTTTAATGCTAATGTGACTAGACGTTCCGTAATGTTTCGCCGCAGCATTAAAGTCGTTATTTTTGCAAGTTAGACAGTATGCAGGAGACTTTTCTAAAAGTTTTATTCATCTCATCCCTCACCTACGCACCTGTTTGGAAGTAGATGTGCAAAGTATTCCTCTGTTTTTATAGACCAAACAACTAACAAGTCAATAGATGATAGATTAATCAGCAATAACAATAATCGTGAGAGGCGGGTGATTTCTTTTTTTCTACCTCTCTGGAAAACCACATCATTACGTTTTTGTCAAAGGCCATCTTACAAACCTAGTCTGTATTGGAAATAATGCCTCAAAATATTTTTGCTGTATTGATATTAAAATTACATTTCTGTCAGTATTTTCCAGCTCTACAACAGCAGACCATGTTTTCTTTAAATTAAGGAAAGCATACTGACAAACTACAGGTTATGTGGCCTTCACAAAGCAAAAAAAAAACCACCCACAAACTTCAGTCTTGACCTTTAGTGCACCATATTCAGCGTCTTCTCAAGATTACAGCCTATAAAATTGTTTTAATTACCTTGACGTTTAACCAAACCAGTGATAGCTGTCATTACCAGAGGACCTTGGCTCTGTGGAAATTATCTGTGTTGACATTTACACAGCAGAAAACAGCTGTCTCCGCTTTTTGTTTTGAAGCCAACAGCAGCATGTATATGCAGCCAGACTGACCCACAGCTGACCCAGTCCATGTTTAAGATCATGGAGCTCTGTCTGTCCAAATGCTGACCTCAGTGACTCCCCGAGTCCCCTGTGCCTCATTACAATGCCAGACAATTTCTCTGTATGTTTATGTCTCATTCGCCTTCATCTTCTCAGTTGTTTCATTCCACAGTCCAATTTTTCTGATTAGGGAATTCTTTCCTCTCTACTGTCTGGACTGTTTTTCCCATTCAGCTTTCTCCTCTGTCTCCTTTAAGATTCCCTTGCGAAAGACTAGAAGCCATCCGCCATGCTATTAAAACTCATGACCACAACTTCCTGACTTGTCTCCCCCCTCCACTCTCCTTCTCTCCTTTTCATTGACACACACACGCATGCTTGTTTTCTGCCCTCTTGCCCTCTTGCCTCTGTACCTCCTCTGTCAAAGTCTTGGGCTGAAATGGACGATGAATGGCTCCAAAACCTCCTCCTGTCTGCTTTAAATCCCACCTCCCCTGCCTCAAGCCTCCACATTACTACAGCTCTGCCTCACTATTGTCACCATTGTCATAGCAACACCAAAAACATCTGAGCTCCAGAAACTATCCCACAACACAGAGCCAAAAATAGTGTTTGTCTCTTCTGCTCCATGTCAGGCGTACTGGGGTTGTCAAAAAACATGGCAAGAGTCTAAATATGGATTTTAGATTCTCCAGATCAAGCTGAAACTATTCGTGCCCCTTTGTTGACTGTACCAGATACATTTGTTGATCTATCTGCAGGTATTTTGATTAACAATTAATCATTCCAGTTGTTTTTCCAAGCCCAAAAAAAAAATCACTGGTTTAAGCTTTTTAACCCTGAATATTTTCTGGTGTTTGTAGTCTTCTATAATGGTAAACTAAATATTTTTGGACTGTTTAGTCACACAAAAGAAAATATTTTAAAGGGACAGTTGACCCCAAAATTAAAAACACATATTTTTTCCTCATACCTGCAGTGCTATTTAGAAATCTAGATTGTATTAGTGCAAGTTGCAGAGTGTTGGAGATATCAGCCATAGAGATGTCTGCCTTCTCTCCAATATAAGGGAACAAGATCACTGCACAGAAGGTAACATGCACCTACTCATGGACGAGAGCCTCGTGCTTGCGACAGTGCGAGATGTAAACGCTTTTGGCTTCCCATTCGGCGGCAGATGCACATTTCCCTCTACACCAACACATTCTCACTCTGACCTCGTCACATATTGACGTGCTTGGTCATGGACTTTCCACGTCCAGATAAAATGTACAAGGTATCCTGGGTGCATTGGTTGTTGACAGGACATTTAATGTTTGCATACAGTCTCTTTCAAAATAAATGCAATATGTCGGTACAACGCGAAATGGTGTTTTTTTTTTTCCTTCAACAACAAACACACATGGTTGGATTTAGGCAACAAAAACATATGGTTAGGTTTAGGGAAAAAGTAGTCTCTATATAGAGATCTTGCCTCCGTAAAAAGAGCGGAAGAGCCCTGGTTTCCGGTTGTAGGCTGTTTGTAGTCCGCGTGATATTGACTAATCACGTTTGAGCAGGCTGCAGTTGTTGCCAGGTTAAATGGTCTGTGCGGTGAACTAACGAGGCGGAACATAATTGGCGTCACTGCAAACTCTGAATCCATCGCAATGGTTCAGCATATTTACTTACATATAAATGGAAATTGGAAACGGAAATTCGCCTCGTCCACCCAAATCAAACCGGAATGCCAAAAAATCGTCTGTATTCGGCGTCTGACTTCTGGCAGACGCCGAATACAGCCGATGGGGAATACAGCGAGAATGGGGAAAAAGAACAGGGTTTGGCTTTAGAATCTTATGGGGCGCAAACACTGCTCTCTCAGGTGAAAGTCAATGTTTGTTTAACCCATCCACCACCCCTCCTGCCTGTGCTACTCGGACTTTTGCCGCTTAACTTTCGTCCCACTGTGTATCCCCCTGATGCTGCCGGGCACTGTTAAATTTTAATGGCAACTGTCCACAAATCATGCCAATGTTAAAGGTCGCCTTTTTTGGTTGGTTTCTGATGCCACAAGTCACTGCCCAAGCGCCGAATTATGACGACTTCAGAATGAGACCAGGCTCTCTACACAGTGATACGGTTGGTGGGTGTAATTTCGTAGAAAGAAAATAGTTCCTACATGAAACTGCTCACAACAAGGTCTGTGGATTATCTTGAGTAACTGGGTCATGATTTTTGGGAAGAGACATTGCTGTTGAGTTTTTCAAGTGTATTTTTTTTTAACACTTGGAGCACCACAAGCTGAGTGCCATCTAGTTCCCTCATATTGGAGAGAAGGCAGACATCTCTATGGCTGATATCTCCAATACTCTGCAACTCACACCAAAACAATCTAGACTAATAAATAGCACTAGAGGTACGAGGAAAAATATGTATGTTTGATTTTGGGGTGAATTGTCTCTTTAAGATTTCACTTTAGGCTCTTTCTTTTCCTATCAGAAATTTTATGGACCAAACAACTGCATCCTTAGTTGACTCTATATTTCATTTAAGACTGACACTTCACTCTGTAATAGTTTTAGATAGGTGTACCTCATAAACTATTAACTGCTAGTGCAACAGTTCTGCAAATAATCCTACCTATAATGTTCAGTTAGGGTTTAAATTCAACTTTATGATCATTTTGGAGTCTGCTGTTGACTTGCATTGTTTTCAATACTTTGTCCACATCAGTGCAGGTTGGCAAAATATCAGAAACTACCATACAGTTTAATTAACACCTCTCTAAAACAGTTTCAACAAACACACTGAGCATTATAAGCTTCATAAAGGTAGGACTTTATGCAGGGCTGTTGTATTAACCAGCATTACTTTAGCTATGTGTGCTTAATAAACTGGCAGCTGAGTGTGCATCACAAGCCAAAACATTATTCATTTTTGGCAGAGGGTCCGTCCTAGCCAGCCTTGTGTGTGCTGAGAGGAATCTTAACTATCAACTGCTTGTTATGTAACCTGTTTTACTGACACATAGCTGCACACACACTCCCTGCTGGAGACTAAACGTAATAAAATACGGATTTTCTATCATTTTCAGCTCAAGATTTAGGCTGAGCCTTCATGTGAAGTGCCACGGAGCATGCCTATCTCCACCGCATGTGATTTAAATACACCACACACGCCTCATATTCGGATTATTAGTCCATACATGTGTCGCCTGTGCTTTTATAAAATCAATATGTGTGCTAATTTTGCATTAAATGTTGTCAAAACATTTCTAAGTCTTGTTTTTGTGGAGACAATCACGCTATCAAACTACACGTCGCGACATCAACCATCACCACGATCAGCCCACTTAGCTACAGCGACGCTTCTGTCTGATTCATGCCGACTTTTGGAGATCCTATCTCGGCTCACCAAACCCGAGGGACGGCAGGCTCTCCGGTTCTCCGGTTCTCCTCTTCCACCACCACCTCCTCCCGTCGCTCCTCTTCTTCTCCGTTACGGCTGAACTGTCCGTTAACGGTTAACTCCTCCTCGGTCAACTCGTTCGCTCTCCTGCCGTTGGAAACAATCACTGGGGCGCGTGCATCCAGGACCAGCAGGAGAGGGAGGAGGAGGAGAGCGCGAGGGGTCCATCTGCTGTGGCGGAGCTCGCGGCACAGCTGCGTCGGGGGGCTCCGGCCGGGAGCCAATCAGAGCGCGACCCTGACGTCCCTTTGTTCGCGCTGCGTGCGGAGATGAATGAAAACATGAAAACAATAGGAGAGCCGAGCATGCGCACATCACCTGTCCGGTGAAGATTCAAGTTTATTTTTCAGGTTTTTATTTTTTATTTTATTTTTTTATTTTTTTTTTTACTGATTTTTAGAAGTTACATGTCATACTCTGCCGACCCTCCACCCCCACACAAATAAATATGAATAAATAAATAAATTTAAAAAATGTATTTGGATTGTTAGTCTCATAAATTTGACAAAAATGTCTTATGTCTTAATTTATTTTTGACTCAAAAATATTGTCATAATTTTAAACATGTTTTTTCTGCAATAAGACACTGTACTTATCAGACCAGAAGGTTTGACTTGTTTTTTTTTCTAATTTTAATTTTATTCTTTATTTTATTTTATTTTTTTATATCATGACCCTCCCCAGAGCTACAGATATTTTCCCCTTGAGCCAACCTGAGTGACTGGGGAATATGCATGACCCTCCCCTCCACCATTAATAACCATATTTCACAGTTTCTGGCTCTGATTAATGTTCTGATTTTGAAGATTTTTCAGGAAAACATGCCTCTAAAACCCACATGCAGGATTCGGGGTTAAAGTTAAATGTCCCTGCCATAAGCCAAATTAAAAAACATAACTCCCTCCACAAGTGCTTAAAAGTATTGGAAGTGCCTCCCATGTTTTGCACCACCTCCCCCATGCTCATAGTGAACAGTCCCTAACAAGCGAAAACAGATATTTGAGTCTTGTTGGAGCTGATGGTTACAGCTTAAGATGAAAAAAAAAATAAAATAAAAAATCAGTGTGGCAGACGGGAGTTGTCTAAACATATTTAATAGAGCTGCAACATTAGTCGACTAGTCAATCATAAGAAAATTAATCAACTATTTTGATAATTATTTTTTAAGCAATAATGACAAATATTTGTTGGTTCCAGCTTCTCGTGTGAGGATTTGCTACTTGCTTTTATCCTATTTGCTGATATCCAAATCCACTGATATATTTAAGGGCATTATAAAGAATGTGGTGATAGAGACATGTGCTTGATTTTCTTGAGAGGCCACTATGGATGAATAGTTGTTGATTTACTGTGGATTTTTGTATTATATGTTGTATTTGTTGCATTTTAAATCTGTTTTGATTGGCTGCTGCCTTGACGAAGTCTCTCTTGTAAAATTTTCAATCTCAGTGGGACTTCCTGGTTAAATAAAGGTTAAGAAAAAAATAAATTTAAAAAATATATTAAACATTTTGATTTTGGACTGTTGATTGGATAAAACAAGCAATTTAAGAACGTGAATTTAGGTTGTGGGGAGTTGTGATGGCTGATTTTTACTTCTATATGATGTTTCAGAGACTTAAATGATTAAACAATAATGAAAATAATCTTATGTTGCAGCCCTATTATTACACTAATTCACACTCTGTGCATTGTGTTTAGGATCAGCAGAAATAATTCATTTCTTAACACTAGATTTTACAGAAAAACCCTAATTTTCAAGAGAGCAGGACCCATATCAACGCACCTACTGCATTTGTCATTATTGTGCGTTAGTAGTGAATATTCCCAAACAACATTACAATAATTTTCATGACCACAAACCAATCACCAAGCAGAGTAGCTGGGGCAGTTGCTGCTTTGTCTGGTTTGTAATCCATCTTTAGCTGCATGATAAGGTCGTCCTTATTATCTCTTCATTTTACTCCATAACTTTATTCTTATGTATCAGGACACCTGCTTGGATTTTGATGGCAACACTGAAAAACATTAACAGTTATTCATCTATATTAGTTTCACTACATCTGCCCCTCATGTCCTATAACAGTATTACACTGTGACCTGATTTGATATATTATTAGTGAAAATGCTTTCACCATGGTCACACAGGCCAGCTGTGTTTTGACAGCTGTTATAAAACAGATGGAAAAACGTGACATACTTCTATAGCTTTCACAGTAATAGAAGAAAGTGGTGGTCAGTAGTATGTAGATCTTTCTGTGCAACACATTGGTATTTGTATCTACTTAAAGAAAACGGTCACAGGATCTGACCAGCTACCTAATTCAGTTTTATTACCAATAAAGACAAAAGACTTCATTCATTCAGTAACATCTTATTAAATAGTTTTAGGAACAAAGAATAAAACATTTTGTTGCTACAATTAGTTTACACAATTTCTCTTCCAGAAGGTTTAGCAAACTTTACTCCATTAAATATACATTTATTTTTTTGTTTGTTTTTACATCTATTTAAAGTTTCTCAGCTCGTTCTTTCATTTATACTGGTAATGGGTTAACATGGACAAAAAGCAATGTTAGAGTAAAAAAATACAATATGAAAAGGTCCTAACAAAACAAACAAAAAAAGATTTCACCAAACAACAGATTCCAAATAGGATCAAAATGTATTTACTTTTTAAATAAAAAGTACAACAAAATGGTGCGCTTTCCAGCATGATTTAAGATTAAAGTTATGATTTGTTTCTTACAAATATTCGCTTGCAAAAACACAAAAATGATGTATAAAAAAACCCAAAACATTGAAAAAGATAAAACACTTAATACACAAAAGTATATTCTTCAGGTAGCAGCCCCTTCAAAATAACTGAAAGGGATTGATGTCTTTGTTTTTCACACCTTATGGCCGCCTTCTTAAGAGCTGCTGGTTCAGCTGGCTCGTGTGTGATTCAAGACAGAAAACCATCAGGGACAACAGTCTGTGCTTGAAATCAAAAGTGTTTCACTGTAACTGTAATAACTGTGTCAGAAAGTGTATATAAACCTGTTAAAAAACCCGAAGAGTAAAAGCTAAAAACAAGAGGACGCTGCCTACAGGCACAAAGACATCCCACGTTCACGTTGCTGCTGAGTGATGAGGCAGGTTCACCAACAGGATCTTAATAAGGTGGCCAGTTGGTGTCATCTCCTGCATCCAGACACATCAACAGTAAGAATTCCCAGGAGGAAACCAGGTACACTAAACATGAGAGGACACCAATATATTTCACTGCAGGACTGAGGGGGTTAAACAGAGAGTGTGTGGAGAGAGGAGAGACGACGTGAGGGGGAGAAGTACAGTAAGTGCTGGTTGTATGAACATATGACACAGAAAACAAGGTCACACATTGTGCATGTGATTATTAATGTGTGCATACTGTGTATACGAGGTGTGCCAAAACTGTCACTCCACCTCCGAAGCAGGAGGAGGGCGACTGCTCTCTGACCTCCGACATGATCGCCACCTGCTCCTGGAGCAAGGTCACGCAGCGTGGGCAAGTGAGCAAAAAACATCAGCTGGTGTGCCAAAAACACGCTGCTAATTTCACCAGCCGTCCCAGAACACTGCTTCTTCTCTACAGCTGCCAGACCTGAGCACAGCCAACAGTTAGACGAGGACGGTGAGTTTTCAGATTTTCAGTTTCTGCACACATCAGTGGTCATCGGCTATAAACAGGCCTCTTAAGTGACTTCAGCACTCCTTTTGTTTCTCTGTGATTTGGTCATATCACAGAATTATAAAATATTTGGTGAGATTAATGTTTAAATTTCCACACACTCTGACACCCATCTGATTCTGTGACCTGAATTTCACCTGTATAACCACTACAAACATTTTTACCTTACTTTATTAGGTATTGCATTTTGACGGGTGTAACTGAAAACTGTGCCCCTGTAGTATCCAGGTAGGGTTCAAATTTTGACAGCTGTGATTCTGATGTAGCAACAACATAAAAAAGACCAAAACTAATGCTTTTATATTAATAAGTTGGGGGAAGGGGGCATTTTTGGTCACATCCAAATAAAGTATGTAAGTTACACTAGTAACTGCCATTATAGTACTACAGGCTAACTAAAAGTAGATCCAGCAAAGTAAAAGAGCAGAGCAGAGCACCACAGGCTGTTGAAATAACATTTTAACTTCGCATTTGTTCTGGACGAAGACAGTTGACATCTGTAAGATCACAAAAATACTCTTGAGGATGCAACCTACTGCTGGATTTTCCCACCAACATTTGAATTAGGTTGGGCGACCTGATGGTATATACCAGTGGTTCCCAGCTGGTCCAAAAGTGGGTCACAAGTCCATTCTGAATGGACCACAAGTGACTCACAAATGTGTCAAGTTTGTAAAAAACACACTTTATTTTTAAGTACAGTGAATTTCCCGCCACAGAGCTTTTATTTTGAAGTGCCGTTTCCTGCTGTAGAGTGAGGGAGTAACAGACAGCTTCTTGACAGAGACAGCATAATACCTTAACGACATGGCCAAACACAAGTATGATGCTGTGTGGACCTTGAACTAATCACCAAGGATAAATCTGGACCTTGTGGTTGGACCAGTTGGGAATGGGAACCACTGCTATATATCATGCGATGGTAGAAATGTGCCCATTGGTAGAGATTTGGCTGTACCATTTCTACCGCTGGTGCTATTTGGATCAAGCTATGTAGTAAATCAGGGCGGGACCCCGTAAATCCAGCTGCCTCACAAGTAACCTGATGCATGCTAATGTTTCGTTGAAAGGTGTGAAACGCTGAGCGACAGGCTTTGAGATAGGTTTTCTCTCGTGTGGTGGGTGTGTCAGAGGTGTTCCCAATTAGCAGCAACATGTGTATAATCCAAACTCTGGTAGATCTTTCCTTATTGAACATTTTATTTCACACTTGTTTTGGCAATAAAGCCACTTTGAATTGAACCTGTATAACACAACAGGGCGTTCAAGGCATCACTAATTCTGTTTTAATAAACATTTCTTTACATTATGTCGGGGCTGAACACAGCCCTGATTTGGCCAGGGAGAAGGGGAGTGACGTTATAAATATAAAAACCTGTAACACTTGTTCTCAGGAACCTTCTCAGATTTTTAGTTTTACTGTTTTGAGTCTTTTCTTTTTAACTCAAGTGTTGTCTGATGTGAGGCAGCTGGGTTTTTTCTTTTGGTATAGACGTTCCAAATAAAAGAAGAAATAATAAAATGTCATAAAGTATGGTTATTTTAAACAATTTCTTGATTGAATTTACAAAACAGTTACTTTATTTATTTATCATTATGGTGATATAAAATTGCATATACCATAATTGAAGATTTTGGCTGAATCGCACACCCCAAGTTTGAATTATGTGACCAAATAACAAGAGTAACATACAGAGTGCTGAAGTCATAAAAGGGGCTACTGTAACAGACTAAGACCCACAAATGTTGAGCCACAGTGAGCCACTTGTCTTCAGGTCACCAAACAAAACAATGTTCATAACTGACTATAAATGTGAAAACGCACTCTAGTGACATTTTAGGGTTTCAGATTAGTGAGTATCACTACAACACCTGGATGTTCTTGGCACTATTACATGTGCAAACAGTACTTGTAGGAAAACGGCCCTGATAATGACATTTGACTAAATTATCCAGTTCCAACATTTAAAAGTGTTTTTCTGGCTTGTTTTTAAAAACAACATGATATAAATGGAATGAAATAGAAGCATCTCACATTACAAACTATCTTCAGGAGAGGCTGCTGTCCCCAGGCGAGTTTCTAAAAGCACCGACTGTAGCTGAGGAGTAGCGGTCCATCATCGTCATCACACCGATCTTTACAGGGCATGAACAAGTAAACTAATAAATATACTTTCAACATTGTGCAAGTGACACATAGACCTGTTTCAAGCAATCTTTAAACATCAACGTTCTGCTCATAAATAAATAAATAGCTTTAACAAATGAGATAAAAACGTGAGGAATTTTGGGATGAGAATCCAAACTAATTTTGCAAGTTTCGTAAAGTAATAGCAACAAATGCCAATGCTTAAAGAAAAGTTTTGGTATGTGGTAACAGATCAGTAATAAGAAATAAAAATAAAAGATATTTCCGCATTTTGGTTTAGTAAAAATCTCAGCTGGGCTAAATCTTTAGTAGTTTTCTTTTAGCTGTTATTTTTCTCATTGTGCGATTTTTTATTTAACACGATTATAATGTTGCAAACTCTTCTAAGGTATTTTTCTGTTTTTCCAATTAAAAAAACACCACAGGCACACAGTGTCGTTAAATTAGAGACTCGCTCTTCAGGGTCACACCTGGGCTAATAAGTGACAGGCTGCTGATCCTCGGAAACGTTCAGTTTCTCAGCTACATGTGCCTCCACAGCCTGAACTACAACAGACATGAACAGTAACAAACATCAGCAGGTAATTAATTAAAGATGGACAAGAGTGGGAGACGTACAGGGGAGTGAGGATGGGAGGAAAAGGAATGTAAGGGAATTAATGAACATTGTTAAAATGAGAACTATTAATGACATCTGCATCAACTGTCAGTTGATCCAGAGAACAAAAGAAACCCCTCTTATTACATTTAAAAGAACAGTGTGTGAGATTTAGGGGGATTAGTGGCATCTAGTGGTGAGTATTGCACACTGCAACCAGCTGAAACTTCTCAAAGTGAGAATTCCTTCAGAGTTCATTGTTCAAGGGGTTTTTACAGGAGCCAAATTATCCACAGAGGTCTCTTCTTCTTCAACACAAACACACCAGGGGATTTAAACCGGTAAAAACACTGAAAAAAGCATGTTACAAATCAGTGTTTCTCTGACGCTGTTTGGCTAGTCTGAGGTGGGCCGCTAATCCAGCACCTGCTAATGTGTGCTCACCGTTTTTCTCTGATAACTTTAGATCCAGATGTTCAGGAGATTTTTAATAGCGTTGGGTTTGTTAGTTCTGGGCTACTGTAGAAACAACATGGCGATCTTCGTACACAAGACTCTGCTCCCTATGTAGATATAAACAGCTCATTTTTAGGTAACAAAAACACAATGATTCGTATTTTCGGGTGATTATACACTAAAGAAAACACTTATTATATTACATTATATTTCTGCCAATATATCCCCCTAAATTCTACACACTGGACCTTTAAATACTCCATAATCAAACCAAAACACCACCTTTACTTCTTAGTATATTCATGTAAGTGCTATCTGAATGCATTGTTGGAAGTATAAGTGGGTTTTGATAGTGACAGGGGTGTATTATTAAAGTGTAAATCTTACATTAACACACATTACAGCAGAGCACAGATGACACCTGTGAGAGAAGATCCACACAGAGGATCACAGATCTTCTCCTGTCGTCATTTATCTTTTCTTTTAGTAGCATTAACACTACTAATATTTAAGCACACAAGGTTTCTCTGACAAGGCCACGTCTGTTACTGTGTGCCATTAATGTAACTTTTCATCATGGCAGTAGAGGCATTATTAAAAGCTTGTTTCATTTTGTAAGTGCCTTCATGTGTTAGAGGAGATGTAAAATATTCAAATTAAGGTTATCCAGTAAAAATAAAAACTAATTTTGTTCCATAATCAAGTAAAAGAGAAGTCCCATTTGACAGCCAAATGAGACGAGGGTGTGATGAACAGTAGAGTTGTGGGCTTGTTAGTAACTGATGCATAATACTGACACATTAAAGAGATGTAAACTGGTATGTTACATTGGAGGTCTCGTGAATGTTAGTGCTCTAATACATCAGAACAATGAGGGATGTCAGTTTCTTGTAAGATGACATGATGTGCTGCTAAAGGGGTCTCTGAGGAGTTTTACTGAAGAAATGGGGGCATGAGTTGCAGAGTTGAACTCAGGAGGCAGATAGTGCAAAAATAAAAAAAAGCATCACAATCACTTTGCATGGCTAAGGGCACCTGACTAACCACTTCCATCTATCTGCATGACCCCGACGTGCATTGTAGCGCTCAAGCTAGTTCTGGCGAGGCTGTTGGTATGTGAACATGTGTGTGTCCCTAATGTGGTTGCATAATCAGTTTAGAGGCAAATTATTCCTAACAGAAATTCTGCATAATCCTCAATTGACATAATCAAACCTACTGTGCTTTAAGTAGAATGTTTTATAACATTGGGCAGTTATCATCAAACATTCAGCTCTGATTGTTTGACGTCCATCTATTTCCCTCTGGATTAAAGTGCAAATAAATAAATGCACAAACCCGTCATTCTCCTGCTGCACACACACATGCACACACACCAACTAACCTCTGTGTGGTGACATCTTTTATAGCATGCTGTGACTTGCTATAGCATGCTGAAAATAGCATAGTGGGAAGTGGGAGAAGACTGACACAAGCTAAAGAAAACACATACTGACGGGGGGGTTGGTGCATCACATTTTTTTCCACACAAATCCTGCACCGCTTCTGTCCTCCACTCTCCCATCCTTTTATCTTAGTGTACCATCCCTTGCTCCCCAAATTCAGCCGCACAGGAAATTTTGCGGCACCAGCCCGTTGGCTATACCCGACTCTCCCCCGGCGCTGTGCCTCCCTCTCCACCGATTCCTCCCCCCTTCACCGAATCCCTGTGTCCCATTCTGCTCCTGCAGGATTCCTGTAGCCTCCCCCACTGGTAGCCTTGGAAGGTGGGGCTGATGGGGAAGTATTTGAAGATGGGGTGTCTGCGGATAAAGTCCATGCCAAACGGCAGGTCATACGATCTCATCCCTTCCAGTTCTGCAGCACTGAGACCAGTGCCGCGCTTCAGCTTCCTGATGCCTCGCTCTTCAGGGGTACCTGGGGAGAGAAGGAAAACAGATTAATAACAAATTCCTTAAAATTCACACATTAAATAACCGAACTAACAAGTAGGAACATGATAAACATCATGTGATGAGCTTTCCATCGTTGCTATAATCTGCTACCAAGTTCAGACCGAAAATTTGCAATGAGTTAAAACTTGTAACTACTTGGAACATGCCAGTCTGTGGCGTTCTGAAAACCAGCCAATATACACCAATGAAACTAAACTGGACGGTATATCGTCTTCATAGCATACTTCTGTTCTAACTTCTGGCTTTTTAGGGTGTTTTCACACATGGTCCTTTTCAGCCCTCTACGCGGACTCGAGCAGTGACTCAATATTTTTTTTTCCACACGTGTGAACACTTGGAGAGAACTCAGACCCAAGTCCGCGGTGCAGTTCACTTAACCTGTGCATTGTGACCAAAGTGCTCCAGGTTCGATTTGCTCTTTGGCATTGTATTTAGCCCTCTAGATCACATGCAGTTGCACTGGGACGCTTGAAAAAAACGGCAAAACCACGTCAGCCTGTAACGCTTGCAAGGACTCAGGACGAGGAGTAGTTTGGTCCACAGAAGATACTGCATGTCTCCATTCCTCCAATTTTAAGTTCATCTGAAAATGAGAAGTTTCATAACCTCACTGCAGTGCCCAACAAAATAAAAACAAAACTATGTCAATATATATTACATATAGGCTAAGTCTGAACGGAGAGAGGACTGAGGCCCCATCACTGAATTTGAACAGAAGAAGAACTGAGTCCCTTTTCTTTCAGTCCACTTTTTGGTCCACTTTCAGAAGACTGAGTTCGGTTAATTTAGAAAGGACTTTATGTGAAAACACCCTTAGGTACTATACAAGTAATGTCTTACCTAAGAGTTCTTTGTTTTTTGAGTATGTGTGTGCGTGACATACACACAAACAGCCAGCAGCAGCAGCAACCCACTGTCCGACTCCGACACACCAGGAGGACAGAGGCTGACATTCATGTCAACAGCCGCAGGGATGTAAATGAAATAGGCTCAGGTTCGGCGGGGACGGAGGGCTGTGGTCAGAGAATGCCACAAGCGAACATGCGTCTGCTGACATTTTGTAACCGACATGACCAACTGACTTCGTTACAAGCTGATTGGCTGTTGAAATAGGTGACGTGTGTTGTGTTCTAAAACAAGCTGCTGGCGCACTGACAAGCTGAGTCACAGGTGACACCATCAGCCATCTTGAGTGGAGCTGAGACTGGCCGGTTCACACCACTGCAGCTTCTCCTGCAATGCTTTAATCTCGTTATGAAATTTTTGGTCTTAACTGGGCTTCATGATGTGTTTGAAGACATAAAGAAATAGGAAGGGAAGATTCATCCTGAAGTATAATTTATCCATGTGTCTGTCCACCAGTCTTTTGTTGCTTGTCCAAGTCCAAGTCACAGAGGCAGCAGGCGCCTTTCTCCTGACCACGTCTTTCAGCTCTCCCAGAGGGGTCTTCCCGAACCAAATCAGATATACTGCCTTTTTAACTTCACCTGTACCTCCTTGGCACAGCCATCAAAGTCCCCCTCCAGACACATTTTGAAGTATATACTTATACAAATACTAATATTTTGTTTAACAAGGTTTTCCCTTATAGTACTTGCTGGAAGGGTCTTTAAGGGCTGAAGCAGATCCACTCTTTCTCCCTCACTGAGAAAATCTGGATCTGGCCTCCGCCTCACACGATGAAAGAGCAGTGCACATCAAGATGGCTAACATTAGAGGAAACATCACAGAGATTCAGCCTTACATGTTTGAGCCTCAGTCAGACCCAGATTCGGATGAGGAGTCTGCTGTGCAACAAAATTGGCAACTAGCAGATATATCAGAATGTTAATTGTGGTTAGCATCTTTTATTTATGTGTATTTATCTTTTATTAACGCGGCGTTAGTGGTTGTGAAACGTAGAATGAATCTGCTATGATGGGGTTTTTGGTAGGTAGTGGAAGGAAAGTTGAGGTTCTGGTTTACATCAAAAAATTGCACACGCTACCATGTTTGCTATCAAAACTTTGCCCGCTCTTTGTTGGTATTGTGTCAAAGTTTGCTACCCGGTTAATATTCGTTACCCATATTAGAAAGCAACTGGCTTCAGTATTTAATAGCCTGGAAATTATCAGTTTAACAAACATAAGAAAGAGTGGACTAAAAACCTTACCAGGGATAGTATTGTCCAGAATGAAGGCGACAGAGCCTCCAACAAACATGGCAGTGGTGAGGAGCACGTTCAGCACTTGGTCAATCCCAACGATGCCTGGGAAAGATGAAGAGACAGGGGCTTAGTAACTAGTTAGAGATTCACACTGTCATTTTGTATTGCAGATGGAGCTTTAAAATTACTGAAACTGATTCAATTTCAGTCATGTTTGTATGTTCAGTAAATGAATACCCTCAGACATACTGTCAGCGACGAATACCCCAGAGTAACTTGTAACTGTGTGTACTTGCATCCTTTGTGTGGGTTTATTCATAACAAAGAAAGTTGGGTCTGCGTCATTCCACCAAGTGTTTACAGTTTGAAGTAATGTTATTAATCATGAAAGTCTGCTCCAACTCCAACAGAGAAAACACAATTGCACACTTTGTCTTAAACAAACATGATACAGAACAAAACAAAGCCAAATGTAAATACTGTCAGTAAAGGAGCTGCAGCTTCCACAGGAAATACAAGCAATTCTTCTATATTCATACAGTATGACATGTGCATGGCCAAAAAGTAAAAAGAAAAAATAACCCACTTGATCAGGGAACATTTCAGACAATAAGAGTTTTTAATGTCACTACACATCCTAGAACTGCAGATGGGATGAGGTAGGAGAAGTCATATGAGTTATTTACATCTTTGTATCTGTATATCTATATATATCTGACTACACTTCTTTGATAGTTGATAGAGACATGAAACATATTCTAATTTTACTTTGCTTTTAATTGCATGAACAGGTTTTTAATCACTGAACATGTTAAATAAAAGTTTCTCGGAGTCATAACTCATTTGGTTTATTGCTCAGTACAAACAATGAATAAATATCCGCTGCAAAGACAGAGAGTCTTGTGTGCAGGTAACTTATATTTAAAAAGCTCCATTAATTGTGACAGGTAATATTAAAGGGGAACAACAGCCATGAAAACCACCATACCACCAACAGAAAGTCATCAAATCCAAGTGGTGGCTGGTACCAACTTTTTGCAAATGACGGCTCAGTTAAAGTCAGTTAATGTATTTAAGGATTTAACTGTATCAAACATTACTTAACTATCTATCTATCTAGCTAGCTACCAAAACATAAAATGCCATAGCTGCTGATAGCCACAGTTCTCCTGTGAGCTGGATGAACGCGACAACGTGCTCTGAAATCCTGTCATGGATTTCTTTGTTCCAGTGGACAGTACTTTCATAAACAATAATTACCGGAGGATGAAAGAAGTCAGAAAGGTCTGACACATTTTCCCTTTCTTATAAGTATTTATAGTTAAAATAAAATAGACTCTTTATTTAATTGCAAATGTTGTGGAAATTCTGCACTCATTCTGATCGCCACCAGCAGGCAGTTACTGTTTACTGTGATGACACTACCACCTACTGGATTACCTGTGCGCCCTTGCAATAAGTGCCTTAATGAGCATATTGCAGTATTTTTTCCATCACGTTATATAGCCTCCAGAATAATATCAATGTTTTAAAATATGGCTGTTGTTCCCATTTGATTTCAGCTGCCCAGCTGTAGTTTGTAAACATGATCTGTCCCCTCCACTCACCGGTGACCAGCGGGTTCTGTTTGAGGTAGCTCGGCAGCATCAGGCCGAAGAAGATGGAGAAACCCAGAACAAAGAGGTTCCTGGAGGAGTTGAGGTCGACAAACTGCAGGTTGGAGAGTCCAACCGCTGTGATCATACCAAACAGGGTACAGAACAAAGCTCCCAAGACAGGGTCGGGCAGAGAGGCAAACAGGGCGCTGAATTTACCCACGAGCCCAAGCAGCAACATCATGGCGGCTCCATACTGAATCACCCGTCTGCTGCCCACCTGGAAGACCAATCAGAGATCAGAGGGAAAGAAGGGAAAGCCTGTCAGTATTTGATATAACAATTAACAAAAAGAATGCACCATCTATTTTAACTGACTCATGTATTTATTTCAAGCCGACTCAACTAATGTAATGCACTTTTTTACTGTCCCCCCAATAAACACCACTGAGAGACTTCAGCTCATTCAAAAATCTGCAGCTCAGCTATTAACCAGAACCAAGAGGAGAGAGCACAATTGATTTTAAGCTCCTCCTCCTTGTATACAAAGGCCTAAATGGGCTGGGACTGAGCTACAATGCTAACTCCCTTGTTAACTATTTGCCTCCAAGAACACTGATCATCTACTGCTGGTTTATTGGAGGTTCCCAGCAACAGCCGGAAGAAGATCAGGGATGCAATCTTTGTCAGTTACGCCCCAAAACTATGGAACACACTACCTATAGATCAGGGGAAGCTAGCATGCTAAATTTTTTTTTTTTTAAAAAAAAGCTAAAAACATATCTGGCTAACTAGCTCTGACTTTCTGATAGCTGTCTGAAACTCTTTATTTCTACGCTTGTGCTGCATTTCTTGTATGAGAAGTGCTATAAAGTTTATTATTTTAGGATGCTACACAATTACAGCTAAGCAGTACAGCTAAGCAGCAGAGCTGCGTGAGTCCCACTCTTTATTTATACATTCTTTTAAATTTCTGCTTTCATAAATAGTGAGAGAAAGACAGGAAAGGCAGGGAAGAGACCGGGGATGACATGCAGCAAAAGGCCCAGGCTGGACTCAAACCTAGGTCACTGTGGTAAGGACTCAGCCTTAATGGTATGTACTCTACCTGGTGAGACTATTGGTTTGCCCCAGAATGACACTTTGTAAGAGGATCAATTACCCAAAAAAAAAAAAAAAAAAAAGTGTGATTTTTGGTTTAATGTAGTGTCAGGCTGCAACAAACAATTATTTTCATTACAAATTAATTTGCCTATTATTTAATCTGTTAATGTTGGAAACTGTGAAAATAGCAATCACAATTTCCAAAGGCTCGAGGTGATTTCTTCAACTTGTTCATTTTGTCAAAACAACAGCCCCAAAACTAAAGATATTACATTTAAAGTTATATATTACCAGTGAAAAGAAGAGAGTTCTCACATTTAAGAGGCTGATACCAGCAAATTTTTGGTATTTTTGCACTTGAAAAATGACTCAAACAACTAAAGGATCATCAAAGTAGTTTCCAATTAATTTTCTGCCAAATGACTAGTCAATAAAGTGACTTACTATCTCCACTCCTGTTTAATTATTTGCACAACAAAACCGTGATGGTAAAAGAAAAAAATAACTAAACTGGAATGTGCAGAGAGGGACGGAAACTAAGACTTATACAAAGTCTTCCTTAACGCAGAAAAAAGTGAAATAAAGTGTCATCACAAACATCAGGTACAACACATGTAGAAAAGGTTTCAACAACAAAATACAAAATAAAGAAGAGATATGACATGAGTGCAGGTGTGTGTTACCTTTGTGATTCCCAGGACACCTATATTTGGACTGGAGGAGGTGGAGCCATTTCCTGTCCCGAAAAGGCCGTCCAGCACACAGGAAATACCCTCTACAAATATCCCCCTGTGGAGACGTAGAAAAAAACATTTAGTTAAAGTATCTTTCAGATGAAATTCACAAAACAAACTGAAGCATCAGAGAGAATGAAAGAAAACAAGATATATTAGAGTGTTACCTGTTGATAGCGTGAATGGGAGGTGGAGGAGCACAAGAGAGACGGGCACAGGCGTAGTAGTCTCCAATCGATTCGATGATGCTGGCCACCACCGCGCTCATCATGCCGATCACACCTGCAGCTGTTACAGTAGGAAAACCCCACTGGACTGTAGAGGTAAAGACACAGAGTGGGTCAGAGCTGAGAAACTGCTGCACTTAAAAACAGAAAATATCTTAAATATTATACTTTTGTTTAATTTCCTTGACAATTTTATACTTTTCAGTTTAAAGAGGCAGTCTCACGGATTTCAGTCCTGGTTGATTTGGTGGTAATAAATGCAGGTTAATACCACAGGTCACAGAGTTCTGGGAAACTGTTATTCTTCTGATAAAAAAGTCAGGCAATAACTGGGCTTTTTCCATCATTCTGTGAGCAACTGTGATCTGATTTTATGCTGCACACAGCATGAGTCTGCAGGGCACAACTGAAGGAGTCCGTTCCCTAAACAAGTTGGAGGTGTGCAGCCTGTTGCCTGCAGCCCTGCTTCTAAAATCTCACTGTGGCTGATCCTGACTGTTTCACTTCTAAATCTAAAATCTATCTAAAATGACCGTTGTGTTGTTTTGTATAGGAGTTTTTGATTAATGATAGCAGTAAGTGCTAAGCTCAATGAAAAACACATTACATTTCCTGTGACCCCTTCATAATAAAAGTCAACTTGTGTTTTGCAAACTGCAGCAAGAGGTAATGTTGGGTTTGCAGTACACTGATTAGCCTTTGTCCTGGTAGATTTTGATGGTTTGGACGGTAGGTTTGGTTGGACCACTGTGTTTAACTATAATCTTTAAAAGTTACAGTTACCTTAAAATGACAACAGAAATAAACAAGTTTGCAGATTACACATATCTCTGCGATCAAGATTAATAACCAGTTGTCTACCCAGAAGTGATTGTTACTGTGAGTGCAACGTCACAGTGATTCTATTTATGGGTAAATTTTCTGTTTCAAAACTGAGAACTCTACCTTGACATAAAGCTGATTTAGGTATAAAAAAGAAAACAAACATTCAGTGGGTATACCAAATCAGGCTCCCAGTCATTGACTGTGGAGCAGCTCCAGATGTTATACCCTATGACAGTGGTTCTCAAATGGTGTGCTGCGATGCCAATTCAGGTGTGCCGTGGGATTTTGTGATACCCACACATTATTACTGCAATGTTCAACTGGGCCTGTACAAAAAGTTAAGAATAAATATTTTGTCACTGTCACTTCACTGCAACCAAAAGCTTTCCACACCATGGCTGCCAGCAAGCTGCATCGACCACAGCATGTGGAGACCAGGCGTAACATTAACAATGCTTTCCAACAGCCCCTTCCTTTTTCTTCTCCTCCTCCACACAAACACACTCACATGGATATGGGATCTTAAACCACGGTGCAGCTGTCAGGATTCCTTGACGTGCGTCTGTGCGAGCATAGAAACCGTATTTGTCTACCTCCGGCGGGAAAACGTCAGTCACAGTGAAAATGAAACACAGCAGCCATGACACCAGGATGGCCATGATGATCTGGGTACAAAGAAAACACTTATCAGAGATTTACACTTTACTTTTCTCCTCCTGTAAAATCTTAATATTTCTGAGGACTCATCTTAAAATAAATGTATCCAATAAAACATGATTTGGGGCGACTAGCTAACCCTGCCCATCATATAAAATCACCGTTAGCTTGTGGGTTGTGGTAGCTAGAGCAGTATCATAGTAGGAGGTGTGTTTGGATCCATGTTGCCAACAAACTTTGTTTTAAATTTTCAGAGGAGAGCGTGGTTTAGGTCAAACTTCACCCTCATATTTCACCTCTTAGTCAAACAACAAGGGTGGGGGAGGTGTGGGTGGAGGTTAACAGTTCTATAGCTCTATTATCACATGCACAAAACCACACCCGGTTCTGATCCAAACTAATGTAAGGGATCAGATTTAAATCCCACTGATAACTACAACCTGTCCACATATTTAATTTTCCCTTGGAAACACATCCAGTTACTGCCAACAAAGACAGTGAATTTAAACTTGAATTATTACTTTTCCTTCAACATAAAGTAAACCTAGAGAAAATACACAAAGTTTAAAGGCGCTGCACTGTGTTACCCACTTATGTACACTTGAACAGTGACCTGGTTAAAAGTAATGGGAAGCCATGTGAGGAGACAGGAAGAGGCAACTTTGATGCAAGGTTAGGAAAGGTGTTATTATTCCACTAATCACCAGCAGAGGGCAGGAAAAGACTGATTTACATGCTGCACAGTGGCATGCAAAGGGAAAACCTCTTAACCTCCCAGAGAGAACGAGATTAGTTCTGTTTAATAATTTGTGACTTAGATGGGAACTCAGTTTGTGGTGCAGGCAGTGGGGCACTTGTAAGGAAACCAAGGTTTATTCCTTAACAAAAAATATAAGAAAAAGAAATGAAAAAGTGGAGAGCAGAGAGCAAAAAGTTTAGATATGTTTGTACTTTTAGAGAAGTTGTGTACTTACAGGAAACATTTTGAAGACCTGCAGTCTGTAGGAAGTCCAGCCTTTCTTGGCTCTGTAGATTGGCAGAGGGAAGTGAACGTTTCTGGCATATTGAGAGAAGAGCAGCACCAAGAAGATAGTCCTGCAGACAGAAACAGTCTTCCTCAGTTTGATGGACCACAGTGTGTTTTTATTTTTTCCTATATTGTATATTCTCCTGAGAGCACTAATCCTGTATGTACATGTTCCACTTCCTTCTGTCTACGTCCGACTCAGACCCCAGAGGCTTTAAAGCCAATCAATTATCCTAACTGCCTGAGAAAAAAAGCAAATCAGTGGCAATTACAGGCACGTATCCTCTGTCCCTGTGGAGTGAGAGGAGGCGGCCTCCAGCTACAGTGTAAACAGCCGTGACACAGCAGGAACTGATGTCACACCACATGAATATCACAGCTTTGAAGTGCATCTTCCCCCATGAGTCAATCCTCCAGCCTTTGCATGATCAACTACATTCTTTCCTCGAGTAAAAGAAGCGCTTTCTTTATGTCCTTCTTCTCTGCTTAATCTTTAACTGCAAATATTCACTGTGAAGGAGCTGTTCTATAAAGGTTATTTAGCTGTAAATCAGTTAAGTGAATGAGCTACAAGCTGTAATGTTAATACTCATCTTTGTACAAAAGCTTACAGAAGTATTTCACTGCCGGGAAGATGGTCTTTTCATAAAACTAGGCTGTCTATGCAGTAGAAAGACTTAAATACTTTTGAAATTGGTGTTGTATGACCTAAGAAAACAGGAAAGAGGCTGTGGCATTTGCTTTTGCTCAAGAGGTAGAAAACCTTTAAACACCAGAATGAACTGTGCCACACCGGACCAATAAATGCTCCAACTGGTGGGTGACACTGGAAGCTTGGTTGTTTTTCCACACTGCCTAGTTTTACAGAGAGGTGAGTCTCTTTCTTAATCTGCTTTGATACTCTTTGGTTGTTACCAAAACCATTCACTCATTCACGAACGCCTACTCACTATTTAGGGAGTTCTCAGCAGAGGACTATATAGCGAGCTCATGGGAAACATGAAAAAACACTTGTGGACACTATTCAGGCCATTTTTCCATGGCTGTGGTCAGGAAAAATGAGGAAGTACAATTTGTAGTTTGAGCAATAACCCAAAGGGCCGACTCAAATCTACTGAATGATAGATGAACAGAGACTTCTGCATGCTGGTAAGATGGAGGGTAGTTTACCACGGTTTATTTACACATACTACCGCATTGTTATGATACTAAAATAGTTGAAGATCTGCAAAGTATGTAGCAAGTCCTCAGATCACATCACACCAGTCCTCATTCAACTCCACTGGCTCCGAAGTGGATTTCAGGCTGAGTGTCACTGGATTACTCCAAGTTTTGTTGTATAACATACAATGACAATCAAGGCTGATCATCTTGTTGACACCTGTGTGACTTTCTTTGCATGAGAGTCTGAACTTACAGCATAGCAATGCCCCAATGTTTTCCAGCCCTCTCCCCTGCGGCCTGAAAACCAGACAGGCCGATAAGAGCCACTGTGGGGGTGATTGTCAGAGGTCCGATGTACTTCAGCAGGATCCCGGGCAGACCGAGAGCTCCGATACACACCTCAACCAGGGACGACACGATAATAGCCCCTTGGATCTGACGGAACACAGACAAAGAAAAAGAGATAAAACAAAGACTTTTTTTTCTTTAATTAAAAATTTGATTTTGTAACTACACACATAAGCACTGCTGCAGTTTTAAAATTATTCTCTTTAATCAACTCAAGCCTGTGAAGTACAGGTGCAGGCTCAGAGGGATACAAGATGATGCTGACTGAAGCAACTCAAAGTGGATTTTAATGAAACACTTAAAGCTAAAATAATACACCCCGCCTTGCCTGAAATAAAGGAGTGCTATCGCTGTCAAAAGAAATGATTACAGTTATGAAATATAATATTGGGTTTATTAAAAGGGGCAGTTCACCCCCACATGTAAAATACACATTTGCCTCTTATCTGTAGTGCTATATATCAACATAGATTGTTTTGGTGTGAGTTGCGTTGGAGGTGGTGGCCGTAGAGATATCTGCCTTCTCCCCAGTAGAACTAGATGGCACTCGGCTTGTGGTGCTCAAAGCGCCAAAAAATTACATTTGAAAAACTGACATGGTTGGCAAGTGTAGTTAGGTTAAAAAAAATAGTTCCTACATAAAACTGCTCACAACAAGGTATTTGGATTATCTTGAGCAACCTGGGCATGATTTCTGGAAAGAGACATTGAGTTTTTGAAATGCATTACTTTGGCATTTTGAGTACCACAAGCTGAGTGCCATCTAGTTCCATTATATTGGAGAGAAGGCAGAAATCTCCCCCGCCGATGTCTCCAACACTCTGCATCTCACACTAAAACAATCTAAATAGATAACTAGCACTACAGGTAACAGGAAGCATATATTATTTTTGATTTTGGGGTGAACTGTCCTTTTGAGCTTTAGACAAATTGACTAGAGGCACTAAATCACACAGCAAAGTCTGGAATGAAAGTCTTTATGAAAGAGGTGATTACTAGAATCCAGAATCCTCTGGTAGCTGATCATGAAAAGTTATCTAGTCTGATCCAGCTCAGCAGTGATCAGTCACATCGTTTGTTTGCTTTCCAATAATTAACAAACCTCTGCTAACCAATTTCCTGATAAAAAAAAAATCCTGTTCATAACCAACATTTTTCTTTTCCAAATAACATGAAATCAAATTAACCAATCAAAATTAGAAACAAGAAAAGTTTTCAACACCATTGGAAGAGATAAGGTTACAGAATAATAACCCTGTTTGTCTTGTCTTAATCCGTCTTTGTGTTCTTTTTGGGTGTTTTCATCATGTGCACGTTCCTCCTGCCCTCAGCCCATCGATGTCCCATTCAACAATTTAATTCAGGCTGATTGAGTTTAGTCTCATTCAAGCATCACATATAAAACAATTACTCAACTGGCTTACGCAAATGGAAAAGGTTAATTCAAATTAACAGCTCCTGTCACAGAGAACCAGACCCTGCAGCCTCACACAGACACTGATGTCCTCATTTAGACATGTCAAGAAAAAAATTCTCCCATTTAAACATTAGCTTCAAAAAACATTCATTAACTAATTTTAACATATACATACAGTACATTGTGTCAAAATTCCTGTAGGGGTTATTTAAATTAAGCTGAATAACATTTTACATTAACATTTCCTTTGGTGCTTTCAAGTCTTTTACTTTTCTTTCCTTGCCTCACCTCTCTTATCCTGGGGTGCCAGATGTGCTCTGTGTGGAGGAGCTCTGTGCTGTTGAATACTGCAACCTCTGGTCATAGGAAAAAAACCCAAAAAAAACGGGGAGATGAAAGATTAGAAAATTACAGAACATAATTAGACATTTAATTCTCTGCAGGCTTTGATGCTGACAGCATTTGGAGTTGGGATCAAAGTAAACAAAGATACAATAAATCATAGCATTACATCAGATCAGAGCGTCTCTATTGAATGAGTCAGAAGTGAGACACAGGAGAAGAGAGAGGAGTTACCTGTGGTGTTACACTTCCATTTGTCCAGTGACAGGATGGCTCGGGCTGGTGCGAGGAAGGCGAAAGCGCTAGCCTGGAACAAAGGCAACCTGAAGACAAGAAAAGCAAAGTTTAAAAATGACTTTATGAGCTTGAATAATCACATAAATGTCCAAAAAGGGAGTGTTCGGTAAAGAGCAGGTGATTTTCTTTGTTATGTTATAGTATCTTTTTCATATTTTTATTATGATTTTTCTCTTCTATATTTACGTTCTTCACTGTTGCAGGCAGTACCTCGCCTTTATTTTTATTTCCTCTTTATACGTTTATTGTATTCACCAAACATCAAGACAAATTCCTTGTAAATGAAATCCTACTTGGTGAAAAAACATCATTGTTGGATACAGACTTCATGCTATTCTTGCTAGCTATGACTGTGTGGAGTGTGAGAATCCCCCCTGGTCTTTTGTTGGATAATCTAAGATCAGTTTAATACAGGATGGGGTCATAAGATCACTTATGTCATTGCTGGCACAGACTTCCCTCCTTCCTCTGTTCTTTCTCTTTCTCTCAAACCATCAGCAACATTCAGACACTTATGTAAACTCATAAAAAAGTCATATCTCATGTGGTGGCTGAAATATGGCTGACCAAATTACAACTATAATTAGCCGTCATGACAGTGAAAGGATATGAAAAGATCTGATCAGAGATAAAACAGAATAAATAGACTGTATTGACGTCACATTAGTGGAAACGCCACAGACAGAAATAAAATGGTGTGAATAAACCGAAGAAGGAACAGAGGACTTTCAATTCCTAAAGAAAGGGGAAGTTAACAAAGTCAGAGTTAGAGGCACACCTGTTTAAGTAACACCTGCACACTGACACTGAAAGAAAAAAAAAAAAGATGACACCACAAAGATCAGATTTCTGACTCATTGTTTATTTCATTAAGATTTGTCATTTGGAAACCGTGTGCCGGCAGGTCACATGGCATGATGCGTGAATAATTATGTTTTGTACAGCTGCTCGTTTCCAATGTGCGTACACAACCAAATTAACATTAAATTACATTAACAAAAAAACAAAAATGTTATGACTATCACTAGTTTTTAAAAGATTTAGGCATCAAGACCTCAAGATAAGTAGTTTGAGTTCTTGAACGGATAACAAAAAAGACCTTAGCAGAAAACATAAGTGAGTAATTTCTCTGTTACATCAGAATTTTTTTCCGAATTGCAATTCTTGCCCTCCTTCCTGTTATGTCAATAAGACACAAGTTAACTCCTGTAGACACTTAGGCATCTATTTAAACACTGCTTTATCTTGGAGTCCACGTACAGATTATACCTGCAGCACGGTACAATACCATACTTTACTTTCTTGGGAGACTTAGGTCATTCAGAGCAGACAAACAGGTCCTGTTATTGTTTTTCTGATCTACAACAAAGTGTAGTTACTGTTACAGCTGAGAACCGGTTTCAAATGGTCAGGTCCATGGTATTAGTACGCTGTCAAGCTCATTAATTAATTTTTTCAGTGCTGGCATGTTTTAAGACAGTTGCATATTGCAAAACAATACAGTCAAACTCATGTGTCTAAGCTGCTGGAAACATTCAACAAGGAGGAGTCATCAGTGAGAGGAGAAAACGGTCCAAAATATATCTTCATGTCACAAATAAAGATGACAACAGTACTGCTTGTAATGTCTGTAAAATGATAATTTCATATAAAGGGTGGAAACATCGGCAATATGCTGAAACATCTTTCTACGCAACAGTCTACGCACGAGTGCCGCTGCTTCTCATCTAAACAGCACGTCCCTTAGCGAGGGAAAATATCCTGTTACAATAAAAATAAGGTCTCACGGGCAGGTTTAGCAGATTTTTTTTCTTTTAATAAACAAATCTAAATTAAAACAAATTCTTTACAAATATTCTCAAATTTCATCCATTCAAGCTGTTTGACGCTGAAAAATTAATTATGCAGTATGGAATGAGTGCATGGTAAAGCTAGACAGCTAAGAATCTCAGCTCAGACACTGTGGGTCAAAGGTTTGGTTCAAGCTTTCAAACTGTGTATACTGAAAGACTGATGTGTCTGGCTGATCATATCAGACCCATCAAATGAAAACAGCACTTAACCTCCAGCCAGGAAAGCTTACACTGGGCAGATGTGATTTACTGGTCAGTAAAACCAGAAGACAACGAAGAGGGACTTTAATTATTAATTATGAAAGCAAAGTAGTGTGTGTGTTCTTCAGAAAACAAAATAATAAAAGAGGAGAAGAAGAAGAAGAAGAAGAAGAAGAAGAAGAAGAAGAAGAAGAAGAAGAAGAAGAAGAAGAAGAAGAAGAAGAAGAAATAATTATAAAACTTTCAAAGTTAAAGAATTATTCTAAAAGAATCAAGTCCACACTGAATCATCTCAAGTTACGTAAATGTCTGCAGGTGGCAGCTGCTCACACACGCAGGATACTTGGGTGAAGACACACACAGATGCACGAAGACCTAACCATCCCTGGAAAAGCATTTGGGTGTGTTTTTTTTGTTTTGTTTTGATCAACCTCACTTGGCACCTTGACTCATCATATAGACCGTTGACTGCATTTCCCTACTCCCCTCATTTCTTCCTTTTATCCTTCTCAATATACTTGTGAGATTTGGGGTTTTGATTGATCACTTGAGATCAGATTCAAATGCTAAATATGCAAATACAGTGCAAATCAGTTAAATAAAAATGTCCATGCTCAAAATAAAAATGTCCTTCCTTATGCTCCAGCAGCCAAACCAAGTTGCTCAAGGAATAGAAAGGCTCTGTCTGCATCACCTCAGCTCAGCACTTCGAATGAAGAGAGCGTAGGCTGTTGGTGTGACAGGAATGCCACTCATGTTGAAGCCAACACCAGACGCTGCTGTGTCTTTGTTTGTGTGAAAGAGCGAGGAAGAAGTGAGCAAGAGATGGAGAGAAAGACTACACTTTGACTTGAGAGCCATCGCTCCCTCTGCCAGAGTTTTCTGGAGGCTACGCTGAACCTTAAAATGTCCCTGCTGTTGCCATGACGAGGCAAATATTGGGCATCATCTAAAGCTTTTTATATTAACACATCTCATCACAATTTACGTTTACAGTTTTCGAGCATTATTGATCAAAACTGGGTGTGTAAGCTCTGTTGCTGCTGATATTAAAGGGACAGTCCACATGGAGATGTGACACATGGAGATATGACCGCTGTGGGAACGTTCATATCAGAATTCATATGTTTTGCCATTCATCCATGGTTTTTTCAGGTTATACTTCACTGCACAGGCAGATCATACAGTGTTTGTTGAACTACAGTAGGCTGCTGTAGCTGTGATGGGCTGCCTCAGTCGCCAACCAATACAGCCCGACTGCCAGACTCTTTCTGACAGCAATGTCATGAGGCAGCGACAAAGATGCTGAAATGTAGCCCTGGACATTTTGAGGTTTGGATGAAATGTTCCCCAGTGAAACCGTCCACATTACGACCCCATTACTCTTGACTCTTCTCCTGGCTGCACCCACCCCTCTCTCTCCACAGATCTACCACCATTAGCTGCTAATAGAGCAAGTGGACTAAAAGTCCATTTGTATGACAGCTTATTATCCTGACACTCTCCCAAACAGAAGCACATGGCCAATTATTATGCAGAAAGTCATTAGGCCTTTCTACTATGGTGATCATTCGGGAGAAGCAGCTTGCACTGCTATGTCATTTAATTCTCCCCAAATACCTGTTTCTCAACTGCATTATAGTTTTTATTGTTCAAATCTGCATGTGTGGGATCTGTTCACACTGATCTCAGATATGGGTCACTTCAAACAGAAATGTGAACAGTCTAGGCAGAAAGATCGGGGGCCATATTCACAAACATTTAGAGAATACTCTCAGAGAGCTCCTAACTTAGCTGAAAAGTTTTTAGTAAGGAGTCCCAGTTTAGGATTATTTAGCAAAGTTCTCACAGCAACTCTGAGCAAGGAAGGGACAGAAACTTTTATCGTAGTGAGGAGGTATGGTTGACCTGTTGCTAGGTATGAAGCCTTCTTTTAACAGAGGGGATTGGTTGTCAGAGACACCCTTTTGTGAGCCTGCAAGGTGTGGACACCCAGTGGAAATGAAATGAACTGCTGACTGTGAAAGTGTTAAGTGTTAATGGGAACGCTTTGCTGATAAAAGTTTGAGACAGACACAAGTCATCACTGCTGCACTGTTGCATTTTTCCAGTTTTCCAAATATCTTAGTATTGTGATCATTTTAATTCTGGCATTATAATGATACTGCATTAGGTGGGAACTGCGTGCATACCCCTAATGAGATCGACCACAAATACTATCCCTGCACAATCTAATCTGTAGCATTTCATTCACTCACTGTCATGCAGTGTTTGGAGAATATTTCTCCGACCTCTGTGTTTCCACCATTTTTTCCTCTGATTAAGAAACTCTGAAGCATCTTAAAAGTCCTCCTCCCTGCTCCTAACAGTTTTTCACCTTAGGAGCTCTTTTAAGGGCTACGATGCTCTGTGAATAACTTTATCTTTACAAGGACCAAGTCTTAACTTTAAGGGGAAATTCTAAGAAAACGTCACAAATCTAAGAATTTTCTTAAAGTTGCGTCACTAAGGAGCAACTCTTAACACTAGAAAGCTTTGTGAATATGGCCCCATATCTGGAGAAATAATCAGAACTGAACATTAAGCACTGTAACATGAACATAGTCATAGACTGAGCTTGAGAAAGCCTGTGTGGAATTTGAAAGACATAGGCATTTACCAGGCTAATGACCGATGCCTTCAAGTTTCATTATGGGAAGTGTAGCATCCTGCATTTTTGGTGCTTTGGTGCGTATTTTGCAACAATTTTGACTCTTCCTTTTTTTTTTTTTTTTTAAATCAGTATTTTGCAGGTGCCCCCTTTTATGGAGGGGAGGTGGAGAAAAAGGCGAGATAATGCAACATTTTTTTTTGCAGGTAGTGGCCAAACAAGCCTGCTATGAATGAGCAGAGCTGTGGTGCTGACATGAGAACAAACAAATGTCTTGGACCAGTAAAGCCCATCAGTACAGAAAATGATCTGTGACGCACTGGACAGTCTGTGGTCTGTTGACGTACGCAGCCAGAAACTGAGCTTCCGGACATATATTTGTTCCTTATTTGGACACTGGGGAAAGTACCTAATCAAAGCCTGAAGGCAAACAAGACCAGACGCCTGATGTGACCTCACAGCAGAGAAACGTTTGTCAGCAAAATCAAAGTCATGTGAAATTTTGTAATCTATGTATGTCCAAAAAGAAATAGTATGAAAAAATGTTTGAAGATCTGATAAAAATGGAAAACAGAAGTTTTTATCTTCATTTTAACTGTGTTTGCATAACGTTTTTACATTTCACAGTTGAGCAAAGATCCTCATGAGGAAAACAAATGCTGCAATAAAACTACAAATATCCACACAAGCAATTAATTCTTCTGACTTCATCTCCTTTTTCACAAGGTCTTCACTCATATCAGACATATCATATGTCATATCAAATAAAAGAAAGATAGGATAATGTTTACACACTATCTACCCTTAGGCATGAGTCAAGGACATGGAATTGGTGTCAAAAAGAACAGCAAGTATCTGTGTCAGTCTGGGTTTGTGTCTGCATGAGGTGATTTGGCTGGAGCGGCTGCTGGGGGAACAATAATGAGATACTCAGAATCTGCCACAACACGATGGAAATGCTTCATTACAAAACTGGAAAAAAGTTAACCTCTCTGAACCGCTCCTCTTTTATGAAAGGAAAACAACACCTCATGCCAACATGGCCTGGCTTTCATTAAAGCACAGATCCAAGAAACGGGATAATATCCATGGCAACAGGTAATATCTCATGTCAGCTGTTGTTTTATTGGGGAATGATGGGACTGATATAACCCTCAGAGTGGAGTCAGGTGGATCACTGGTCACGAATCACTATTCACATCACATTATGTACGCTTGAGAGCATAAAACAACAGTGGGGGTGAACCACAGAGATCAACAGATTCCAGGTATCACATCAAGATGTGTGAAGAACAAGGGCAGCTCGAGGGCAGGGTGAGGACTATGAGAGGAAAAATGAGGGAGGAGCAGGGAGAAATATATGTAATCAGTCAGTGGGATGACATAAGGTGAAAGATATGAATGTATTTTCAAAAACCAAGCAGGTGCCTCTGTTAAACAGAGCGTAATAAATCTGGGAGAAACTGGGTCAAAAGAACTTTTCCTGACATGTGTATCCTGGTATGGCTGAAAGCAGGGACATCCCTCTCTGTGAATGGGCTGCTAACAAAGACATGGCTGTGTGTTTAATCGACTATGGCTTGTTCAGAGGTGATGCAATAGTTGAACTACATGTAGGTCACTCCTCTGTCTTTAGTTAACTGGAATCTCTTCAGCCTCTGCTCTGTTGTCTCAATTTCTGGAAAGTTAACTTCATACTCTTACAAAAAAAGACTGCAGACTAGAGTTGGGTCGACTGCTGGATTTGCAGTTCTGGTCCATTGTACGAGCTTAAACTGTTCTGATTTGATAAAAACCATCTGAATCGGCATTTGTCATTATGACATGTTCTGGCAAATTAAGGAGTACCCTACATCAGCGACCTGTTCCAACGGCATCACAGGGCTAAGCAATGCTACAATGTGATATACACATTCTTTTTTAATAAACAGACTTAACGAAGCTACTTGACTATGACACTCCACTTCCTATTGTGCCTGTTTGCCCATCTTTCAGGGTGTGACGGCTGCGCCCTACGATACAAAGTTTAACTTTTGGAACATGTAATGCGCGCCGTGTGTTATGTGAATAGGAAAAAACAATCACTAACTCCAGATAGCTTTCCTTTCACCTGTAAATATCAGGGTATGGTAACTATGGAGGGGAGCTACCCAGAGCTTTACATCTGTCCCACACACAACCCTTTAAGTCTTATACACACTTAAAAAACGATGCCTGGAAGAAAACCAGCTCTGAAATTGGGATTTCTGGTAAGCAGGCTGTGATATAGTGCTGGTTATGGTTGCTAAGCAACTTAAGGTGTAAACTGCCTCTATGCCCTTGAAGGCTGGTTTCTTATTAAAACAAGCTGTGCAAAATTTGGCAACATTTTGGGTTTGAAAGACATGTCCGAGCTGGCTATATGTCCTGTTTCTAACTATTACTGTCACTCGCTTTAAATGCGCCACAATGGTGGAGGAACAGCCGATTCATGATGTTGATATGATGAGTTATCTATAGGATACCTTCTTATTTAACAAAAAAAAAAAAAAAAAAAGGTGGCAGCTGGCTGGAGGGAGATCACTAGGGAGCTGAAAGTTTCTGGTAAACGACAATCGCTAATAACAAACTACTTGCTACTGGCTGTATTGTATGTCATTCCAAAACATATCACGATACAAAATGTGTTTGTTTTTTTTTGTTTAAAACGTATAAATGTAGGAAGATAGTGTACAGGCTATTCACCAATCTGAGTGGTTACATCTCCAGTCTGATCTTGAGCGCACAGCTAATAGTTACCAGGATTTTTTACATGACTTAACAGAAGTACATATTTATTGGATTTAATGTGGACAGAAAGCTCTGATGTTACGTGAAAAACGAACGCTCACTTGCTGTTAGGACACGGTGTCACTGTGTCCACTCGGAAATAAAAATTTTGAACACCCCAGTCACATGAACAATTAACTCATCGCAATCTCATAGAAAAAATATACATACAGGACAACTTCTATAGAATAAAACTCCTTTAAAAAATTCAGAAGCGCAACATATCCCTGCTTAAATTACTGTTCTGAAGTTCTGGTAACCTCCTGTGACATAAAAAGGACATGTAAGCTTCTACTTAAAACGCATGCAAACACACTTCAGAGTGACATGAAGAGGAAGGATGGAGAAAGAGGAACTTCATGTCGACAATGACCCTTGTCTTTAAGTGGTACTTAGAGATGAGAGGAAGAAGAAAGGGGAGGGGGAGGTGAGGAAGTGAAAGACTGAACACAATGTACGACTCATACAAAAGCTGCACTTTGGCGTTTGTGTGTAGGCATGAATCTCCTGTATGACTGTGAGTATGTTTTTATTCATGAAAGCATTTCCCTCTGTCCATGTGAGACAGTATTGTGTGTGTACCTGCAGCCAAGTGTGGTCTGTAGTAGGGTGGTGATCCCCACACAGAAGAAGATGGTCCCAATGAGCTGACTGGTGGCCCACTGATCGAAGCCGACGCACATCGCCTCAGCGAGAAGGAACGGCACGGCGATAGTTCCACTGAAACATGTCAAGTAGTGCTGCAGAGACAAGAAGCCAATGTCAGTGTGTATACGTGCGTGTGTTGATGTTTTGAGACGAGTTTGAGGACATTGACTGTAAACTCAGCACAGTAACACCATAGTAACAAACTTTGAGGATGTTCCCAAAATGAGTCAGATTACATAACCCCCCGGGTGTTATTTATCTTTTTGTTCTGTCAAAAAGCAAAAAAAAGATTTAAAAAAAAAAAAAAAAAAAAACTACAGATGAAAATTAGCTTATAGCTAACTCTGGTGCAGCTAAGTAGCTGTGCACTGTCACAATAATATAAAATAAAACAAAATAATCCCTCACATTTGCATCAAATCTGGTATAAAGTTCTGAAACGGTCTGAGGAACAAGTGATCCGTTTTTGGATTGTGTAGCTGTGTATAAAACACTTACAATTTTAACCCTTTGGTTCAAACTGATTTTTTCAGGTCTATTTCTGCTTGGACAGGTTTCCCTTAACTTTTTATTTTTTGTAAAACACAGTTAAAAAAAAACAACCAAACCAAAAAAACCACCCCTGCTACAAAGTTATTTTTCACCAAATCTGATACATATGTGGACAACACAGCAAAAAAAGAAAAAAGAAAAAACCCTTTCACTTTTTTAGTCACACCTGACAATTGTGCAACCGCAACCAAATTTACTGGCACACCACGGCACATTCACAAACTCTGATGATGATGATGTCTGACTCACTTGCATTTCTTTTACACATTTCATCCCTGTGCCACACCCTAATATTTCAGAATGGATTTAGCACCATTTACTAGTCAATCATATGTAGAAATCCCACTCTAACCTTCCTACACCTGGCCTGAACTGCTACCTGTGTGGGTGGAACCTCTGAATCTAAAGGAAGGCCGCTCATCTGTGGTAAACTGAACAAAGGAGCAGGCAAGCCTCATGTGCACGCACTTTTCCTTCAGTAGTTTGGTTTGTTTGATAGTTTAGGAATAAAATTCTACATTAAGTAGTATTTACTGTTTATTATATGCTGTATAAGTACAGTTTCAGATGTGGGAAAAGTAACTGTTTCAATAATATGTTTTGGCCATAGACTGCCAATTGGTTTGTGGACACCTGTTTTGAAGCCTCGAGTTTGGCATTTTGGCCATTGCAAAAAAGGTCCCACTAACCCATTAACACCCACTAGCATCTGGCTTTTGTCTATGGTGGAAATGGTTACAACTGGCATTCACTGTGTGACAAATGACTCACTGGTATTAACTGGCAACAGCTCCAATCTGCTTTGACGGGCAGTGATGGAAAGATGGTGGATCTGACTAATAGACTGTAGCTTCGCCTCACAGACAGCCTGTCACTAAAAGCTGCCCGCCCTTAATTATGCATAACTAACTAAGCCTCAAGTGGCCATTGGAGGAACTGCAGTTTTTGGCACTTCAGTGTTTGCAGCTTGGTTTGGGCAGCATTTACAGTTAGATTAAGTTACATTCATTTACCTATGAATTCAGATTATAATAAAGCGTACTGTTAATTTCTTTCCTCATTCCAAACTACTCTCTAACCATCAGCCTTTGATAATCTGTTCTAATAGGCAGCCCATTAAGTTGATTGGTATTCCTGGAGCCAGGCTATTCTGAGCTGTATTAAGCCACAGTATTCTACAATAAGTGATGTTTGATGTAGATTTGTGTCTAGATGTACTCATCTGGACACGCTACCCTTACTGAAGACCAGTGTACGGAGCCATGCCAAACTGGAATTAACTACCACTATACTTAACCCAGGTTACTAGTAGGCTTACTTTTAAAAAAGAAACTAAGAACAGAAATTATTAAAAAAGAAATCTGTTTTACCAACACATCATGTAATGTTTGTGAAGGTTATTTGTATTTGTGGAGCTCACTCGGGTGATGCCTCAGTGTACAACCATGTTTTGTGCAGTCACATATAATTCATGCAGTTAAATATAATTCTATAAGCCTAGGTTTTGGGCTCTACTGGCTTGCTGTTATGATCTATTGATGTGATGACAGTGTAAATGTGAGATAACTACTACTGTCTCTTGTTTGGGTTTTACCTAAATTTGTCAATGATGTAAAATGTCTATGATGTGATAATTTAATGTTTTGTTTTTGCGTTTTGTGTGGACCGCAGGAAGAGTAGTCGTTACTGTGGTAACAGTTAACAGGGATCCTGAAAAAAGAATAAAGAATACTTCTTAAGATGTGTTTGTCTACCCAATATTACAATAACAAATTTGAAGAACTGTGAAGCCTCGTTAGGGGTGTGTGTTCACTAAGTCCCTTTATTTATTTTCGTAGATTTTGCAGATATAAAAGATCTTCTTAGTCATGACTTCAAGACAATAGTCCAGAGTCAGACACAAACACACTGAGGTCACACAGTGAGGACATTAACCAACTAAACCACCAACATGACAACAACTGTGACCAAAAACCTATTTTTGTGTCAGGCATCCAGTTGCATGATGAATATTGTGGACAGTTGGATGAAAAATATAGCACTGAGATGACAAATACAACCCCAGTAAAGGACATGACACACTCTGATTATAAAGTGTGAGTGTTTTCCAGATCATTTGATGACACATTTTCAGTTTAAAGACAACATAATGACGACTGATTATACTCACTGTAAGTCAGCCATGAAACTAAACAATTCAGTCTGTAGATTTACCTGTAAGCCCAAGAACACACACAGGTACCAGGGTGGGGTGTCTTCTATGGTATAGATCATGTCCATCCTCCGTGCGTCTGTACTGTCTGTGCTGTCCAATGTCTCAGACATTGAGCTCTAAACACACAAAGAAGCACACAGATAAATGAAAATCCTTATCATATCATGATTTGATTTTTTTTTTTTTTTGAAGAGTCAGACATCTCTTGTGGCCAAATACTTTGTATTTGATACAAAATAAGACAGAAAAAAAAGAAAGAAAAAAAAAATGTTATGAAAATTAAAGTTATAATCCTTAAGATTCACATGAAATCAAACCTCATTTTCTTGGTAATATTACATAGTCATTTCCATTTAACGACCATTTCTTTTTTCCTGTTTAATTGTTGTTGTTTTTTTTTCAAACAAACTTTTATGTTTTTTAGTTGTTTGATTTATTACATTCTAACCCAGATTGTTGTCCTCCTAAACGGATGTTCAAATCTTTTAAATTGGGGTTGTATGAGGTGCTCATCCATGGTGGTGTATTACATACAGCAGATGTCAGTCGGTGCACTTCCAGCTTGGTGAAGCAGCAAGAGTGCCGACACAAAAGCTAAGCAATGTACTGCTGTGGACGGGGGCAGCAGCAAAACGAATTGTAGCCACCTAAAAAAAAAGTCCGACTTCACAAAAATCAGTCTCACTTTAAGTATACGCTATATTTAAGATATTTTAACCGCAGTATCTTGTTGTTAGACAGTGATTTCCAATGGGGAACAGAAACAATTATATAACTCTCTTCATAGCCAGACTCCTTTAAGAAAAACAGTAATATAACATCACTAAAGACAGGAGCTGCTGGTCTACCGCTGGCTTGACCAGTTATTTTGGTTGTGATATTGTGTGACTCTGGCGTTTAAAAAGGGTTACCTCAGATTAAACAAAGTCACGCAATAACACATTCTAACAAACTGATCAAGGCAGTGGTAGACCAGCAGCTCCTGTGTTAAGTGAGCTAAAATGACTGTTTTTGTCAGTGGAGTCTGGTGGCTTTAACGAGAGCATAGATGAGGAACTGAAACCTTTAACAGCTTTCCTGTCAGAACAGGCTGTGTCACAAAAAGTAAAGCAGTGCCGACTGATTATTGACCATTTACTGTGGCTAATACACTGACTATATGGATAAGTACCTCATTCAGGCTCACTTCAAAAAAGATCCAAACTATCCCTTTAAGATCTTCAGTTTGGTAACTTGGATGTTTTTATTATACTCTTGAACTTAATAAATATATAGAAAGAAAGAAAACCAAACAAGAGACAACTACAGTACACACAGTCACACACCTTGATACACCCACAATATACAAATAAAAAATAAAATAAAAAAAAAGGCAGCAAATTAACAAGAAGGACTCACAATGATGCAGCATGTAATCAAGTTCTTTTTAATCTCACTGATAATCGCCTCACTGTTTACTGTTGACTCTCATCACAGCCGTATAAAACTGTTATATTCAGTTACTGATAAGCAAATGGCCATTTTTTTCCGACATTTCTTTCTTCACACTAAAAGTATTTAACTGTCAAAACACAGATTGATATTTATTGCGAAGCAGCCACAGGAAACACAAAGTATTAGCACTGACCGAAATCATTCATCAATACTGCATCTACAAAAACAAGACAGTGGATCAGTTTTTAATTTTGCTGTGAGTAATGACACAAGAAGGAGCAGCAACAGTGAGCTGATGGATGGAGAGTTGTGCTCTGTGCTCTGCTGTCGAGTGGAAAACTACTCTGACTTCTTTAATAAAACAACACGTGCTTGCTTATTTGCACGGTATACAGATACACCAGTTGCTCTTCTGTTATATCTCTGATAAAATAGCTGCTCGAGTGTGTGTAAGCTGTAGTATCAAACCACACTTCTTGTTACTACAGTAACCACCAGCTATAAATTTACTAGGACTGAAATCTGAAGGATTACAACGTTGAGAATGTTGGGGAAAGGTGAAGGAGGAAAAGAAAAGTCCATGAAACTGTGATTATGAGTGATTATGAGTAAGCTTTCTGAACCATGTGACTTAGTGTCAGTCTGCTTAAATACAGGCTTATTTGGGAGTAAACTTGCACTGTAGATGACTAATAAAGACACGTGAGGACTGTTTCACTTCTCTATTTTTCCTTTTGGTTACCTTTTCTGCTCCTTGATTATCTTTAGTGTAGATGGCCATCAGCTCCGTGTTCTCAGTATCCTGGTCTCCACTGGCACCGCCCACGCCGTTCACCACCACCTAGACACACAAACATACAATTTAGACTCTTCTCCCTGTCTCCTTTCATAAGGCAATACAAGGGGAAATCTTAATTACAGTTTACCAAAGCAGGCTGGCACGGACAACTGACTGAGGAGAATGTTCACAGTTCTGACACATCGTTAGCCAGTTGACAAACCCACATCCAGACAGGTAAGCTGAGCAAGTTCCAGACTTTTGTTTAAGTTTGTGTCTGTAAAGTCCATATAACAGCTAATAAATAAATAAATAAATAAATAACCAGATTTGCCAACCAGGCCATAAAAACAGTTTTCCTATGTCACTGTACAAACAAATTTCTTCCACTGACTATGTGTATGTGACGTATGAGGATGTGCTTTTCCTGTGAGTGTAAGGAAAGCATCCGTGTCATGCTGATTTATAAAGGGAGGGGCATTAACAACTACAAAAGTCCTCTACCAGGCAGCTGCCTAGGCTGATGGCGGTCACTTCAAACAATTCTTGCAATTCGAAAACAAACAGCACAGCATGTCCCAGAAGCCAACAAATATACACCCCTCCTCTATTTTTTACGGAGATCCAGCGTGTTGCGCAGAGCAGATCCGAGTTTTCACAGGCACTGTTGTGAAATATAGATACAATAGAATTACAAGGATTAATGTATTTTTATTAACTTTGTCTGTGGGCTCCAACGCAACAAAGTTGAAATAACACATTAGCAAATCAAAAAAATCTGCCAGCCTATAAAAGTGGGCATGAAATTGTCCCTCCTGGCTCCCTTACAGTCAAGGTGGCAGTGAAGATAAGAACGACGACTGACTTAATCACATCATATCATGCCTAACTTTAGTGGATCATAATATGCCGGGTATGGAATTATTCTGCAGATGCTCTGGTTCAAAATGAGACCAAGCTTTTCTTTGGATGTCAGTTTTTGAGCCACGACAAAGGCCAAAATGTGGCCTGTAACAGACGGTAAGGCTTGTTCATTTTAGTCGAGCTGACAAACAATAAACCTGGGGCCCCTACTGGCTGGTTAAGAGGAGTGAAGTGTCAGCAGTTACTAACAGTATAATACAGTTAATAAAAAAGCTTTTTCAACACTTGTGAATCATCGCAACCACTAGAGGTGCTAGAGCATATGGTCTTGTATGTGCACACAATATATGAGGCTGATTGATCCAGTAGTATGCCAAGTTAACTGCAGGCAGACAGACAGATACACACACTGACACACATGCAGGACGCGAGATCCTCTCCAGGGGTAAAAAGGGACAAACTGTGAGAAAGATTAAAAGCATTAAAACCTACATTTATAGATGATATACTTTTGAATGCTGCAATGTCTGAGAGACATCACACAAAGAGACTCATCCATCAACTGCCAGCAGCCTGTCTTAACGGTGCGGTTACAGAGTGATTTCTACAGCCCAGTTTTTACTGTACAGTCCTGTGATCCCTTCTGAGAAAAAACCTCCTCATGTAAACATACTCTGCTGTGTCTACATGCAGAGTCCCCCAGATTAAACACTGGACAGCAGAGTCTCTGCGTGTGTAAAAGGAATTTGTAAAATGTTGGAGACAAATGTCTAAAATCTAAGGGTTATACAGCGAAACAAAACACACAACAAAAGGAAACTTTAGACTTGTAACATATTTCCCTTCCTTTGTGTTCTGCTAAACGGCTCCAGAAAATGACACAAGAGAAGCCTTGAGATTGTTCTAACAAACAGGACATAGGTTATCTGAAGCCAGCAGGCATCATGGTCACTGTCACGGCTCTGTGGAAAGTTTTATCTTAGTTTCATTCTGTGGTGAAGGCAGTGCTTAGATTCTTTAATTAAACCTGCAATAGCTGTACTGATTTTATGGACACTTGATTGTTTCGGAAACAAGCTGTAAACACAACACTGATACTTACTAAGTTAATGTGTTGAATGCGATAGCAAACAGTTGCCTATTAAGACATCCAACAGATATGGCACTATTAGCAATGATTTATGTTTCTGGATGCTAGATGAATACAAGTTCGCATCATTACTCATTACTCACAATACATAAATACACTAAATACATACATTTTAAGGACCTGCAGACACTCTTACTGTGTTACTAACTGTCAGTTTGCCGAATTGTTGTGGGCAGGTGTCATACTGCTGGTTTATTAGAGCCTAATGCTGAAAAAACAAAGCTATGGGGAGCGGTGACACTTAACCACAACAGTTAAGTTGGAAAACCAAAATGATGGGCTGAAAGACACCAAAAAACTCTGTAGAGCTGAGGGACAGTGCAGGCAGAGTAGGGTGGTGATTCTCTGTGGGTTTGTTACTACAATTGTCCTCTTACACACTACATGGTCATTCAAGCCATTGCTAATATAAAAAAAATATTAATTACTATTATTTATTACTTTAGCATGAATGGAAAGATTTTATAAGCAAGTTTACTTAATATATCAAAATTATTCATATTTATGCAAAATGGTCCTATTTCATGAGGGAGCAAAAAATAGTACTTACCGGGCTTGTCACTCCTAAACAAACACAAACTTTTGCTTTAACGTACCTTTTTATTATTTATTTATTTTTACACATATCTTTACTTAAGTTCCCAACCTGAACTCTATTCTCCCATGTTTTTGTGTCTAAGTGACTGGAGAAAGAATTTTTGACATTGGCTCAGTCTTGAGAGAGAGCGCTGCGGCCGACAGCAGCGAAACAGGCTGCACTGTGAACACTTGGGACATTTGTGCACTGTCAATTTACATCCCCTCAAGTGTTTATTTTGCCACTGACAGGGTCAGACTGTTATTCTGAGTGTCGGACAACACTTTGGAAAGGATCCCTACAAAGACGGACCTTTGAGTTAAAGAGTAAGATCCTTTTTGAATGAGGTGTGTTTTACGATGATAAAATGACAGTTTATTTAAATGGAGTCTGGTGGGTTTGCTAAATACTGGACCAGTTTTCAAAAACTTATCTCCATTAGTCACTTAGACACAAAGACATGGGACAATAGAGCCCTAGTTGAAAAATACACAAGTTACCTTTAAGTACAGAACTTGTGTAAATGTGCAGTGCATAGTTCATTTCCATCACTGGATTTATGCAAAAGAAAGTTACATTACAGCAGAAGTTTGTTTTATAAATAAATCTCAGATAAATTGCTACTGTTGTCATTTTGCCTTTTGACCTACATGAAACTAAGCCAAGAAGATAAACAGGAAATGGATGGACTGAGTGGCAGCAGCATGCATCAATTGGCCATGAAGTATACAGTTTGTGTTTGTTTGTTTATTCTCGGGCCGCCCGCTCACACAGATACATTCCACGAGCAGTGCCAAATCTGAGCGTGTAAGGCCCAAGACAGAGAGGGGAGAGAGGACAGACATTTTTAGGTTGTGTGCATATTGACCAAAGCCTGTCTTTGTCTGACTGTGTGAGCTTGCCTTATGCATGTTCCTGATGGGTCTGTGGTTTTGGTTTTATAATTTTATAGCCAGGCCATTAACATGTTTATGTACCGGAATAGGGTAGAAATCTGCGCCATGCTTGCTCTCCTCTTCGAACTTTCCTCCCTCACTGCTGCTGTCCATCGACTTGGGGGTTGTATTCTTCCCCACGCCCATCCTTGTGTCTACGTCGTCGTCGTTTGCCTCTTTCTCTGTCCCTACTCCGTCTCGCTCCGGTGTGAACACTGCAGATGAATCCCTCAGTCCGATTACATCGTCCAGGACTGACTCATCTGCTGGGAAAAAGGAGACAGATAGACAGAGAGATCAATATCTTGAGTTATAACGTAGAGGGTTCTAATATCCTAACGCTTCACTGTGAAGGTCTCATCACATCAGAGAGCCTGAGAGGTTGCCGGGCCGCACTTCTTGTTGTTAGAAACTTATCTCAGGTCTCTGGTTGTTGTTTATGGGCCTGTCTATCTCAGATGACAAAAGTATGTTAACTGCAACCATTTATCAGATTAAAAGAGAAATCAATATGCTAGTTATAGCTTTACAAATGCAAAGCCCTGCTTCCTTTCTCTGTTTCCTTTTGAAACATCTCAGGTCTATTTTGGCTGCTGTGGGTCTTTTGGTTACTAAACAGATTGTGTAATCACTTTTAAGACATCAGCTTTGGCCCAGGCAACTTGGGTGTTGGTGATTATCTAGAGCTGAAACAGCTAATCAACTACTTTGATACCAATTATTCCTGTAAGTCATTTTCTGAAGCAAAACTGCCAACAATAAACTGTTTCTAGCTTCTTAACTGCGAGGATTTGCTGATTGTCTTTTTGTCTTATGTGGTAAAAAACAGAATATCTTCATTAGTCAGGGCAAACTAACAACCTTAATATGTCACCTTGGCCCTTAAAAATTGTAATGGCCATTTTTTTTCTCATTTTGTAGACTTAATTTAATTTATGGTCAAGAAAATTATCAGTAGATTAATATATTAATGAAAACAATGATTAGTTGCAGCCCTAAACTAATCAAACAAATAATTCAAGTAATTAAGAAATAATGATTTATGTCTCCAACAGGTCTGACAGACACAAGAGGAGAGAAGGCAAACACATAGAAAGGCAAGATGATGCAAGATTATGCAAAGAGAGAAACATGGATACAGGTTTTACAGAGAGGGGGAACAGAATGACCAGAGTTGCGTGTGATGAAAAGGAGCAGGAGGTAGAGACAGACAATACGTACTGGGACAAACTTAAATTCCTTGTGTCATGTCAACTTTTGAGTTATGCCGCTCTGTATAATATGTGACATTTGGCTGTCACTGGCACACCTTTTATGCAATCTATCTTTAACTGTCACTCACGTGACTATTAGTCTGGTATTTTTTAATTAACCTAGACCTTAATGTACCATGTTTCTGTGTCCAGTTGACCAATGGGGATAATATTTTTTTAAATTGTTCCGGCATTGTGCAAGACCAATGCTGCCAGCAGCGGCAAAACAGGCTGCATTGTGAACAATCGGGACATGTTCGCTTGTTTACTTCCCCTAAAAGTGCTTCTTTTTGCCACCGACATGCTCAGATTATTATTTTAACTGTGTGACAATTATGACTGACTTTTATGTTGAAGAGTATAATTCCAAATACAGCCCCGAAGTTGCTGTGGCCAAACCCACCAAACTCAAATTAAATACAGTAATTCATTGTAAAACAGATTTCATTCAAGGTTGACAGAAAACAAAATACAACCCACAAAAAACATCTTGGTTCATTCACTGTTCTAACAATACACAAATCTGTTTTGGCTGAAATGAACCCTTAATTTACCCAGTTAGATGTGAAAATAATAAATAAATTAGGGTTTATTTAAATGAGTCTGGTGGACTTGGCGATATCAGTTTGGGGGCTTTTTCTGGTTAAACAAATAGTGCCTTACTTTCAACAAAACAGTCTATGTGAGGAATGCTTTCCATAATGTCTTTTAGAAACGCAGAATAATAATCTGAGCATGTCAGAGGCAAAAACAAGCACTTTGATTGGGCATAAATTGTACGTGTGAGTGTTTCCCAGTTTCCACCAAAAAACTTTCGGTATGGTACCTTTGGAACCAAAAGTAACCATTCAGACATGGTACCTACAGTGGTCCCTGACGTTTCCACCGCAAACAGTACTCTTAAATGTGGGCGGGGTTGTTGACACTCACTGCTCCATCCAGCATTCAATGTATTTCCTCATACCAGTGACACAGATGGAAGTCTGTCACTCATTTATCGTCCAGAGAACGAAGTTACAGCAACATTTTCTGAACAAAATAGAACAGGCTGCAGTGAGAGTCTCTCTCCATGGGATATTTAAAAAAAAAAACGGGTTTGTGCATTTAGTCCTTCTAAGGCAAGCTCAGGGATTTAGTGTTGCCATAGCCCACAGGAACAACGCTCCACAACACTTATCTTTTCTCTGAGTGAGGATTAGAATATATGCAGTTTGCATAACCTGGCCGAAATTAATACATATAAATGCTTGAAGATCCACTCATTACTAAAAGTGTATGTCATATAAAAACTAAAGTAATGGTCAAAGTTGCTTAAGTGAAACTTAAGGTGTGCTGATGATTAATGTTGTCAGAGCATACATTTAGTACATTACAAGTTAACGTTCCACCTTAAAAGTTGCCAGCAGTTGGCCCGGTGAAAGTTATTTTTTTACTCCAACTCCAGCTGCTGCAAGAGGCAACAAAACATCCTTTCATTTTATAGTTACAGTCTACTAATAAAACTCTCCTCGGTATGAACAGTGGTTACATGAGCCTAAAAACCAGCCATTGACCATCTGCTATTGACCAATCAACAGAGTGCAGTGTTCACAGCTCCACCTTTTAGTACCAGATCTATGTGCTAGGTACCCCAACAGAGGGGGAACCAAAAATGGGGACGGTACGGAACGGTTCCATTGGTACCATCCACAACTTCTTACAGTGGAAACGGGAAAAAAGTGTACCGAACTGAACTGAACTGTGCTGCTTGGTGGAAATGTGGCTATTGTGGCCTGTTTCGCTGCTGTTGGCTGTAACAGTCTTGCTCAATACTGGACCAATTTTAAAAATACTTGATCCCCTTCGTCACTTAGAGACAAAAACATAGGAAAATGGGGTCCAGGTTAAAAAATGCTAAACTTTCCCTGTAATGTATTGAAAAGTTGCCAAGATCTTAGTGTTGACAGCTGTTACTCAGGTACCTGCCAAAACCAATAAAATAAAACATGTCAACTATGTGAAAATCAAACATTCCTTTATCTCGTTTTCTCTGAACCCAAATGGCTCGGAAACCTTGTGCCCATTTTAACTACTATGTTTGTGTGCAACTACTGCTCAGTATGACTGAATTATCTTGTTATGTTGTATAGATGTGTTTTGACCTCAGGTCTCTATAAAAGAGACCTCTATAAAAACAGATCTTTATCTCAATGAGATTTGATTCATCTGATTAAATAAAGCTAAATTAACCCACTACATTCAGGTATGGTTTGTTATATACAACATGTATCTCAGGTTACATCCCCGACACTGAAGTCAGGACTGCACAAAGGATGTTTTCACGTTTCAAAACTACAGTGCTTTGGTCTTTTATCTTCTTGTGAAGACTGGTTTTATAAACCAGTTCATGAATCATGTCAGACTGGAAATTACTTCGCACTACTCAAGGAAACTGTACTAGATCATCAGGATTCATTTGAGACATAGTGTCCCAACACAAAAGACAGACAGTTATAGGGATCACTGACGCCTTCAAACGTTGACCTAACCCCCTATATAAATACTCCTGTAGATGAGTGAGAAGTCAACTAAGGATCCTGTTTCCCTGGGCACTGATGCAAAGCTGATTCATTATTTAAAAGGTCAATTCATTCATTACGTAGAAACCAAGTTACCAAACCAACTTGTTAAAAAAAACATAGCTCTCGTATAACAGCAGTACAACTAATTAACTATGTGCGTGTTTGTTCAATTTTTCCTTCCTTTTTCTATTCGTCGGCCACCCTTGTTTCATTATCTGTGTGTCTAGATGTGATCGTAGGAGTGTGACATCCTTTGCTTTTCGTGCTCATTTACAGTGCTTGTGGAGTGCTTGTGTCTACAATCTATGCTTCTAATGCGTAAGTATATTGGCCCAAACTGAGCCAAATGACCAAATATATATTTAAAAAAATCCCTCAACTTGATGTCTCATAGGTTTCTTAAATGCATGAAAAAATGGAGCAAGTGTGAACGAGTAATCAAAAGCAATTTTTAAATTCCAAGAGCTGTAATTTAAATTATAAATTACATTAACAACAAAGTTTAGTCTGACCCTGTTGACTGTAGCCCCTAAAATTATCGATACATTACTTGGTGGACCTGTATGTGAGGAAGCACATGTCTGCATCAGTTGGATCAGACATTAAATGGACTTTACCCTGCCTGCACTCTGTCTGATTGAGCCCATGTGTGTATAGGGCAGGTCACTGTTCACAGAATTCACAGTGAGCAAGTGGGTGGGTTGATGACATTTCTATCATGATGCTCACAGAAAATTGGAATAAAACAAATATCCAAGGGTGAAGAAGAGGGTGAATTTACACAAACACTGCAACAAAAATGTCTAACTGGAGAGACAATGAGATTCGGGAACTTCAGTTGGTAAGGGCTGGCACCAAAATCGTCAAACTTATGGAACAGAAAGAGACAAACTGGCTACGTGATTGGGGTGTAGTCCACATCGTAAAAAACAAAACAAAACAGTATTACCTGTAGGTGAGAACGCTTCTAATACAAACAATCTCCTGTTGTGTGCTACACATGTGAAACAGAAAATTATGTACAATGTTCAGAGTCGATATGAGGAAACAGCTTTTTTAGCTATGAAAAAAACATTTCCCAAACTGTTCAGCCCTGAAAAAAATGAGGTATGTTTAACTGAAACTACTTGCTGTAAATCTATTTTGTGCCACTCAACGCTATACTTACACATAATCCTGTACATAAGCAGACGCATACCTTGCATCATATTCCCCTTTCAAAGTTTAATTTTTTCATCCCAAATATCCTTGCCCACCCAGCCAGTCTGCCTGCTTGCAGTGTAAAATGTTGGGATAGGTGTTATACCTAGTTGACACATCCCATCACTCCTGTCAAGCTGGGCGGCTGGGAGCATCTGTGTGGAAGGGGCAAGAGAGAGGGGGCAAAGAGGAGGTGGTAGAAGAAGAAGAGGAAGGAACAGAAGAGGAGGAAAGGAGAGAGAAGAAGAGAAGGGGGCAGAGGCAGAGAGGAGAGAGGCAGAGGGGTCAAGGATAAGGAGGAGGAGGGAGGTGAGACATAAGTTAATTTGACAGACAGAATTTAATCACAACCAAGTTAGTGTGTAGTGTAACTGATATGTCGCTTGTAAGTCAGATTCTCAGGTGAAATATGGCTTTAGGAAAGCAGCAAGAGTGAATTATGTTGCAATCAAGTCTCCCACCTGTACAGGGTGCATTTAATTAGAGGAATAATAAGGGAGGGAGAAAAACAGACCCCAGCCAGGGTAAACTTTACAGGAAACGTTAAGTTATAGATGAGCATTGCATAATTATTTGTGATGCCACAGTCAAACCACTTCCCCAGACTGACATGCTAGCATTTGAAAACGAGCCTTTAGTATGTCACACTTTAATAATTAACATGTTTTAAGAACTACTTTCTACTTCTAAGAGGAACTCTTGTTCAAAACCCTGTACTTCCTTTAAATTACGCATATATGTTCCCATATTTTTTAACTTACACGCAGACAAAAAGGCATGTGCAAAGAAGGCAATACTGCTTAAGACCAACTCCTTTACAAGGATGATTTTGCTATGTAATTGTGGTTTTTATTTTTGTGTAGTTTTGGCCATCATTCTTCTAATAGGAAATAACAGCATTAAGATCTGGAAGGGTAGAAACATTGGCTAAAAGGAAATAAACGAGCAGTCAGATGATCCTGAATGTTTTAAACCAGGGACTCAATCTCAAAACCCCTGAGGATCACTGGCCAGGTTTTTCCTCTGCCAAGAGGGCTGCTTAAACACTTTTTTAAACATTTAATTTAAACTTAAACACTGTAAATTTGACCAACTCATGTGTGCCCCTCCTGTCTCTAATGCTTAGAACAATGCTCTGCTTATTTTTGTCACATATAACTTCATTGCTCTAGTATCAGTCCTTCAGTTCAACCTTTGAAGTTTTCTTTCTTTTAGGTCCGAAAAGAGACCTGGAAGAGTAATGGCTGTTGCTGTAGTTAAATTTGCTAATGGGGATCTAAATAAACTAACAAATAAACTCTAAAATAAAAAACAGGGAGAAAAAAAATTAAAACTGGATTTTATAATAAATTTTCCCAATATTGTGTAATGGGACAAACTTTGGAGAAGCTTGATTAATCCCAGTTGTTTGGAAAGTAAAATAAAGGTAAAGTCACTAACCAAACTGTACCTCATAAACATCCATCCAAATTTACTAGGGTTGGCTGCCGAAATTGGTTCTTTTCCCAATCGAATTATGTCTGTTTTCCTTAATAAACAGAAAAGTACCAATTCACTTTAAATCAACCAGTGCCAAATTTCGCTAACTAAGAGCACAACTGAGTGAGAACATCAGGTTCAGACAGGACGAAGCCCCGCAAAACCCCCCACAGCTGGCCATGAAGCTCCACAGAGGGCACTGAAGCTCCCAAAGCCACACACAGTAGGTGGACGCACCCCAAAGCTGGCCTCAGAGCTCCACGTCCAACAGAAGAGGTCTGTTGGCTTCTCAGCAAGCCAAACTATTACTGCAGTGGTGACCTACAGCAATAGTTCTGGTATCTGGTCTTTTTTCTTTTGTATTTTATTTTAGAAATAGCCCAGTAGCATCATGGTTTGTGATCGTGTTTTTTTAATTAGGCCTACATACTTATTCCACATAGCTGTCAGCTGCGTCTAAAACAGAGAGAAAGAGAGACAAGCAGACAATCTCACACAAACACAGAAGCAGACAAACAGAGAGATTATCTCTCAGTATGATAAAGAAAGAGCAGAATAACTTGTTGACATGTGCAGAGTAGTAGAGGGAGACAGCAAGACTACGTCACCCCTGCAGTTTGTTCAAAAAAATGACATTTGTTATTACAGAGTGAGTAAAGTGCTGAAAAAGTACTATTGAGTGCCACAAACAAATTCCAGGTACCACTTCCTGTATCGGTTTGGCTGTGAATTCACTGAGGAATTATTACCAACATTTTGCTTTCCTCGTATTTATGTCCAAATGAACTGGTTTACATAATCTGATTTAACAGTTTCATAACCTGTCACATTGTTTGAATGCTCATACTTCTTGACCAATGACTTCTTTTGACCGTTTTGTTCCCAAGCGATAACATTTACATAATCTGATTTAACAGTTTCACAACCTGTCACATTGTTTGAATGCTCATACTTCTTGACCAATGACTTCTTTTGACCGTTTTGTTCCCAAGCGATAACATTTACAGGTACAATGTTATCATAATAGATAAATACAATGGTCCAAACTTCATCAAACCACAATCATCTTTTAATGACACAATGACAACAATCATCACAAAGTCAGTCTTTCTGACCAGTAAATACTGCACACAACACATGGACACAGATCACATAATTGACCTCAGTGCTGCCCAACCTGTGGCTCTCTGTCACTACTGTGGATCAGTTGTGATATGTAGGGTGAGACAGAGAGTATCCCAGCAGCCTCTGGGTGATTTCAAGTCTGATGAAGCATGAGCTAACACCAGAGGAGCCATGCTACTGTAGCATGACATCCTCTCAATACCCTTTTGCATTGTCACCCAAGAGACGGAAACACACTGCTTGACTCCTCCCTGTGTTTTCTGTCTTCTGGTGTTGACTGGAAACAGACACACAGACACACAGACACAGACACACAGACACACACAGACACACACAAAACATCAGCGAGAGAACAAGAGACGCAGTGAACTGGAGCGAGAGAGAACTGAAACTGAGCTGATGTGATTATGTAACTGGGGAAATCTGCAGTTTCATAAACATAAAACAACTATTCATATTATGTATAAAGCAGGGTGTGTGCGTGTTTAGGATAGAGCATCAGTGAAAGAAGGAAGAAAAAAGAAAAGCACAAGAAAAACGAGTGCGAGGAGGAACAAAGACAGACCGGTGGTAATTTTAACTCATCCCAGAATAAGCAGGCTGGTGGACAGAGTTACCGCCTGGATCTATAACCATGGTAACCTGATCTGTGGATCCTGTGCAGGCTTGTGCCGTGTTGTGTGGGACTCTGGCAGAGGAGGAGGACTTCACACCAGCTGTTTGTGTTGGCGGTTTCATCTTTAGTGCCAAATGTGTGCTAGTTTGCATACGTGTGTGTGTGTGTGTGTGTGTGTGTGTGTGTGTGTGTGTGTGTGTGTGTCTGTGAACTCCATTCCCTCCAGATGTTCCTCTAAAGTTCAGGACAATATCCTGGACTATATCAAGCCTGCAGATGGTTGAGAGTTCTCTATAAATAGCGTGAAATTTTCGTTTCTGGTGTCCTTGAAGGATATATGACTGGGGTCATGAAAAACCCATGTTTGTTTGTTTGTTTTTCAGACTTGTTCAGTCTCACAAAAGTAGTGAATTCCTGCCCACTTTCAGCAATAAGTCCAATGAAAACGCAACTTGTCAGTCATGGATTGAAGGAATAAATTCACAATATGAAACAAAAGCATCTTAACACTGAGGCTTTTTTATGACGCAGATTCCAAAAAAAGTTGGGACCCTGTGTAAAACAGTAGTTCCCAACTGGTGGGTCGTGGTCCAAAAGTTGGTCACAGGTCCATTCAAAATGAATCGCAAGTGACACAAATGTGTCAAGTTTGTAAAAAACACACTTTATTGTCACGTACAGTGAATTTCTGGTACAGAGCTTTTATTTTCTAGTACCATTTCCTGCTGTAGAGTGAGTGACTAATGGACAGCTATTTATCGGAGACAGCAAACTAGCTCGACGACATGGCAAAACACAAGTATGATGCGGAATACAATAAACTGTGTAGACCTTGAACTAATGACTAAGGAGAAATCTGGATCCCGCGGCTGGTTCAGTTGGAGACCACTGGTGTAAAACATACATTAAAATAAAATGCAATAATTTGCAAATCCTTTTCGACGCACATTGGGGGAAATAAGAATGTAACACATCAACATTTTTGTCATTTTAAATATTTCCAATGCAGCCATTCACATGAAATTCAGACTAAATATTTGTATTAAGTCAATAAAAAGACACTGATAAATCATAACATTTCAACCCCTAAAAATGATATGCAGTAAAGTGGAATGACACAGGAAGAAAGTATTGAACATGCTAAGTGAAATGTATTTAATACTTGGAGAAGCCCTTGGTTGTACAAACTCAGACTAAATATATATACAAAAAATGTATCAGTTTGAGCATTTAATATCTTGTATTTGCACTTGATTCCAATGAATAAATTTCAAAAAGGATCTGCAAATCATTACATTCTGTTTTTATTTACATTTTACATAGCATCTTGCCAACATTTTTTGGCATTTGGGTTTTATTATCTGATTATATTCTCAATTATGCATTGTCAAAAAAAAGGTGAAAAAATGCTAACCACATTTTCTCACAGCCCGAGATGACACCTTCAAATTTCCTGTTTTGTTTAACCAACAGTCCCAAACCTTAAGATATTCAGTTTGCAGTGATGTAAAACACAGAGAGCCGGCAAATCATCACAGTTAAAGAATGAGAACTAGCAAATGTTTGGCTTTTCTGCTTGTTATATGACTAAAACAATTAACCTCTTATCAGAATAATTGCTTATTCATTTTCTGTCAATTGTCCAATCAATCATTTAAGCTCTAGTTACTTTTAGAGCCACAAACTAAAACAACCAATCTAAAAAAGGAGTCAAATTACAAACACCTCTGACATTATTATCTGACACAATCATCCCTAAAATGAGAAAACAATAATCAAGGTCACCAGAATAGAGCCAGGTGTGCTTTGAAAGGTATAAATGAGACCAGGAGATCATGTGAAAATGCTCTCTCATTGTTACTTGGAATTAAAGCTTAATGGCCTCACAATGAACAGTACAGCCGCGTGACGTATATCTACTGACACGTGTCTACTGCATTTTTCCACATCTAGTTTATAATTACAAAGCTTTTGCAAGTTGCCATCCTGATTATACATTCCTGAGATCTTCCCAGGGTTTATGTTATATGACACTATTTGTGTGCATACCTATGATACTACTACTAGAGTTTTCACTCCAATAAATAAGCTTACAAAATGTCAAGAAAGGAAATATTTTACCAACTGTTTTCTTTAATAAACACAAAATACAACCACATACCTCTCTTTCACCTAAGAGTAGCTTAATTGCCCTTTGATTCAAACCCAACAGACAAAATGAAACTCAACAAAACTGTCTTCGTTTTTCTTGTTGTTTGACTAGTTAGTTAGTCCACTGTTTTAACAATCACAAACTCTGGTTTGGTTGAAATGAACCCTTATTTCACTGAGTTAGATGGGAAAATATGCTGGCTCGACACTGTTTTTCCCTGCCGTCTGTCTCCGTCATTGCTGGCCAGGTGTGTTTTCTACTTCTGTAACGATATCCCCACCACTCGCAGTCACAGTCAGTCAGCTGACGGGTCCACCAGTAGAGACTGAGCTCTGGTGGCTACATCGCTTAATAAAGAATCTCTGCATGAGTTTATTAGAAAGAGAAGCATCTGTATTTTTGACGGTGTTAAAAAATCATGCAGTTGAGATTTTCAAGTTTTGTTTCCATCATGTCAACTGCTGTGAAACTATTTAAAAGGTAAAAAAACACTAACCAAAGTAAAGACACAGAAATATGTAAACATGTGTGTGCATGTTTGTGTATGACTGGAGGTGACATGTTACGAGATAGGGTACACGTGAGGGGTTCGTATTTCAGCTCTGGGGGGAGCAAAGGGGTGATTGTAAAACGTGTTTACATTGATCAACTTCCTGTCTTTGAAGCAGAGATGAATGGAGATAAGGAGAGTATGTCTCAACAGCGAAGTTAAAAGAGCAGCAGGCCAACTCAATATAAATGTTTCAATACAGAGACATGAGTAATGTACAGAGGATGGCCAGACATCTGCTGGTTACTCTCTGCAGGTTTCACTGATGATCAGAAGCTGGATGAATCAGTGACAGATGTTTGCTGTTGTTGAGACAGAATAAATTTACTGACATTTACAAACTAATGAGTATGTGTTAAGTTTTAAGGTTGTGTTCTACTTGCTGCTGCAACTAAGTATTGTTTCTGTTTGTTTATTTAGTCCAGGGTTGCATAAAGTGCAACCTGAGGACCAGAGTTGGCCTGACAGGTGTTTCTAGATAAAAAAGAAGATAAATTAAAATTAATTAATATAAAATAGTCTTTGCTATTTTATTTTTTATGAAGTAAAATGCTTTTAAATTGGATCCCTAATTATTACCATTAATTTTTCATACTCTGAGCACTAACTAGTGCACAGAAAGTCAGTCTGGCACAAGTGACGTAAGAGAAAAATGGAGAGGCAAGGACATTGGCACAAGCACAAAAGGCATTTCAACTAAGGGAAATGGAATACTAGTACCATTTTGCATCTTAACGGTACAATACATTACAACACAAAACAATATGGATTTGCTTTAGGCCCGTGGTCCACCATTAAGTTTCAGTTCCCACAGCGAAAGAGAAACTGGATCCTGCAAAAGTCTAGAGGTCTGTCTTGAGAAATTACTTTAATACAATTGTTGACTCATTTTCTGGTGACGGACAGATGATAACAAATCCTTTCAGCACAACAAAGCATGACACAAAAACTCTTTTAGCTTTTTTAATTCTTTAAATACTAATGTATGAGGCTAGTATTGATTAAGCACTTTTATACTGTAGCTGAATGTTGCTGCTTTTAATGTATCCACACATTAAAATTAAATGCTGTGGACAAGATGTGGCCTTTTTTTTCAGGGTCGATTGCATTGCAGTTGTTCAGTTTTCATGCATTTTTTGTTTTAAATTTGTAATTTAATTATTTTTGTGCATCACTCTAACTGTGATTTTTTTCCCCTAGGATTCTATGTTAAGCACATTCAGCTGAATATTCTTTAAGAAGGGTGCAATACAATTTGCTATTAATTATTTCAGTTTAAGATACACTATTGTTAGCTGATTACTTTTGTTGCTTTTATTCATTCTTTTTTCTTTTTAATAGAAATGTTGTTTATATATAGCATTCACAAATGTGAAAGCCTTCTCCAAACCCACAGAAACTTGGCCAAACATCATTGGTTTGAGCTGTACAAGAGCGCAACACTAACTTTTAAAAGTGATTGCCAGACTGGCCACCAGGCATCAGCTTTTGGTTGCCGAACCTGAAAATACCGTTGCCATTTTTAGTCATCTTATATTTTAAGTAACTAAGATGCTCACAGTGACTTTAATTGTTCTTTTATCTCAGACATGTGTTAGATGACACTTCTGAGGAAGGCGGAAGTTTCTGCCGAAACATGTTAAGGTATGTAACATCCTAACACATGTCTGAGATAAAAAAACAACTAAAGTCATTATCAGAAACCAAAGACATGAACACCATTGAACTAAGATGCTCACAGTTCTATGTCAACTTAAAAATTGAAAAAGTGACATAAACAAGGTTTATAAACTTTGCAGTTTGTATTTTTTTCCGATTGTATAATTTTTCGGGTCTCATCCTGTTGTTCAAGTTCATCTGGTATTTTGTGATAAAGATGGCTTAGTGGAAATCTGCACCCCACAATCAAACAACTTAAATTGCTTCACCACTGTCTCTCAAACAGATGCACAAACTGGCAGCCTTGCCTGAGTCCGGTTCTTTGGTTGTAAATGTCAAATTCTGTTGGCAGAAGCCATTGGAACAACCAGTAGCCTACTCATAAGTCACACCGAAAAAAACAAAGCTCTTAGGCGGAGATCCTTCACACAACTTGCAAGGTAAACCACAGAATTTATCTTTACTTGCTGAGTCATGCAAGCAGTAGACAAAAAGAAAAAGCATGTGCAAACTGTCCTGGGTTCGCAACTTGATAAGTCATCTGAGCAGTTGTTGCTTTGCGTGAGCCACGTGACCTGAATGTTTGTATCTATCTATTGTAACGTGTTTTATGGGGTCACAGTGACCTTAACCTTTGACCACTAAATTCTAATCAGTTCATCACTGAGTCAAAATGGACATTTGTGCCAAAATTGAGGAAATTGCCTCAGGTTGTTCTTGACATATCATGTTTACAAAAACATACTGCCTCCAGCCACAGCTCACCGGCGCGGAGACATAAAAATATATATCAAAAATAGAACTATATAACAAATACAGATTTATATAAATATAAAACCTGAACATGCATAGCTTGTATACTATACTATACTATACTTAAAGTATAGCATTTTTCAGGACTTCTGTCTAATCTTAACCATTTCAGCCCACATAAGCACTTATGGGGGATCTTCAATATCTTCATTTCAAATGGAGACTACTGTTGTATAAAACCTGCTAATTATTTGTACCGATTTACACTTGTTCCCATATGGATGAGACACAGGTGGAAGTTTGGCAAAAGGCTTGGCAAAAGCATAAACATTAAGAGGAGGCTGGCAATGACACCAGCAGGGGTTGTGATGATAAAACTGTAAATGAAGTACAACTAAGATGTTATACTGCATAATGAGTTTCACTGTAGTGCAGGGAATTTAGAGCAACTTCCAGATAAAAATTAACTTGACCTATGCTGTTGCCTTTTTAAATACTTTGGCTGATCTGAAGCCCAAGTAATCCTGCTTTCTTTGGTCCTTAACAGCAGGTGGACTCCCATGCTGGGCTGCACAAATGCATTCCTCAGTTTAAAAAACCAAAGCAACAGGGAAGACTGTTACATTTAGACCAGGGGAATAGAGATGTTCAGCCTTTAAATGTAATTCCAACCCCCTCTCAAAAGCAACACCTACACCCACACAGCATGCTATCAGCAGCACATGAATGGGTGGTGAAGGTTAGATAAAAAATACAAGAAAAAAGTTTCCCACATTTGTTCTCAAACAAAAAAGGCATTTACTGTAACTGTACACGCTTCTTATATCCACCACCCACAGCCTCAGACATTTTTTCATCAAGTCCAGCAGGGATATTTAACACTAAAAGGCACCCATTGTTGCTTGAAGTTGATGAAATCCTTTAAGCCTACCCAAGCCAGACTCCTGCTGTTGTTCCCAGTGGGGAAACCAGTTTCATTTGCTTGTACAGTAACTGTGGAGACACATTACGTTCATTCAGCCCCTACACAGGTTTTATAATGTTCTGCTAACTATGCCTAACGTGAGATGCTAAAGCACATCAACAGGTTTGAGGATGTCTGTGAGATAGCACTTTTAAACATAGCAAAACTGGGTTGTGGTTTAGTGGTTCAGTGATGTTCAAAAGTCTGTATTACAACAGAGGTAGTAGAGAGTAGTGGAGATGTGAAACTTCAGTTAATGCCCATTTTTTCACACATACTATTAGGCCTGGGGTTATTTTCATGATTGATTAATGTGCCAGTTATTGTTTCAATTAATATGTAAATTGCTTCATCTATAAAACGTCAGAAAATATTGAGAAATGTCCTTCTGATGTCTTTTGCCCAACCAACAATACAAAAGTCAAAGACACTCAGTTTAAAATGACATTAAGCAGAAAAGTTGCAATCACATTTGAGAAGCTGCAACCAGAGAATATGACTCAGACTACATCCACTCTAATACATTTTTGTTTAAAAACACATTACTACATTTACACCTTGCTTATATGCCACTCCAGCATTTTGGAACCTCTAAAATAAAGACCTTTCAAAACGCTCCCAATATAGATTGAAGACGTTGGGGTTGCGTTTTAGTCTGGGTGGGTCTTACCAGTAAAAGTGTGTCTAACCAAAACATTATAGCTAGGTCTCCATTGCTTTTGTGATTTCATCCTTCTTGTGTGGGTACTCCTTTCCCATTGCCATGACACCCTCTGGTGATGGGTAATGCTCCTGGTAACTATAATAGGTTGCTGGATTCGCTTTGCAACGACTTCCAATCTGTTTTCCACATCCTTAACTGCCTTATTCTCATGTGGTACTTTCAGCTCCATCTCATTGAAGCAAAGAAACCTTTGATCTTACTTTTTGCCATCTCCATAGTGTTATTTTTTGTGAGCAACCAATCGCGGAGTAGACGGTTTGCTTCCTCTTATATCGGCACACGCATGCCCAGTGTACAAGAATGTTCATGTGATGCCTGTTTACAGACGCGTTATTACGGACAGAGAATATTTCTAAAACGTTGGTACAACCCTGGTGCGTACAGAGAGAGATTTTGTTCTAAAACACTGTTTGAAAATGAAAACATTAGTGTAAACATGGCCTTAAACAATAAATCATTTCTCACAACAGCTGCTTGTCTGGCAGGGGACAGAACAAAGAAACAAATGAGGGTCAGAGAAATAAGGAGACATATGCATCACTGGGTGAGGCTCCTCACACACAGAACAAGACAGTACCAGAGCGTGGAGAGGATAGAGATCAATGATGGTACAACATAGACACTGTTCTAGATAACATTATTAGCCTGTATAAAAAGTCACAAGCTGATTGAAGGTGACATTCAGCAAAGACTGAATAGATGCTGAGCCAGATTTAACACAATAGACTTTATTGTTGAGAGCAACACAGAACAAGTGGGCAGTCAATTTAAAGTATTTCCTGAGTGACCAAGCAGAAATGGCAAAAATTTACTGGTCTTTTATAATATTAGATTAAATATTTTTGGGTTATTGAGCATTAGCCAACTCTTTTCATAATCAATTTATTGTTTCAATCACTTTTCAAGCAAAAATCCCATAAGTATGCTGTTATCAGCTTCTTACATGTGAGAATGTTTTTGCTTTTATCTGTTTTTTGTCAGTTTAATTCAATTATCTTTGGGTTTTGGATAGTTGATTAGACAAAACAGGAGCTGCAATTTTTTCACAAGATAAAATGTGTCACAACGTACTACTACAGATGAAGCATTGTGGTGCTTGAGAGATGCCTCAGTCTATGATATTCCAGATGAAGGGGAACATGGCTGTTTGGTGCAGACCCCATTAAAAATCACATCATCATCATCATCATCATCATCGTTATATTTTGTTAGTAAAAATGAAATACAAAAATTACCGTTTTCACTAAACTTGCCACTCATGTTGCAATATCATGCAAAATAACTGCAATATGACTTTATGCATAACATGCAGCCCCTAGCTGGAACTGTACCCACCTGGAAACACTACTGTGGCTTTAAGTTGTTTTAGCAGTTAAACAGTATCTTAAAAGTCAGACAACATGGAGTGGATGACGATATAGACCTCAAATGGACCAGTTCCAGTAGGACAGAGAATCAAAGCAGCTATCAGCTAAATCAATTAGAAATGCACTTTAGTCTGTGCTAACAGTCCATCCATCATATGTCATGCTGCTTTTTAATTTTTTATGACACTTATGATGTGGGTCATTGCTCAGTTCCAGTATTTTTAAAACTGCACTGATTGCCTCGGAGGAAATGCTACAACTTTTAACTGTCTGTAAGTGAGGCACAAAATTTGGGTCATGGCTGATTGAATTTTTTTTTTTTTTTTTTAAAGAATGATGCAATGATGTCATTGCTACATCTTGGCATTTATTCAACTATACTGATAAGCCCCAGTTGGGGGAGAAGCACACGGGTCACAACTCATTTTGCTGGATTGTTTTCATTATTGATTAATTTGCAGATTATTTTATTGATAATGTGATTGATTGCTTGGTCTGTAATATGTAAGAAAATAGTGAAAAATGCCTGTTTACAATCACACGTGTATTGGTTTTGCCTAATTGACTTCATAAGAATAGTTGCAGATGCACGTGTTTTTGTCTATCAACAGTTCAACATAATGCTACCTAAAGTTATTAAATGATATTACTGAATTATTATTATTAGTAGTCAGTAATACGTGCTGTGTCCTTTGGGTGCTTGATTGACTTTAATGCCATCACTTTAATATAGTGCAGATCAACAGGTACCTGAGGATGTGCTGCAGGGTTTTAATCAAACAGTACATACACCCTGACTACTTCAATATTTGTCTTTACTTGTGTTGATCATAAAGAGTTAAAATGGCTGCACTAGAAGGCTAGAAACTAAAAACATTACAATTTTAAGATCAGACTTGAATCAATACCATCTTTTAAAAACTTAAATATGCTTTTTGTTTTTATGACAGTTAAGCATTATTATTTTCAACCCATATTAAATTGCTTGGATGTCATACCATTTATTTTATTCTTATTTATATTATCATATTTATTTATTTAATCCTAATATACTCCCATTTAATCCAGTTGATGTCTCTCATTGAACTGCTCCATTTAGGATAAAAGTGCAGCATATATTCTGGCATGTCACAATGACATTACTGTTTTCATATAATGCAGATCAACAGATACCTGAGGATAAGCCTCAGGGTTTAAGTCACACTCAACTGTCATCAACGTCTTCGTGCTCTAACCATGGCAGGGTGGAAACAATATCAGAAAATTGAGCTCTCAGACTTGAAATAAACAGAAGCTTAAAACAGTTTAATCAGGGGGAAAAACAACACATATTTACTCCCTAAACACTAGCAACTGCATTAAAGTATGGCTAGTTGCAACTGCTAATAAATCAATAAGTGGCCCCAATGGTCTCCTCCATCCATACATCCCCGCTCACACACTGAGAAAATCTTCAAAACGCAAAGAAAAATCTATTGAATGCTCATTTATTTACTAACTCGTTACACCAGGCCAGATGAGACCCAGCAACATCAGTGACACGTTTGTCTTATTGTTAAAAAACAGTGCTCATAGACAGTCATTGAATGCAGCTATAACAGCAGCTACACATACAAAGAGGACATTTCTCTGTGATGGGTGGCCGATTAAGGGCTATTGTAGGTCTGACCCAGGACACATCCTCAACAAAGAACATATAACCTCCTAAAAATGAAGTCTAACAGCCCACAGACATTACTTTAATGACACTGGGGAGAATAAGTTATTCCCTGTAAGAATCATATTGTTTGCCGCACTACCTCTGGCCATTTAATCCCCATCTTACTCCATTTCTTTCATCAAACACACACAAACTGAAGATTAGAAAGGCACCATGGGTAGCCACTAAGAAAAGTTTTATTTATTCAGCAACAAAAGTACTATACCAATAAACACTGGCAAAAAAAATAAATGTTTTTTCTGGGATATACTATTCAGGTCCACGCGCTAAACTCCTACCACCCACTATGCAACCACACACACACACCTTTACACAGTACAGTGGGAAGGCTCAGCATGACCCAGCACTGCAGTGTAATCTTAGTCACATGCTGTCAGCAGCAAACAGGGCCAAGAAACCAGTTCTATGACCCAGTTCACTTCACTGCCTGTTCCTGGCCCGACATCCTGTGAGGTGATCCTCTGTGTCCATTTACTCTAAGTCAGAGTGACTCAGAGAAGCTACTGTGAAAGGCTGAAAACTAGTTTTAAAATAAAGACACTGTGACATAAAACCACATTTACATAAGCAAACTGGTTGTGGTCAACGTCATGCAGGTCTTTCGCAAAAACTAATTGAAACCAGAAACCTGGAGGCTTCAATCAGGGTGAAGAATCGAGAGGAAACAATGCATATGCACTGCAGTTTACTGTACAAGCTGTACTGTACAAACTTACGGGTAACAACAAAGGGTGGCAGCACCTGCTCTGTAACTGCACCTTTCAGGATGCCTAGATTTGAAAAATACTGATAATGAACCACACACACAGTACACTGTAATTATATGTTGACTGTTATACAAAATTAATGGCGGTACAACCAACACTTATGAGACAGAAATCAAAACAAAGAAAGGATGAGTTACATCACATAAACCCTAAAGCAAACAGTAATTTATTTAACAATTTCAACTTAAAGTTCTTGAGTGTGAATAAGTAAAATAAAAATGGACTGGTAGAAAATTATGTCTCATGCTGTGAAATTTAGTGACTAGTTATGCTTTTTAAATGTTACATGTGGCATCACAAGTAGTCATGTGATGTAACCATTACAAAATGGCTGTCATGGCACGCACTACATTTTATTTGTGTGTAATTAAATCAGTCGTACACACAGTTCTCTCCAGCTTCTATCTGTGGACATGCTGCTACAGTGGTTATGTGCACAAAATACAGCATAATCCACTGCTATCAGCTGGTACCCAATGGCCAATAAAGCCCTTTTTACACAGAGATTGCGCTACAGGGCGGCTACTTATTCCCTTTTTACACTGGCTTTGCATTTTTTCACAAAACCGCATAGCAGCAGCAACTTGCCACCCCAATGTATGACTTTAGATAGCATACTGGCATCCTGGAAGCAAAAGAAGCGGGACTGGCGTGACATGTAAAGCCCAGTTCAAACCAATGATTCGCGACAAGACAAAACTGTTTCAGAACATTGCAGAGGAAAGTCGCAGCGGTGTGAGCTGGCCTGACTCAAGCCTGCTGATGGTGCCACCTGCAACTCAGCTGGTCAAATTGCCAGTGGCTGGTTTAAGAACGTACAACAGTTGAATGAGAAACTAATATGGAGAGAAACTGATTGTGAAAATAGTTGTTAGATGCAGCCCTAAACATGAGTGACAGATGGGAGGAAATTTTCATCAAACTGGCTGGTACACCACCATCTTTTGATACACACAGTCATCTTCTTTTGCTCCGTTTCCTTCCAATATCCTTGTCTGGTTATTGGAGCTGATATCATTGTCATCTTCATCATCTTAAGTTATTGGAATTTAAGTTCCTTGATGATGACAAACATACCCTGAAGGGACAGACCTTTAATTTCAGGAAGGGGTTGTTTGAAAGATTATATCTCTCCAATCACCTCACCCTAACCACCTGCCACTCAGCCTGTATTTCAGGTTTCTAAATAATAAGCATCCCAGCACTTTCAAACAGAAAAACAGTAACAAAACACCTGCCCCAAACAGCCAGTTACACTGCTCTCTGTTTCAGATGTGCCACCATCACACTGGATCCCAAACGCAACACATCACAGGTTTAAGGACTAAAAGGCCTGTCACCCAGACATCTGTGGTCTCACAGGCTTTTGAGCTTCACATCAGTGTATCATCAACTTCTGTACAGACTGGAAGCATCCAGCACCTGAACAGTCAGCACTGGCACCACCTAGGGATGTCAACTGTCACTACAGCCCTTCTACTTAACCACAACCTGCTACTCGTATCGGTCATCCATCACATCTGAGACAATGATGAGTCACTTATCAAGCACCAGTTTTCTACACTTTTCTGCCCGTTTTGGCACAGCAGCACATATCAGGGTTCCTACGCAGTATGGAAAAGTATGGAATCTGATTTTGGTAATTTCCAGGTCTGGATAAGTATGAACGAAAGGAAAGAGAGTATGGGAAAATATTTGTGTTCCCAGACTCTATTCTTAATTTCTAAAAAATTAATTCATTCAGCAGAGTGTCTTCCATGGTGTTGAGAGCAAGCAGCCTGCACAGCCAAAGGTTTACCACTGAGTGCGGGCCAGATTGTGCACGATGTCGAAACTTAGGCAAGAAATATCCATGCAATTGATCACACACTCCTATGCAGAGCTGCCTCTAAGCCGCAAGTCAAAGCCCATAAAACAGCTCTGCCCCATCAAATGCCTTAAAACTTCTTAAACTTATTTTTGGTTATTTGTAAAAGAGACAAAAATATGAGGGGAACAATAATACTATTTACTTTATATGATAAGGGAAAATAATACGCGTATAGCTAGCGCTTGTTGGTTAACGTCCTCTTCTGGCTGAGGTGTTTGACAGTGCAACACTGTCCAACTTTCTGCAAGGGAGACTGAACTGAGTGTCCACAATGGGTGAATGCACGTTTTCTAAGGGCTGGCTATTTGTTCTCAGATTTCAAATATAGTCTGAGAAATCTAAGGAGAATTAAGAAATTTTAACATGAAAAATGTGTTGACATGTGTGCATCGTGATTGACTAGGAATTCCTCGTTGTAAACTCAACTAATAAAACACATCATTGTCCTTTGCTTGGATCCAACAGTGACTCAGCAGCAGTATACTAAATAGTACTTTGTATTGCAACTGAAATGTAACTGCTCCAAGATTTGCCTCATGATAAATTAAGTTCTATTTTATCTCATCTGACCTAAATATAAATCTAGAGTTCAAATGACCATCTCTTCGACAGTAGTTTAGAATAAAAGCTCAATGTTGTGCACCAATATTTCCACAAGATATCGCTGGTTGACTTCCAACGTGACACAGAATTCAAATCAGGCTGAGACACAGTATTTGAAATAAACCACTGGTGGAGAGGGACTGGCTCAAACCTCAACCCTGCTCTCACACACCAGCGTCCAACAAGATAGAATTTCCCAGTCCTGGGGCCTATGCAAACTGCAGGCACAGGTGCAATGCAAAATATTCTGCATGCAATAGTGTTGGGTACACAGATTTTACTGCCTCAGCTACAACTCTGCAGGTGCTGAAAAACATTGGACTTCATTGAAAAAGATACCCACTGAGCCTAGCACACAAGTTTAATTAAACAAAATAAAAACAAGATGGCCACTTGTGGATAGGACTTGACATAAAAATATGCTGCCGAGGATTACTCATCTCCAGGCTCTTTACAGACCTTGAGGATATTTTGAGACTAGCATTAAGTTTTAAATTTACTTTTAATGTCCCTGATGTGGACAATTGTCCTGGATTAACAAACAAAAGCACACATGGAAAAATCGAAGAGACTCAACTGATAAAAACACCTGCAACAGTGGCCTTATGCCTTGATGGATTACAAGCATACAAACACACGTCACCTACATTCCTAAAACTAAGCGCTAACAGTAAGATCTATTTTACAGTTACCTGATCGCCTGTCTGTCCTCCAGGAGTTCCCCGTTAATAGGCTTAACCAATAGAGAGCCAAATAAATGTTTGGAACAATTTTACTTACACAATGGGACTTACCAGAATTCAGAGGCTTATACTCAGAGTTCAACACACAAGAAGACTCAGATAAAATCTAAGAGTCAAACAGTCGAACGCTAAACATTGTCCTTGGGGGAGCAGGAGGTGAGGGCATCTCCATGATCATCCCTGTAGTCTATACCTTTTATATAAGAATTTTAGTCTTAAACTTGACCATTAAGTTTCCAAACCAGCTCAAAATATGATTATTGGCTCTAGAAAATAGAGCATCATATAATGCAGACACCAAAACCTCTGAATCTCCGAACAAATGATAGATATAAAAAGTTACCAGTCTCTTAGCAGTGTATGGCAACAGGCCAGGGGTATAATCACGAACTGACATGGGATCCCAAAAACAACTTCCTCAGTTTTATGGACACTAATGTCCAAATGATAGGTCATCATACCGGTATGAAAACCTGCCAAGCTTTAAAGCTGCTGATGTCAGAACTGCTGGAGAATGAACACAGAGAGGCCAACATTTGTAGTTTGAGAACAACTTTATTGGAGCCTAAGAATTAGGGCTGAGTATCGTTGCAATACCAGTACCAATACTAGTACCCCTAATGTGGTACCAATACCAATAGAGTACTTCATTTGATAACTTTTTTTCCCTACTTCATTCTATACTCATCGTGTGAATGGAAGCATTCAGTTAACTACTATAATTAATACACCACTCTTGACTTCACCATACTAGACTGTACCTGTTGTGGCTGCTGCAGTAGTGGGCCAATAACACATTGTATTAAATCAAAGAATGCTTGCAGTGAATGGCTGCAAGCAAAATAATACAACTAGGATTTTTTTCTAGATCCTGGTATGAAAAGGATCGAATGCAGGTATGATTTGACTGGAGACGTTTTTATCGTGTTTAACTCTTTTTCTCATTGTCATCTGTCTTTTTACTTATATGTTTTTGCAGTTTGTCGCTTGTTTATTTTCACCTTAATTTTTGTATTGCTTTAGTGTGGCATTATTGTTTGGTTTTTATTGTGTCATTGCCTCTGGGGTATCTTGCTTCTGCTTTGCTTTGTTTATCACAACATGTTGTAAACTCTGTTTTTAATGATGCTAAAATGAAGTTATAATTAACTGGGTTAATTCAGTCAACACCTTGATGGTATCTATTTTTCCATAACTTCATACCTTCCTGACATTTCACAGGGATATAGTATATGACAGTATTTGTATTAAAAAACAGACAAACATAAAAGCTTGTTGTAGCATGTATGTATGACATTTTCTAGCCTACAATGCTGTGTGTATTTAGCCTACTTAGACAAGCCTTGTTGTGTTTCAATACATGCCCCACAGAATTACAGATAGGTAATAAGTGCCCCTCTTTCATAGATTCTTGCTGGGAGACCCGATGAGACATGTTGGCACAGTGCATACCAACACATTAGTGGGCTGAATGAAGATTATGTCCGTGTGGTGGTTTGCAGACTGAATGAAGGTTTGACGTGCTAGCCTCTTTTGCCACAATTTCCTTGATGCAAGTAATGCACACAGCTTCATTCGTGTTTGCTGGCTCACATTTATCATCGGGACTATACCCAAAATACTCCTCAACAGAGGCAGAGACATATTTACTAATACTGTAGCGTTATCCTGCCACTCATAATCACCATCTTTCTCAGCTTAGTGACCTGTTCCACAGCTGCAGACTGGCCTCTGGTGATGTGTGCTGTGCACTACATACAATACAGCATCTTTGTATCAGTTTAATAAAAAGGAGGAGCATCTGTGGGGTTTTTTTCCCAATATTATTTTCATGGCTTTTGCCTTTATTTGACAGGACAGTATAAGCATGAAAAGGGAAAGAGGGGATGACATGCAGAAAGGGCCGTGGGCTTGAATCGAATCTGCAGCCGGTGTGGCAAGGACATAGCCTTTGAACATGGGACTACCCAGTAAGCTACTGGTCGCCCCAGCTTGCGTATTTTTGATGGTATTGAAATCATACCTTCTGGATTTCTAAATACCCTGGTATACTGTAATACCATGATACCGCAAAAGCGTAGTATCGAGGACCAATACACAGCCATGCTAAGAATTATCATGGTTTGATGACCCTCAAAATGAAGAGTGTTGGTCTCACAATTAAGTTATTCTTTATGCTAAAAAATGTTGATGTAATTTTTACCTCTTCAAACTATTTTTGTTCTCTACGGATCAGATGAACTTGTGTCATAAGTATCCACGCTGAGTAAACTGAGAATAGCAGGTCATCTGGAAATGTCACTACGAATTTATTAGACTGGTAGCAGAGACAGTCAAGCTGCCTTTTGACGTCAGAGGTTAATATTTGGTCATTTTAGATGTCACAAGGACTGCAGACTCCAAGGAAGACGGCATCTTAAACCATTATCATTACATGATTACTTCCATACATTTTAAGTTACCTGTTTGATAATGTGTGTTTGTCTATAACAGAAACACACCTGCCATGCCACGTTTCCAGGACAACCCCATCATCAAGAGCCAATAAATCCTAATGGCCAAATAAGCTCTGGTGTCCCAGTTAGTGCTGCCTGGTAGCTGTAGTTTCTTATCTACTTTGCAGGGTCTCATTTAATCTAATGATACAGTGCAATGCAAATCAGTGATGCCTGCTTAGTCTTCCTATGGTGTGTTATGTGTTGCAGAATCACAATAAGCCCTCTACCAGAAACCTTGAGGGATCTGGCCTCCACACTGTAAAGATAATAGCCCCATCTCCTGACGTGTTAAAGAGGGGAAAGGTGAAGAGTGACTAACGGGGCCTTGTGTTTCACGGTCACACTTAAGCATCAGTAGACACACAGTCACACCGGCCCACAAAGTCTAGCTACCGATAACGTTACATCTCTAACTGTTACTCGTCAACCGTTGCCAGCTCGTGCCCAACGGCTAGTACAGAGAGGGCAGGAGTTTCGAAATGTCCCGCTTGCTAACATCAATATGTGTGTTAAGAGTGTCTCAAGGGGTAAAAATGGCACGTTTTGTCCTCACCTGCCTGATGAAAGAGTAGACGGAGCCCACTTCCTTTCTCGGCTAGCGTTACGTCTGTCTGTCTGTTCGTCCCCGTGGTTTGTGTTGTTGAAGCGGCGAGTGCGCACGAGGAGGGGGGATACGGATAGCCTTCACTTGTAGCCGGAGGATAACTCAAGCCAGGCGGACTGTGGCGGAGAAATAAGACCGTCTTCAGCGCCGGTTCCTTCCGAGGCGAGCTCCTTCTCTCTCACAAACGGGTTTCTAGACAGCTGCTCCGCTCATGGAGGGATTTCGCCTTTCATAAAGCCACGGGGTTGACGTTCGCCCTCACGCATGCCCACATCCACCCGTGACGTCAGTGCCGTCCTCTCGCCCCGCCTTCGATCCGCCGCTCAGCCAATCAGAGGCAGCCTGGCTGTGACGCCGGCCTCCCTCCTTCCCTTGTTAAGATCTACACTGACAGCCATTCAACAGTTTTTGTAATAATAACCTTCCTTGCATAAGCTGCGTTTTTTTCTCCTGTGGATGACAGTTACTTAACCAGCACGTGCACCACCCCCTAAATAATTAAGATAGGAGTCTGTCTGTTCGTCTTTCACTTTGGTGCCTTCAGGCTGATGTGTTCCTTCACACTGCCATCTGATGGTTGTTTATTTCCACTGCCTTTGGTGGCCCACATTCACACACAGTGGACCGGCTATTTATCCTGACGTAACCCAGTTGGCACAAGGTTGGATAACAGGGCTAAAACAGCAAGCTACTAACCGTTTGCTGTGTGCACTGTGCAGTACTACAATATGGAAACACCCTGTTACAATATAGTGATGCATGGGTAATATTGCCAAGGTATTAGCATAAAAGTATACTTACATTTAATCATTTTTAATTTTACATAATTAATCCCTGAGGGGAAATTCATTTTCTCCACTCTCATGTCATATACACTGAGGCCCAAAATACACACACATTCACAAAGAGGACCTATACGCATTAAGTGGAGGGATGTCAGAGCGAGAGGACTGCCCCGGATGGGCGCCCTAAGCAGTTGGGGTTCAGTGCCTGCACAAGAGTACCACGGCAGTGCCCAGGAGGTGAACTGGCACCTCTCACCCACCAGTCCACACTCCATATTTGGTTCCCAACCCAAGTCCCTATGGACTGAGCTACTGCCACCACTGGTACTAAAGCTCCTAAAGTGAAAGTGCTCATTATTCAGAATGGCACATTTAATAATAATAATAATAATAATAATACAAAGGTATGATGTCGCTGGATTACAAGTGGATTAGTGAGATATCCATGCATGGGCAGGTTATGAGACAATGGGCACAGATATGAAAAGGCCTCTCAACGTAGAAGCATGATCACAGACTTTGTGCATCGTTCTTTAGCCATTACACATTCTGTTGTGGTTTTGTGCCTCTTTGAATTAAAGTTGTGTCATCTTTGTTTGTTTTATGTCTCTTTGTAGTCACTTTATGACTCTGTGGTTGTTTTGACTGTTTTTGTGGTTATTTTGTGTCTCTTTGCTGTTCCTCTGTGCGGCACGATGGTACAGTGGTTAGCACTCTCGCCTCACAGCAAGTTTCTCCAGGTTCTCTGGCCTCCTCCCACAGTCACTCACTAGACACAGGTTAGGTTAATTGGTGACTCTGAATTGCGTGAATGCTTGAAATTGTGAAACTTTTTGAATGCTTGCCTGCTTCCATGTGTCAGCCCTGTGACAGTCTGACATCCTGTTAAGATTCCCCCCACCTCTCGCCCAATGTCAGCTTGATGACGATATACCAGCATAAGCGATATGGATTATGAATGAATGCAGTTCCTTTGCATATATTTGTGGTCATTTTGTGTCTCTTTGTGTTAATTTTAAGTCTCTTCCTGGTTGGTAATTTTAGTTACAGAGACCCAAAGTGTCAGGGAGCCCCCCTGGACCTGTGCCCAGTAGGCCTGTTCAGTAATCCATCCATGGTTACTACACTGCATGTAAACATGTTCTCCTATTACCTGTGTACTGTTACATGACTCTCTGAGTAACCTGGTTACTACTGTAAACACACTGACTATATCTGACTGAAGGTTTTCCCCGGAATACCCAAGGCACACATGAACTTTTGATCCCAGTAAAGTCAACAATACCAAGAGGTTTGGGGCGTAGGTGGCTTAGTGGTAGAGCAGGCGCCCCACGTACAAGGCTGTTGCCGCAGCGGCCCGGGTTCAAGTCCAGCCTGTGGTCCTTTGCTGCATGTCATCCCCTCTCTCTCTCTCTCCCCCTTTCACACTTAGCTGTCCTGTCCATTAAAGGCAAAAAATATCTTTAAACAATACCAAGAGGTTTAACTCATAAGGAGCTGCAGCAGCAGACAGCGTTGCCATGAAGGCGTCAGCAGCACTGTGCACCTGCATGAATATGATGTGACATTACAAGTCAGTTGGCAGTCAAGCAGCTGTTGAATAAACCATTGGAGGTGAAGCATGAATGAAGCAGCTAATGCGAGCATGGCTTCAGTGCACACCTGACTTGACACGATTTAAATGATAAAAGTAATATTTTTTTCAGAGTTTAGCAGTAACAAATACGCAGTACTGCTGGTTTTACAAATGACAGATGAAACAATAACAACTGAAGATATGTGCTGCATTACTCTCTCTACACACAGTATGTGCAGTGCAAGCAAATCTCACACCTCATATTTACTGACAAAACATCCTCATTGTACAGCTATCATGCTTGCTTGTAACCCCTCTATGAGTGTTATTATGGTGAACCATTTGAAATGTAAGCATCAAAGACTGGTTGTGTCCCATTCTACTTAATGATGGCTGTAAAGAGTTTTCTCAATAGTATCATTGTACTGCACAGTTCAAAGCTTCATTCATAACATTGACATTCAAAGTCCTTTTCTTTGCATGCTTATCCTGTTTAAGCCCTGTACTTCTAAAAAGTTGCAGATAAAGATTGGCTAGACTAATATTATTAGTATTATACTGTTTGTAGAATTAGGATTGCGCAGGATTGTTTCTGACTCATGTGATCCATACATTTTCAACTTTAGAGCGTTGTAAAGTCCAAAAGTCAAAATTGATTGAAAAAACATAGATGTAATCATTTTCAAAACTCACGTTTTTATCTAACAAAATATTGTGATTCAATCTGTATTTGTTGGCACTTCGCCTTTTAAAGACATTTTCACTGCAGTCATAAAACTGCTACTGTCTTGATTTAATGAGTTGATTTAATAAAAAAGAGTAACTAAGTTAATCTCGTGAATCACCTTTGAAGAATTTGTTCAAGGGTTTTTTTATGTTATGAATTTATTTATAGGGTGATGACATCATAAAATATGACGACAGAAATTCAAAGCATCATTTGAAAACCTCAATAGAAGCTCAGTACAGCCTGACTAAATAGTTGCTTGTGTCATTTATTGGCTATGATGCTTTAGTGAACTATTCACATTCTAGGTGTTGATCCTTGACCCCATGAAGTCATAAAGATTAGTTACATGGTGTGATTTGAGTAAAAGTTACTTTGAGTAAATATTTGTTGTTTTACCTTTTCAATTTTTGAAAATCAACCAATTTATTGGTTATAAGGCTGTTTTAAGCCCGTATTGGTTTCACCAAAAACCTCACAGATTACACTGGATAGTTGTGTCACTCTTCTGTAATGAGCAGTCATATTTGACAATTTCACATTTTCTATAAAATGCATTTAAGAACAAGTCCCTCAAGGCAAGCCTAATGCATCTATAATCCGTCATAAACCCTGGCTTCCAGTTCCTTTAGGATAAACTTCAAAATCCTTCTAATTGTCTACAAATCTATTCATGGTCTCACCCCAACAGAACCACTAGACTCCTCAGACCCACCCACCATAGCTTACTGGCTGTACCCCCATCATGGAAAAAGAAAAAGGCCGGGGACAGGGCTTTTTCTGTAGCGGCTCCTCAGATCTTGAATAGCCTGCTGAAGGCCATTAGACTGGTTGAGTCTGGTGATGCTTTTATTAACGCACCTTAAGACCTGTTTATATTCACTGGTGTCACCTGTTTTTCGATTCAGTTATTTTAAACTGTGTTTAAGCTTGTTTTATTTCAGTCCTGTTTTACTCATTTTTACACTTCGATGTTGAGATGTTCCGATACCATTTTTTTCTTCCAGATACTGATTCCAATACTTGAACATGTGTGTCGGCCAGTATCGAGTATTGACACCATTGCATTAAAAAGAAAATAAATTAGCAGCTGTATAGTACTAACCCTGTATGGATGTGAATTAATTGCTATGATTGAATCAGGTTGCTCAGGTTAAACCCTTTGTAAAACATGTACAAATACATGTAACAAGATCAACTATAGAGCAGTAATATGTGTAATAAAGTATTATATAACACAAAATTTGTTTCAGTTGTTATTACCTGACATGCTTAGGTCTTCAAAGTCAATATGGAATGTATGATACTCCGTTTCTGTAACCCTATGTTCACCTTTGAGGGTACCCCACCTATAAAGGGGTGTCTCCCACCTTGCCCCTCCCCTTTTGCTCTTGTAGTAATTTACGTGTTTTAGCGCTGTTAAGCTATGTTCATGAGTTCATTTTTCAGCCTAAACTTATTGTAGAATATGCTAACATATTCTTGTGTCACTTCATTTGAGTAAAGGCTTAAGTTTTTTGTTTGTAATAGATGGAGGATTTTGTTTTTACCTCTTGCCGTCAGTTGTCAGGAATAAACTGAGATTGCCTCCAAAGATACTACAGTCTGGGCCTCTTCATATCAACAAAATGCAGACAACGTTAGAGTCCACTGGTTTCATACATACAGAGAATAAATGCCATTAATATGACCAAATTGCTGACATTTTGCTCACGGCTAATGTTATGCTATTTGATGGAAATCAGTTCTTCTTTACAGCTAAAACAGTAGGTGCCAGTGCAACTTGCTGTGTGGGCTTATGTTTTCGAGCAACGAAGAAGAATTAATAGGAAAAGTGTTAATTTATCCAGGTGTAAAATTACTTTAAAGTATATTAACAGATTACGTGTTATCTGATCGGTGCATAGACTGGTGTACTCGCCTATACCTGATCAAGCACTTCAGGCAGAATCAAAAGCATTTCTAATACTGGTATTGTTTTTGGTACAACTCTACTTAGACCTTATGTCTCCGGCATCAGGAGGAAACGCGGTGGGACAAGGATGAACGTTAAGGTGACGAAAGTCCAAGTAGGTAGGCAGTAGGGGTGGTGGATGGGTCCAACAAACACCAACTTTCACCCAAGAGAGCGGTGTTCATGTCCCGTAAGATTCTAAAGCCAAACCCTGTTCTTTTTTCCTAAACCCAACCATGTGTGTTTGTTGTTGAAGGAAAAAAAAATTAAATTCAGTGTTTTATTGACGTAGTGTGTTTATTTTGAAAGAGACTGTATCTAAACGTTCAATTTCCTGTGAAAATGGAAGTGCATTTTGAAAGAAGACAATGCATGTAACAGGCAGAACTTGACACATGTAACAGGCAGAACTTGACACGGTGTCCCAGAATGTCAACAACCAACGCACCCAGGGTACCTTGCACATTATACGTGGACATGGAAAGTCCATGACCAAGTATGTAAATATGTGACGAGGTCGGAATGAGAATGTGTTGGAGCATACATATATGTCTGCCTTTGTGAAGCTTGTTGGTGCCAAACCTGTTTTGCTTTTCAAAGTGTTATATGAATGAATAAACTTGAAACTTTAACTGGTCCCATCAAATAAATCTTCAGCTTGAAACAGTCCTGGTTATTGAAAAAGAAAATGTGTAACACATCCATACCTGAAGCTAATAAAAGACTTTGCGAGGCTGATAAATAGAAATGCAGTTATTTGTACTGAAAGGGTTAACGTCCCACTTGTCAGTTCACTTATTGTTTGCTTCGTCATTTGAATGCAGGAGAGAAAATGTAGTGAAAGGACGCATTAAACAGGCAAAGTCGCAGCTGTCGACAGCATCTTTAATTAACCGACATCACAAAGGTCCTACTGTACTGTACAGAATACTGTGGCACTTAAGAGTCAGCATGCTCGTAGATACTGAAGAACCAAGAGAAAGCCTTAATTCAGCATAAGAACACACTTTTAACAGTCCTTTTGTTTCTTCACAGTACTGTACAGACTCTAATCTGACCAGCTAAACATAATCTTCCCAAATACAAATAAAAAAGGGAGAAATATTTTAATAATCTGTGGAGAACTGATACTAAACAGAGACTTCTAAAACAAATATTCAGCTCTGGTCCTACTCCATCACCCAGTGCAGCACAGATGAGACCAATACAATGTAGGATATATAACTATTAACTATACATATATACATACACACCAGTGGTGCATCAGTTGCAGGTATCTACAGTGCCTTTACGTCAGGCGCATATAATACATAGTCTTAAAATTGTAGTGCAAGCTAATTCCACATCACATATTTGATGACAAACATGCTTTACTTCATTTCTCTCTTTTTTTTTGTTGTTGCGATTTTTATTCTCTTAGTTCACTTCATCCAGTGCTCAGAAAACGCTTGAGGAAACAGCAGGAGTGTGTGTGTGTGTGTGTGTGTGTGTGTCTGTGTTAAAGCTAGTATCCCTGGGAACTCGGGTCAGAGGATTATTGTAAGATTCTGCATTCCTTGTTAATTCTCTTTGTCTGATGATAAAACACGAGCTCTTCTGTTTCCTCATTTAGGACACACACAAAAAATAAAAATAAAATAAAAACGGGCCGATGGGGAATTTTTACCCAGGAAGCTCTTCTCCTCTTCTTCAGTCTGTAGCAGTCTTTTTTTAATCCAGAGGCAGTTGCAAGATACAGCTAAAGGAGCGCAGCAAGAAATAGAAAAAAAAAACCACAGTTCCTGTGTCCAGTACAGTACCTACATTATATTCCAGGATGAGTTTGAGGGGTTGGTGAGGTGAGGTGGGTGTGCTTTGTGTGTGAACTGTGCTTCTTTATATCACGTTCTCAAACAGCTGCATGGAGTTCATGATGTTCTCGTCCTGGAAAAACAAGAAGAAAAACATCTGTCATCAGAATTCTGAAGTAAACAAAAGTTCAGGTTGAAAATGTTGGATGCATCATGCTTGTGGTTTTATCAAGTGATGATGTAGTTTCCAGTAAAGGTATGACGGACAGTTGATTCAGTATTTGTCCAGCTGTTGTTTGCTTGTGTCTATTTGTCCAGAAAGACAGGAATACAGCAGGTCCGTTTCTTTGTGTCTGCTAACAGTTTTGGTCAACAGGAGAATTTAGACGTTGTTTTTTGAATGTGGGATGATTTTGGAATTGACTTCCCTTTACAGGTCAGGTGGATCATGTTATCACTTCTACAGATAATCAACTAAACATGGCCGGCATAGTGGTGCAGTGGTTAGCATTGTCGCCTCACAACAAGAGAGTTCCTGGTTCAAGCTCAGGGTGGGAGACTCTGTATTGAGTTTGAATGTTTTTCCTGTGTCAGCGCAGGTTTTCTTCGGGTACTCCGGCTTCCTCCCGCAGTCCAAAGACATGCAGGTTAATTGGTGACTCTAAATTGGCTGTAGGTGTGAATGTGAGTGTGAATGGTTGTCTGTCTCTATGTGTATAAATTAATCAATCAACTAAACATTATGTATTATTATGAGTTTAAGGCTCTGTCTACATGTATACAGAGATTTTTTAAAACTGATCTTTTCCTCTATGTTTTCGCCTCTTGTCCACATGTGAACAAAGTTCTCTGTCACTAAGCCAGAGATTTTTTAAAAAGCCTTCTAAAGTGCAGATTTTTCAAAACTCCAGTTACTTTGTATCTGTGTGGATGTGTAAAAGAGAGTGTTTGAGAAACAAAGACGTTAATCTCTTCAATCTGTGCATGCCAATTTTTACGCTGTGTAATGAGTTAAATAAGCATGGAGCCCACACTGTAACTAACTGCACTCCCTGAAGAAATATTATCATATTTTTGGAAAAACAGAGAGTTAGCAAGGCAAGGCAAGGCAAGGCAAGGCAAGGCAAGGCAAGGCAAGGCAAGTTTATTTATATAGCACCATTCATACACAAGGCAATTCAATGTGCTTTACAAGAGAAATACGTTAAGATAAAACATTAAAGGAACAATAGATCATTAAAAACAAAAGCTAAAAGCAAGACAATAAATAGTTAAAAACAGTGCAGAAAATGCATTTAAAAAGCAAACATAAAGCAAAAGCAACAGCAGACAAATATAAAAACAATAGCTACAGATTATCCTAACAATAAGTTACATATCTAGTTCACTGGTAAGCTGCAGTAAATAGTAATGTTTTAAGCCCTGATTTAAATGAGTTGACAGTTTCAGCCGACCTCAGATATTCTGGAAGTTTGTTCCACAGGCGGGGAGCATAGAAACTAAAGGCTGCTTCACCTTGTTTGGTTTTGATCCTGGGAACACTGAGTAAACCTGTTCCAGATGATCTGAGGGGTCTGGATGCTTCATAACGTACAAGTATATCAGAGATGTATTTAGGCCCGAGACCATTTAGTGCTTTATAGACAAGTAACAAGATTTTAAAGTCTATCCTTTGACACACAGGAAGCCAGTGCAGTGACTTAAGCACTGGTGTAATGTGCTCCACTCTCTTGGTGTTGGTGAGGACTCTGGCAGCAGCGTTCTGGACGAGCTGCAGTTGTCTGATTGATTTTTTACTCAGGCCTGTGAAGACACCGTTACAATAGTCCAGCCTGCTGAAAATGAAAGCATGAACAAGTTTTTCTTTATCTTGTTTAGACAGAAATTCTTTTATTCTTGCTATGTTTTTAAGGTGGTATTAGGCTGATTTAGTAATTGTCTTAATGTGACTATTGAAATTTAGGTCTGAGTCCAGAACTACACCAAGATTTCTGGCTTGATTTGTAGGTTTTAGTGTCATGGCATCAAGATGAGCACTGACTATTGATCTTTGTTCTTTGGGGCCAAAAACAACTATCTCCGTTTTTTCTGTGTTTAGTTGTAGAAAATTCTGGCACATCCATGTATTGATTTCGTCAATGCACTTATTTAGTAGATGTAGGGGACTGTAGTCATTAGGTGACACTGTTATGTAAAGTTGTGTGTCATCTGCATAAGTATGGTAGGAGATGTTATGATATTCCATAATCTGAGCAAGAGGGAGCATATAGATGTTGAACAGAAGAGGCCCAAGAATGGACCCTTGAGGAACTCCACATGTAATCTTTGTTCACACAGATTCATAATTGCCAAGTGACAAGGAGACAGAGGAGTCTACAGTCTGTGTTTGAAGGATAAAGGAGACAGAGGAGTCTACAGTCTGTGTTTGAAGGATATTCCCAGGATGTCAAACTGACTCAGCAGCAACAACAGGTTAAAAAGACAAGATAATTAGAAGCTAAAGCCAAACTATAGGCTACAGATCACAGTGTAAAAGTGAACCACCACATCACTGCTGTTCGTCACAGAAGACAATGAATATAAAGGGAAACTTTGCTGATATTGAACCAGCTGTGTGGCATCGCAGTGTGTGCAGATGAACGCTGTTTGGTTCTGCCTTGATTCCACTGCCAGCACCCGAACAGCCGCTGGCAGGAATCTCCGGAGGGAGTAACACAACGTTCATCTGTGCACAATGCGATGACACACAGCTGATTTAATATCTGCAAAGTGTACCTGCTTCCTTTCACTGGTTCCTGTACAGCAGGGTCGGTCTTTTCAGGGTTTGATTTTGGTTTTGGAACAGGAAAGAAACGTATATCTTTTCCAACCTCTCCAGGTAATGAGTATCATTAATACACGACGTGCCCCAGGCACAAGATTCAGCTCAAAATCCACAAAACCAGCCTGAAAATGAAGGAAATCTAAGATGATTGCATCAGAGTCAATGGAGCACAGCTGTGTTATTGTCGAACCATGACTTAGATATAGGCTACTTAAATGCATTAACCACCACGAGAAACTCAGATTACATCACACACAGGAGGAGCGTGACGTCATTCTCAGCTCAGGACAACATTACTCCACTTTACATAGCATATACTAGTTTGCTGCAATTGTTAATATTCTAAATATCAAATGGGGCTCCTTTAAAGAGTAGCTACATTCATTCCTTTGGCCCTTTTTCATTGAGGCTTGTTAGAACAGCTGCAAAGTTGCATCAGATTTATTGCCTAATGTTTGAGTTTGGGGTCAATTAAACACACAGATAGATCATCTCTAACACAAACACTTCATGCAGGAGCCAACATAGTTTATGTAATCTCAGTCCTTCCACTACTTATGAAGTCAGGGGGTAAAATGGCCACACAAGTCTAGACACCTTTTATTTTATAATTCCAGTTTCAGGAGTCCAAACGTCTGTTTTCCTCACTGACAATGTTTTCTTTTTCCAATACGTGTCGAGACTTGTGCTCACTACATCAGAGGATAAAGCTTTCAACTGTAGCCCTAAATGTCATTTAACATTTTACAGCTTTTGTAGCTATAAAAACATGTTTTCATGATTCAGCCACAGCCTGGGACAAACTAGTCCTCAATGGACATTTGACATCAGGGTGGACAGCAGTGGTGCCCTGCAGATTCATGGAGGTGAGGTCACCAAACTCAAATAGGCAAATAAAACCAAAATCATGTATCCCTAACCAAAAATGTAAATTGATATTGTGAATTTAGGAACATTCATGGATGTGTCATTTTCTAACAGGCATAAGGTAAAACCTAGTGTGATGACAGGTTCAAAAGATAGATTAATAAAGTTTCAGATAATTAGGGGTAGAAGTTTTAGAGCCTTATTGCTGTGGATTATCATTTATCTAGAATGACAGCATGAACGCAAGTGTGTAGGAAAGGTGACAAGGTTGCACCTGACATTCTGACAGTATTTGTGTAACCACACAGTGATTGTGTGAATCAGAGATTGTTTGGAAACAAAGAAGATAATAGTACTTAAAAAAAGCATACTATCATAAGAAGGGGAAGGGTCATGATATGATTCAGGAGGGAGAAGTGAGGTATTTCTTAAAAACATGAGTGATGCTTTGCCGTATGTGCGAATGTAGTTAATTTTAAACAGCAGCTGATCAGTGACTTGCTGTCACTGTCACCGAACCCAAGTCTGTTGGACATCATTTGTGTTGATGAGTAACTTTAATTCTGTTATTGATGTCTGTGTGTATGTGGAAATCTCACCTTCTGACAGGTCTCAATGAACTCTTCAATGGTCACAACACCATCTCTGTTTTTATCCATTTTCTGAGGAAAAAAGAAACAAAACAGAGAGAAAGGACACATTAAAGCATTTACAGGGAACATTGTGTTGTTTCCAATAAGCAGAGGTGGGAAAAGTACTGAAAAATTCTACTCAAGTAAAAGTATCTTTACTTTGATGAAATTCTACCTAAGTACAAGTAAAGCTACCCATCTAAAAATCTACTCAAGTAAAAGTAAAAAGTAGTTCATTTAAAATGTACTTAAAGTAGAAGTTACTTAGTTACTTCCAACAACTTGATGGGGGTCACTCCTATGCAGTGCAAAAATGGTCCAGGGGTCATAAATCCAATCCAAAAACTGGTTATTAGTACATGTGCACACAGGGTTTTCTTTCGTTTCGTTCGTTTCTTCGTTCATTTCAACTGCTGCGTCTGCTTGTGCTGCTGCCATAGCACTCCTACCCTCCTCCATCTCTCTCTCCAGTAACTCGCTGGCACCGGCCGCTTGTTCTGGGTCAATTCCACGCAAGATTTCCGAGATTCACCCTTTTGGTTTCCATTTTGCTGGAAACATTTTCTTTTTTTTTTTACTCAGTAACAGATGTGATCTCCAATGTAGCGAAGTACAATACTTGGCTGGCTGCAGCCCAAGATCCTTCCCATGAATATTACAAACAGGATTGGTGACAAGGGACAACCCAGTGTACTTGTGTATGTTTGATCTGAGTGCATTCAGAACCTGGAAGAACTTGTCCACGTGTTCGGAAGGAGCTTCATCTCGCACACAGGGGTAGGTGTACCTCCCCATCATGTCGTAGATTGACTTCATGATCGCCAGCATCTCCTGAAAAGAATAAGACAGAGACAATGTGAAGGAGTTAAAAGAACTTTTCATTCTTTTACATTTACAAAGCTCGTAGCTTCATCTTTCACACTAGCTTCACATTTTACCTGAAAATGCAGAGCATAAATCAAACATTTTATCACCCAGATTTTAGAAAAGCCAGAATAAAAAGATAAGATGCCACAGAAATTCTGACCACACCTGGGTATGATTCCCCAGGTTTTGTCCAAATATCTGTGATGTCACATACCTCTTTGGTGATGTAGCCATCCTTATTAATGTCGTAGAGGTTGAAGGCCCAGTTGAGCTTCTCAGTGACTGAACCTCTTAACAACACAGACAAGCCGATGACAAAGTCCTCAAAGCGGATTGAACCATTTCTGTCGATGTCAAATGCGTTGAACAGGAAGTGAGCGTAGGTGGTGGCATCTATGGACAAAAGGAGTATGTTAACAGAGTTAGTGTGCCGTATCTACTTTTTTCTCAGGATTGGCACATTGGTCCTGGAAATAAAGCCCTTCGTAATCCAGTAGAGGAAGTAAATTTAAGTATCGTACATAAAAATAATTTTGAGGTACTTGTACTTCACTTGAGTATTTCCATGTCATGCTACTTTGTCTTTACTCCACCACATTTCAGAGGGAAATATTGTACTTTTCGGTCCAGTACATTTATTTGACAGCTGTCATTACTCTTTAATGTTACTAAGAGTTTTTAATACAAATTGTATTTCTCATAATACTTGTGCAGCAGCATGCTTTATACTCTTTGTTTAAATATAAAGTTCAGTTTCAGACAGGTTCACATTTAAATCAAAAACAGGTTGAAAAACTCATTTGCTCACTTGTTTAAGAAAATTAGGTTTTTAGGTCTCAATTATAGTCAGAGTTGTATTTTTGGAGCTATAAGATTGAACTGCCCAGCTGAGCATAAAGTAGTTAAAGTGGATACAGACAACTTCTTTCCCTCTGGCGTTTCCAAGTGATTTTACTGTTGTTATTGTTTCCGTTGTTGCAAAGCAACCCGGATCACTTTCTGCTTTCCTCAGAGCCTTACAACCACCAGCAACACAGAACACATTGCATTTTGTTTTCCACAGTTACTTTGGTTGTTCCTCTGTTCAGCATTTCCACAACTGGGGATAATAAATGCAAAGAACACTGATCCTCTTTGGTTACTGGGGATAGCTACCAATGGCTACCGCAGAAAACAAAAGCTCTGTCGTCTTCCTGTTTTGATTGCACAATGGTTGATGCACTTCCTTTGTGCTGCAAATAGAGCCTTTATTTTCATGGAATTGCAAATTAAAAGCGAGACTTATGGGGAATGTAACTGATGGTGTCATTATTCTATAGCCATTACGTTGTGCAATCAACGTTAGCATAATAAAAATATGTTAAAGAAAAAAACTTGTCTATTTTCACTTTAAAACTTGTGCCACATCGATCAGCTTTCGAAATTTCTACTTTCACATTAATGCATCAGTAACATTAATCCAGTAATATGATCTATATCTGAAAACACAGTGAAAGGGGTTATATTACAATAGCTTTACTTTTGATGCTCTGAGTAAATTTGCTAAAAATACTTTTACATAAGATTATGAGAACAGGGCTTTTACCTGTTAAAGAGTATTTTGACATTGATGTATTATTACATTAACTTGTGTAAAGGATTTTTAAACTTCTTCCATGACTCTCATGATCTAACATATATTTGACATATCAGTCCAATCATTTTGTTCAGTAAATCTTGCAAGAAAATGATTAAATATAAATCTGGGACATGGAAAATCACAGACCCCCTCCAAAGGTTGCAGCCCCAGAAACAGTCCTCCAACCCATACAACCACATAGGACATTTGTTCTTTGTTCCCACCCTATAGCGTGACCCATAGAAGTGCTTCCTAAATTAATGCCCCTACTGTTGGATGACAGAATAGCTCAAAAACGACTGTTGATAGTTGCAGTTTTTAACATGTGGTTTACATTATGAAATGGTCACAGATGCAGCAAAACTATGTGGTTAGATTTAGGCCCAGTTCAGACCAAAGATCCAGGACATGACGTGTTGAAACGTGCAAATTCTAAAAACCTGCAGGTTCACACCAATGCAAGTAGATGAGACAGTGTATCATCTCTATGCAACAACTCTCTGTACTTTTGTTCTGATTTCCAGTTTTTCCAGCTGATTTTGTGGCTTAATATAATTTGTGGCTTCTTAAAATATGAATAAGGATATTGATAGGGAGATACTGGCTACAGTTATTCATAATAAATATGTCACAATGATATAAATAACCATTGGTCTGAACTGGGCTTTAGCAACAAAACCCCTTGCTTAGGCTTAGAAAAAAGATCATGGTTCATCTTAGAATAAGAGCATTTGTTACTAAGGCAAACGTTGATGTCATATCTCACATCACATATGTCACATAAGACATTACATACTAAAACATACTACATTAGATTGTTAGAATAAGTAAATGTTGACTTCTAGTTTCACAGTGGACAGAAACTTCGGCCTCCTGGAGGAAAGTCCTGTGTTTGAATTCCTCCTTTGCTCCCCTCATAATTACTATGGTCACTGGAGGTTATCATAATAAATGTAAAAATGGGTCAGAATGCCGCTTTTACGAAAGACTTATGTGGTTGTATTTTGTAGAGGAACAGTCTTTTCTGACCTCACCCCCTCCCCTAATAATTTCAATACAGTTCCTAACAAGAGAGGACAAGAAAGGACAGATTGTTTTAACGTCTAACCTCCTTGGGGAAAGAACTGAGAATAGATGGTCTTGAAAGTCTCTTCATCAACCAGCCCACTGGGACACTCCTGCTCGAGAGAGGAAGACAAAAAAACCCCGATATATAGAGAACAATTCAAGTCTATATAAAGCATAGGAAAGCTGGTAAAGCAATGACGGACGTACGTTCTTGAAGCCTCGATAGAGGGACTGAAGCTCCTTCCTGGTGAACTTGGTCTGAGCCTGCAGCTGGTCCAGACCCTCCGGCTGGTGACGCACTGTCGACAGCTCCAAGTCACTGTCACTGCTGTCTGTGGGAGAAAGAGACAGACAGAAAAAGGGGATGGAGAGACAGACAGAAATAGATGTAGAGGGGGGAAAGATGAAGAGAGAAAGAGGGAGGATGGGGCAGACATTGAGTGTGTGGATGCATGTCAGCATTCGGGGAAGGGGTGGGATTAATCATTCAACAGGGAGGCATTTGTTACAGAGCAGGTGGGGAGAACGTGCGAGTTTAAGAGAGAGATTTAGTAAAAAACTGTAGAGGAGTAAAACTCAGGCGAAGGAGGGAGTAAAAAAGAAGAGGGGGTACTTTCTTTGTGGCGGAAATGTCACCAAACATTTTGATGTATTGGCTTTGAAAATAAAAACACTGCAGAAAATCAGAATTTGAGAAATTCAATCAAAGTTTTCCTCACAGAGTAAATGACATTATGGTTATCAGTTCACACACACTAAGAGAAAGCACTGCACGGCTGGGACAAAGAAAACCAAAAACAAAGGGAGGGAAGTTTTCTGAAAGCTTTCTACCTTTACTATACTTACCATCTTTACACAGAGAGAACAGAGGACGAGGGGTGTTGACACCAAGATGTAGTGAGAGAGAGTAAATGGAGAACGGTGAGAGAGTGATAGTAAGAGGAAGAAAAAACAAAACAAAGAAAACAAGTCAGATCGGACACGCAGAGGTTCATACGCTGTGCGGTCCAGAGGAAAAGGCTCAAGTTATAGTCATGATAAAACGTCCAGCAGAGCAGTGAGATATAATACTTCACTAAAAACATAAACCAAAACCACAGCGGAGCGACCTGACACTTGTGTGTAATATTGGATTATTACTTTAGCGTTTATTTAAAACAATGAGACAGCACAGTTCAGTGAGAAGGAGACAGCAGGAGGCGACCTCTGACCTCTGTCACCACATGAACACCCCATTGATAAAATGTGTAAAATCAAAAGTAGGTCTCCAAAGTTGTTTTAATCCAAATTATAATTTGATCTCAGATGTAATAAGTGATGAAACGGAGCATTAAAGTTCATATGTGACCTTGGAAACAGCAGTTTAAAAATCGTATCTAAATTCAAGGTCCACTAACTAGCTTTTTTCAGAGCTTTCACCCACATCAGTGAATGAAGCGGTGAATGTTTGAAAATTCTTCATTCATTTATTTTCCATAACCGCTTATCCCATGACCCCTAATGGACAACCATCCACGCTCACATTCACACCTACGGGCAATTTAGAGTCACCAATTAACCTGCATGTCTTTGGACTGTGGGAGGAAGCCAGAGTACCCAGAGAAAACCATGCTGACACAAGGAGAACATGTACAGAAGGGCTCCCCTGGGGTTTGTTTTCCGTGTCAACTTCCAAATTGAAATGAGGCCTGGGAAACTCGTATATCAGACATAATTCAACAAATATGGACGTCCTACATCAGCCAAAGACCACAGTTCGATGAAATTAAACCTAGATTTAATTGATATGGTTATATATTGGCGGTGCAGTGTTTTACTCTGTATTCACACAACTGTCTTGATGATGAAAACACTCACAAGTCATTAGTCACAGCGGTGTCCTGAGCGCATGGCAAAGCGACAGCGATGAGCTAGCCAGGGGGTACACCAACACATTTTCACTCTGATCTCGTAACATCAACGTTTGGTCATGGACTTTCCACGCCCAGATTCAACATGAAAGGTACCCTGGCTGCATTGGTTGGTGACGTTCTGGGATGCCTTGTCAAGTTCTGCCTGTTACATGCAGCCTCTCTTCTTTCAAAATACACTCTGGTTTTCACAGGAAATTTACAGTTTACATACAGTGTCTTTCAAAATAAGCACAGTAGTACATCAGTACAACACGGGGAATGACATTTGTGTTTAGTGACGTGGTTAGGTTTAGGAAAAAACGACAGGGTTTGGCTTTAGAATCTTACAGGATGCGAACACCGCTCTCCCAGGTGAAAGTCAGTGTTTGTTGGACCCATCCATCACCCCTTCCACCCACGCTACTCAGACTTTTGCCACCTGAACTTTCGTTCTTGTCCCGCTGCGTTTCCCCCTGACACCACCGAGCACCTTTAAACTATAATGGCAACTGGCTGCGTATCATACTGACATAAAAGGACGGCTTATTTCATTAGTGTCTGACACCACAAGTCACTATCCAAGCACCGAATTTCAATGACTTCGGAGTGAGACCAGGTTGGATACACGCATGCATCAACATGCAAGCATAGCCGAACCAGTTTACTACAACAAACAACAGAGAAGCTTGGATTACAGCACACTCAGAGGGAGCATGACTTCATGCTCTCCTCAGTACGCCAATACACTACGATATCTTTACATAGCAAATAGTAGTTTGCTGCTATATTAATGCTCTAAACGTCATTTAGACCCTTTAAGTTATGAATCACAGCTCCTGGTGCTGTAAATATTCAAGACAGCATCAAACACGTATTCATGCCCGGCTGAAAATAGTCCCCAACAAACACACTATTTACTCCTGATTGACTAACATTTGCTAAAGACTACAGAGCCCAGCTGTTTTTAAATTACAGAGCTTTTTTTCCTTTATAAAATGCAAATAAATACTGTATTTACGACCCATTTTTGAACATTTACATCAAGATTTACATTCTCAGGACTGTGATCTACAGGCCAACAGGGAAAAAGTCAAGAAGTAAGAAAAGGGTTTTCATGGGATTTGCTGACAATAACAAATATTACCAGCGATATTCTTTAAAGTAAAATCAGCTTTTACATAACTTTTGAGACAATCCAGAAATGTCTTTATTTACATCCTTAGTCCGTCACAACTAGGCCTGACTCTCCTGACATGAACTATCAAGAGATGTGCAGCAAACAATATTCACAAATATGGTTTCTAAGTCGATAAAACTTTTTTTTGTCTAAACTTCAGCCTCCCTGCTCCATGCTCTCCTCCTCCTCCTTATAGTCCCTCTCCCAAGTTGTCTCACCGGTCTCAGTGATGTCGATGAGGCCCAGCAGGTGCATCAGTTTGAGGAACATAATCACCAGGCAGACGATGCCGACAGTCTGGAGTCCCTCTGTCTCCCACCTCACACTCATCTTCCCCTCTTCTTCTACCTTCCCCTCCACGGTCCTTCTCTGTCTTTTTCTCCTTTACAACATAACTGAACTTTCTACGCACCCTTTCTTTCTATCCATCTGTCTCTTTCCGTCTTGCTCTCTCTGCTCTTCTTCTCTTTCCCTCGTCTCTGAAACAGTGTCACTCACTCATCACTCTTTTTCACATTTTTTTCCTGCAGTTTCTGTTACTCCATTTAGCTCTTTCCCGTCTGCCTTTTTAATTGACTGCCGTTTTGCCCCCCGTGCTTTCTCCTGCTCTAATGGATCTTTCAGGATATTCTCCACAACTAAGCGCAGGATCTGATGGTCCAACTCTTTTATTAAGGCCAAGTGAATCAGATTATTGCTGTAAAAATACCTCTAAAGAGAGAGAGATAAAAAAAAAAAAATCCCTCCAAAAAATCTGGACTACCACGTTAATCCATGGGAAATCCACTCAGATAGAGAGGAAACTCAGATGCTCTCACATCACATGTAGGTTTTTTTTGGCACAAGCATACAGTTGGTTTGGGATTCCTCCAATGAATGTTATTCCTCTAGTTCGTGACAAAACTCTTGTCAAATAAAAAGCCGCCATCCACATCCTCCACTGACTGGATAACTGATGCACTGCAGTTTCCTCCTCTCTTCCCTCCCTCCATCTCATGTCTTATTTCTGCTAATTAACCTGTGAACCCCAGAGGACCTCGAGAAAAAGTTGCACGTCTGCCTTTAACAATCAAAATAGCAAAAAAAGACAGCAAGTTGCATAATACCAAAGCTTTAAATGAACAAAACTAACAAGGATTTTTGTTATTTTTTTCTAAATGTGACACATAAAACTATTTGCCTTTAAGGAAACAGAGACATGATGAGAAAAGGTCAACAGGTGTCCTCAATCTCATTTTCCCAGTCAACTATGTGATCCACTTTCTAATTGTTCTCCTGTCTCTCCTGGGGTCTGTAACACAGATTTAATACTGTGTCACACACACACACACACACACACACACACACACACACACACACACACGTAATAAATGCTCCCTCTAGTGGAGACCAATGAAACAACAGCAGCCACAGGAGGCTGAATAGGTACCCTCATGCAGACCCAGAAAAAATGATTATTTCTCTCTCTGTTCACAACTGAGGTCTTTTGCTCCGAACATATGGTGTCCTGTGTGTGAAATATTTACCTGTCCTGTTATCTCAAACTGTAACAATAACAAATTAAATACTGATAAATAGTAACATGAAGTAGGAAGGAAGGAAGGAAGGAAGGAAATTAAGTTTCAGTTGGTAGTTAAAAAAGGACGGAAGGAAGGTAGGCAGATAGGTAGGTAGGAGGGAAGGGTAGGTAGAAAAGATGAAGGTAGGCCAGTAGGTGGATACAAAGGAAGGAATTTAGGCAGGGGGTAAGTAGGTAGGGGAAAGGGGTAGGTAAGGAGAAGGAAGGAAGATAGGTAGTTGGGTATAAAAGAATAGGGGAAGGTATGTAGTAGGGAAGGTAGGGAGGTAGGTAGGTAGATGGGTAGGTAGGAAGGAAAGAAGGTAGGTAGGAAGGTAGGTAGGAAGACAGAATGGTAGGTAGACAAGTGGGTAGGTAGGCAGATATGGTAGGTAGGTAGGTAGGTAGGTAAGTAGGTAGGCAGATATGGTAGAGAGGAAGGAGGTAAGGAAAGTAGGTAGGAAAATAGGATGGTAGGTAGGTGGGGGGGTATGTAGGTAGGCAGATATGGTAGAGAGGAAGGAGGGAAGGTCGGTAGGTAGGTAGGTAGGTAGGTAGGTAGGTAGGTAGGTAGGTAGGAAGGAAGGTAGGTGGGTAGGTAGGAAGGAAGGTAGGTGGGTGGGGAGGTAGGTATGGAAGACTAAAGGAAGGTAGAAAGGTATGTAGGTGGGTAGGTAGGTATAGTAAAAAAGAAAGGAAAGAAGGTAGATAGGAAGAAAGGTAGATACAGAGGAAGACAGGATGGTAGGTGGTGAATGAGTAAGTAGATGGGTAGGTATGAAAGAGTGAAGGAAGATAGGTAGGAGGGAAGGTAGGCAGGAAAACAGGATGGTAGGTAGGTGGGGTGGTATGTAAGTGGGTAGGTAGGCAGATATGGTAGAGAGGAAATAGGGAATGAAGATATGTAGGTGGGTGGGGAGGTAGGTATGGAAGACTGAAGGAAGGAAGGTAGGCAGGTATGTAGGTGGGTAGGTAGGTATAGTGAAAAGGAAGGAGAAAAGGTAGATAGGAAGAAAAAAATTAAAAGTGCAGTAAAAAGTACAGTACTTGCTGAAATGTAGTGGAGTAGAAGTATGAATTAGAATAAAGAAATACTGTACAACTACATCAAAACTGTACTTGAAATGTTAGTTGCATTTCACGACTGTTTGAATGATCTATCTGGCGACAAACATGGAAACAAGTCACAAACAAAGCAACTCATTTCCTCCTCATCTCTTTACAGTGTATTGATGTCACTTGCCACTAAAATATCCTGCACACATTGCGGAGGAGTAAAAATATCATATATTGGTATCAGAGAGCCTCAGAATACATCTCTAAAGACAAGGCTACCTCTGGCATCAGATGTCTTCCCAAAATAGGACCAAGTTGGACTGAACCCAAAATCGACATCAGAGCAGAAATGACCCGACTGAAACAACAATCAAAGGCCGGAGGGTTCAATTTAGATCAGATCATTGAGCTGGATTTTAAAACAGGCACACACATGTGGCCAAACATAAGGCCTCACACACGCACACACACACACACACACACACACACACACACACACACACACACACACACATTCTTGTACTTCTATTTTTGTGAGGCAGTCCCTAGCCCCTTACGCTAACCTTGACCATCACAACTACATGCCTAATCCTAACCCTAACCTAAACCTAATTCTAACCCTAAAACCAAGTCTTAACCCTCAAACAAGCCTTTGAAAAAGTAAGGACCAGCCAAAATGTCCTCACTTTGCAAAAATGTCCTCACTCTGTTGCTAAAATATGTTTTTTGGTCCTCACTGTGGCCAACTGACTGACCGACAGAGTGAGCTATAGCGCTGCTGGCCACAAATAATAACGCAACAAATAAGCTACCAGACCTGATCGGACTGTTGATGAATAAAGGACGTCCAATGTGCTGCTAAATCTGCAACCAGAGCATCAAAGTTTCTCTCCAGACAAAATACTCTGCTTCAGCTTTCATTCTTTAAAATCAGATTCAGAGATGTCTGATAATCACTTTCATGTGGCATTTTAGAACAACATTAAACCACTGTTTTAGTTTCAGAGGGGAATAAATGGCGCTTGGGTAGTAGTCAGGGCAGGGGTGTAAATCTAGACAGTGTAGGCAGTGTGGTTGCACTGGGCCCTGTGAGGTGGAGGACTCATAGAGAATGTGGGCCCTCCACCAATGTGTTGGGTGGAGAATGGGCCCTTATGAGTGATTGCCACCTTGGAAATATGGCTGTCTTCAAAGAAGAACTCTCATTAAATTAAAAACAGTGGCATTTGCTATATACGTCCTTGAAAAAGTCAAACCTATCCCCATCTTGTTTATTTTCTAAAAAAATTTTTTTTTGCTTTTTGTAAAATAGTAACATCTATAACAAAATGATATGCTTATTCTACGACTATAAATCAGCTATTCTATAAATCAACTATTAAAATTGTTAAATTAAAATAATAATTTCTTATTTTCTTTGTTATGATTATTGGGTAATATGTATGTTGATGTTATCCAATGTCAAGTCTCTGATCATGTGACGAGACAATATGTGCACGATAGTGTGCACTGGGGCCCATCGTAACTACCCCATGCCACCGAGTCAAGGTCTAAGAAGAGTTCAATTTTATCAATGAAACTTTAAAAACTGTCAAATGTCCTTCGTATTAAAAAAAGAAATACAAAATGTATTAATCAATTAAAAAAATTCCATATTTTTTGGATTAGTTTTACCTTAATACATTGAAGTATAGCGTAGTTATTCTCTCTACAAAGGTGTTAAAGGTATAAATGCAATTCTAAATCCCTTTTATTTAATTATTTCTTTCGTAAAAACTCACATTTAAGATACTTAGTCTAAAGAATATCACCATCAACCGAAAGAAATGTGCATATACCGTAAAACTTCAATTAATAGCCCACACTATTATTTCTTGAAAACATGGCACTCTTAAATACTTGATTCTGATTGGTCAATCAACAAAATTCTGCAGTGTTTATTTCTTGAGTTATCACTGCTGCTCTGCTGCTCCGTTGCTAGGGATGCCATAGCAACGGCCTTAGACTGAGGAGCATCAAAATCAGTTAACGTTAGTCCACACAGGCCAAATAGGATCTAAGTGGCAAAATGCAGCATATAGCATTTAGGCTGCCGTTGCCATGGACAGAGAGTACAGACACATTTTTTTTGCAAATTTTGTATTAATAAAACATGCTTTAATCATTATTTTGTGTCACATCACTGAATGTTTTAGTAGTAAGTCATAACTCCCGACTGGGGAATGGAACCCCTCCGCTGCACGTCAGGGTTCCATTCCCCTGTCGGGAGTTATTTTTCAACAGTCACCGTCTCACTATACATTATCCCTTACTTAAATCACTGAAGTCAACAGGCCTATATTTGGGACAGGCCTTTAATTCCTTTCACACAAAACTGTTGCACAGCAAAGATGGGAAATACAATCAAATTGTTTATTTAAACCAGTATGAATATTACTTCAGATAATAAGTCAGTTATGAATCATTCATTTGATCTAGCTCCAACAGACAGTGCATCAAAGAAAGAGTGTATTACAGCACTCGCCGATTACAGTGCCTGTCATACCGACACAACACCACTTTATCCTGTTAAAACAATACTCACAACTTGAATACATTTTTATGAAAAACCCTTTTGATTCCTTTGATCTGAGGACCCTTATGGACTTAAGGAATATGAATTACTTACAGGGTAGTTGAGGAATGGACATATAATTTGAGGTAGCCAACAACCCGCTTTCATACTTCTAAAGAACTTCTTTAAAGAAAAGGGCCAGTAAAAGTGACTGGGCGTTTAATTGAAGTTTTACAACACATATGTAACTGTAGATAGAAGTTAAACAGTGAGTCAGTTAATCAAATAACTATTAAGTCAATAGTCCATCAGTCAATTGACTGTGAACTAATCGAAAACTATGTTGATAATTAGTCAACTGATTAACTAATTTTAACAATGTTATTCTTAATTGTGAGACTTGGAATTAATATATTTGTGTTTTGGGCATCTTATCAGACAGAAAAAGCAATTTAAAGAGAAAGGAGAAGTTTTATTTATCGTTATTAGTAGACTAGTAGTGTTGCACGGTATACTGGTACTAAAATAGTACCGCGGTACTAGAGTATTCCAAACGGTACTATACTGCATTTGGAAAATACCAGACTTTGAAACTGATTAAATTCATTAATTTAGTTAATTTATTTTACTCATTTATGCACACAAATGCCTTTCTTGTTCCTATTGGAGCACAGATTGCGCAAGTGGTGTGTATGACAACACCTGTATCAACATTCGCAGCTGGCGCACGTGAAAAAAGACAAGAGAAAGTCTGCCTCGCAAAGGGAGACAACACGAGACAACACAAACTTGGTGGAACATTTGAGTTACCAAACTGTGACGTCCGTATAGAGGTACTTACCGAACCACGATTTTTTTGGTACTGTTACACCCCTACTATTTATTGTTCTAAAGGTTTGTATCCAAAAGGACTTTTCCTTAGGAAAAGTACAGAAGAGTATCGAGAAGTATCAAAATTCATATTGGTATTGGTACCGAAACAAAGATTTTGGTATCGTGACAACACTAGACATGGGTTAGTGGGGGCTTACACACCTACTATTAGGTTGAGATGGTTGATATCTGGCCATGAAATGAAACTTTCTGCCAGAAAGGGCTTTCATGGGACTTTCTCTCAAATGTGAGAAAGTCCATAGGGTGGGGCATAAGGTTGGTGGGTGGATCAACCACAGGAGTTTCACCCAAGAGTTTAAAATCCCATGTGAAACGACCATATATGCCCAACCATGACCATAAGGAAAGTGAAAGTGAAACCTAACAAACAGGTAATGGACATTGGAAAGGCTGTATGAGTAGCTGCCCCCTACTGAGCGGTGTCTATGAGGCTTATAACAACAGATAATGGCCATTCAATGGGCGGATTACATCCCCATCAGGTGCCCAATGATTCATTCATGTCATCAAACTTCTTAAATTCCTAGAGACTATTTCTGAGGACATGACCTCAGTGTCCTGAGGGGAAGCAACAGCCTTGAGTTACTTATGAATCATTTGGTTAAGATTTATCAGGCAAGAAACCTCACAAAACGGCTCATGAATGACTGCAGAGCTGAATCAGCACCTCAGAGAGAGTCTCAATAACAACAGTGATCATCAAAAAGCTGATACTCGCAGCAGGGCTGCATTTAGATTCTATTTTTAACCAAGCCCAATCAAATAAGCGCTCAACATCTGGACTTGTGAATCCTGAAAAGTATGACAGCCTCATGACTAACCTATCACTTGTTTTCACATGAGAGCAAGTGAACATTTGGAGAGACAAAGTTGTAAAATATCTGCTGCCAAATAGTTCAACACGTTGACGAGAAGCTTCTGAAGCAGATGAGATAATGATACTGCAGTTGGTAAATTAGTCTCACTGGGAGGTGATGGAGTAATGAAGTGGCAGGAGTCAGGATTGAAGATGCATGATGAGAATTTCGGAGGCTGCTGAGGGATGGCCAGTGTCCTTCAGGGTCCTGGAGGAGTGCTCCGGGCTCCATATTTAGGCGGTCTCAGAGAAAGCCTGTTCGATACTGCATGTATAATTGATGTGAAGTAATGCTAAACCAGGGTGTAGGCCCTGCCACAGTGGGAGCGGGCGGAGGAGGAGGAAGGGGGGGTTGGGGAATTTAAGATTGGAGGGGATTGAGAGAAGGTATAAATTATGAAAGGACATTACTGGTGTTTTTGTTGAATTTATTACTTATGATGCAGAGCCATATGAGAAGCACTAATGTGCCGACTGGAGCCTTCCTGCTGTAATTGTCTTGGCACACTGACTGCGGGGCACTCTGACTGGCTGGCCCTCGGCCCAAAACTCTAATCAAAGGGAACGGCATTGTTCAAAGAGCAGCGTCTGATGTCTCTTTTACTGTCCCAAATGTACACAATCTATTAGCCCATCAAGGTTTTATGGTATATCTCTTAGTAGGCAAAATAAAACATTAACCCATTAACCTTTTCCCAGTCTGATGCTGCTTATAGATTTGCTGATGGTCCAGAACTTTTAAATATAAAATAAAAAATAATGCATGCTACTGTAGCTTTAGTATAACGCAGTGTTGTTTAATTTCACTTTATGACATAGCAGAAAGCTGACAGGGAATGAGGGGACAGGGCCGGGAGAGATAACAACACTGATGGTCAGCTTCATAAACCCCTCAGTCACTCTTTATTTATTTATTTAATTCTTTTTTACAGAGACAGTGTGAAAGGCTGGTTTTCAGATGTTTACCTCTGGCCAGGTATTAAATTAGCCAAAAAAACATTGAAAAAAAAACATTTAAACTAGGAAGCCCCATCTCTGTTTTATTTATAACTCCTATATTGTGTCTGTATTTTATGACTCCCTCGTCTTCTAGTGTGAAGCACTTTGTGACGTACGACCCAGGCAGTGTAATATAAATAAGATTCATGTTACTTTACCACTAGTATAGAAAGCAATGTGGAAGAATAATGACTTGGTCACAGTCGTAGAAGTATTCTGATCCTTTGCCTGAGTAAAACTATCAGTAATACAATATAAAAATACTCTGAATATTACTTATAAGAAAGTGCATATGGAAGTACCAGTACAACATAATGGCTCCTGTCCACATGTTAGATCAATTAGATAAGATTATATTTATACTTTTTTTTTTTTATCACTGATGCAATAACATGTAAGCAACATGTTTATGCTTCTTAAAAAGTTCACAAAACTTGGTGGCAGTATGGGAACTTATTTAATTTAATCTGAGCACAGTTATACTCAGGTGTTATTGCCTCATGGATAATAACAACAGTTAGAAGTGTAAAACTTAAGGAAACAACTCATAAATATTACTGGAGGAGGTCTCTCCTATGACAGGGTTTATCCAAACAAGAACCTGAGCTTAAATTGACTTAAAAAATACAAAATAAAATAAATCTATAAATAATAATAATAATAAAAAAACCCCACTAAAATAAGCAGTGTTACAGCATTGTTTGTTTGTTTTAGCTTTGTGATAGTGCTTCTTTCAGATAAACCTGTGTTTTTAAGCAGTTTATGTAGCTTATAAAGTAGAAGACAGAACACTTTGTCCTTCAGTTTATCATTAAATTTTGGAAAAACAGCAACATTAGGTTTCTTACCAAAATGTTTAAAGACATATAACACCAGGGTTTAATAGATAAAACTTAAAGGTTATCACTTTACATTCATTTTACTTCCCTAGTTACCATTTATAAACAGTATATCAGTACAAAAACATTTAAAAGATGGTTTGTAACACTCTATAATCTAGTTATGAGTGTTTATTAATGTATTTGTCAATAACTATAACTCATCCTGTGGAGACTTGTTTATTAAAAGATCATGAATGACAAGATAGTTAAACTCAGTTGTCATAATATAAAATGAGTCTTCACTGCAGACTTAATTATTAATAATATTAATAAACTCTTAACAACAACCTGCCTATAACTACGTTATAGTGTGTTATAAACCATTAATTAAATGTTTACATGGTGCTTATTAGAGCTGCAACGATTAATCAATTATTCGTCGACTATTAAATCAATTGCCACCTAATTTGATAATTGATTAATCAGTTTGAGTCATAATTTAAGAAAAAAGGTCAAAATTCTCTGATTCCAGCTTCTTAAATGTAAGTATTTTCTGTTTTTTTTACTCCTCAGAAACTGAATATCTGTGGATTGTGGACAAACAAAACATTTGAGGATGTCATTTTGGGCTTTAGAAAGCACTGATCGACACTTACTATTTTCCGACATTTTATAGACAAAACAAATATCAGTTAATGTGGAAAATAACTGACTGATTAATTTATACTGAAAATAATAGTTAGTTGCAGCCCTAGTGCTTATACGGTACAGTGAAGTGGTGAGTCATCATGAGTACGGGGGCCTCAGGTGGGCCCTTACCTTCAAATGAGGACATGGGCTCCAAGATGCCAAACTGCTTGAGAACTGCCATGAAAAGGATGATAACCACGCCGATGGCAAACAACTCCATACCCTGGATCCCCATGGCGTCAGGACAGGGGGGGGGGCCCACTCAGGGCCAAGCCTGCACGAGAAGGCCTGGGGCTTGCCTGAGTAACGCTGGGCCGGGTTAGTCAACAACAAGTGTTTTCAACAGAGGTGAGCCAGGGAAAGGAAACAAGTCTGATTGGTGGGTGACTGCATGGGTTTGTTCCCAGGCCCAGGAGACAGCATGAGAACCAGGCCAAGCGGGCTGGACGAAGGCTGCTCTAATGTCAACACTGATGCTGAAGTGGAAAATATGTGGAAGCCGACATATATGGAAAACCTCCCTCTCTAGACCCATGAGGGAAAATGGGGGTTGTGTCACGAGCCATTTATTACGGTGCATTAAAGGAGACGTTTAGAGTCACTTTCCAGACTTTCGTCCTGCACGTTCTCTCAGGAGCTCAGACTGGCAAAGACACAAGTTACTGCTCACCCTCTTTAGTCTCAGAGCTATAATCAGTCCTCACGTCATAGTTTACACTCACGAATCACATCTTGGTTTTAGATGAAAATGTCTTTTGGGAAAAGCAAAGAATTTGGTGTCCATTTACATGATTTGGCACCGGAGAAAGTCTGTGTGAATTCAGCTGACTTGTTGAAATACAGAACATGAAATACCCAAGTCTTCTCTCCTTCCATGCCATAAAATGGCAAAACAACATTAGCAATTATAAATTAATTACCCCATTATATGTGCCGACCACACGAGCAACAATCACACAAAAACATACTGTGAATGCTCTTTATCTGCCAGCCAAAGACAGTCTGAGTTTCTAGTCTTAGCGGCATCCGTTCACAATATTCAGGGTGAGATAATCTTTTAAAGCAGACCATGCAAAGTGAAAACAAGGCTCTACTTAAAAAATAAATAAATACTTATGGGACTTGCAATGTTTTAAGTAACAGTAACCAGTTTTTCTTTCAGTAATCCCGAGGTCCACCAATCACCTTTCAGCAAAGACTTAATTTAACCGTTAAATTTAGATTCGGCGATGCTGTCCCGTCTGACTCAGTCCACTTCACTGTTTGTCCAAATCCAGGTCCAGATATGGAAGAGTATGGCCCTGGAGAGAAGGCACTTAGAGCAGCAGCAGCAGCAGCAACGTCCAGAGAGGGAAATCCTGAGAGGAGCTGTGGGGAATGAAACCTCCTCCCCCGGTGTCTACCTCCTCCGCACATACTTTTCCATCACTCCCCTCTCTCTGCAGCTTCCTCAATTTATCTGTTGCTGCTTCGGGTGGCAACTTTTCCTCCCTCGACTCACTTAGTCAGCGCTCACTCCGGCTGAGGTTTTAAAACTGAAGTGCCCAGTCCACCCTAAACCCTCCACCCATCCTGTCCTCCTTGTGGTCTCTCCTTACTCCAGCGCACTCCTCCTTTTTCTCCGTCTGTCCATCTGATTCGCCTTCGTGCCCTGGAGCTTTCTGCCTCCTCCTCCTCCTCCTCCCGACATCCCCTCTGTCATTCCATAACTTTGGCCAACCACAGACTTTCTCTCCCCCTCTGCTCGACTCCTTCTTTCCTGCTCTAAAGTGTCCCTCATTTCTCCACCACATCCACCTTGTCATGGCCGGGTTAAGAGATGTTTGAATGAGGGGTTAAATATCTAAAGCCCTGGCAATAATAAATTATGATTATATGAATGCCATATAAAGAACTTTAAACATTATTATATGAAATCATATCAATAAATCAATAAATAGTTATTTGTAACTCCAAACAGACTACAGCCTCAAAGAAATGTCTCCAACCCTTTCTACATGAGGGCAAGACACCAAGGGTGATAGAGACAGTTTGGTGTCTCTTCAAGGTTGTTTTGCATCTTCTCTCTGTGGTTGTTTTGTGTCTCTGTTGTTGTTTTGCATTTCCTTTAAGTCATTTGATTGACTTTCCAACCAAAATATGTTAGCTGTTGCTTCATACAGATGTTCTGGTCCTCAGCCTGATCTGTACCCAGTAATCCATCTATGGGTACATTCACATTACAGTGCTTAATGCTCAGCTTCCTTTATTTCCTCAGGTCCAATCTTTCTGCAGAGACTGTTCACATTCATGGTTGATGTGACCCATATTTTACATCAGACTGAATGAATCTCTTCCCTGAACCACCTGACATGCAACCAAGAAGGTCCGACGACGTCTTTCTGCATAATAATCAGCCATGTGCTTATGTTTGGGAGAGTGTGTAGCATATTTTCCAAAAAACATCCCTTTGTGTCACGTGTCAGTTCATGGAGGACCGAAATGCAAACCAACAGGCAGGTTGAAATTTCAACAAAAAGTGAGCTTTAATGTAGTCAATAGAAACATCCAGTACAGGCAGGCAACTCAAAGTCTAAATGAAAGCAGAACAAAAACTAAACTGACAACCAACCTTGATCTCAAATCCAAAATCCAAACAGAACATTAGGCAGACAACGAGCAGGGAATGACACCAGGAACACAGGGATGAGCACATGGATGAATGCAGGAAGAACACGGGATGGATACAGGCAAGGATGCAGGAATGACCACAGACAATGACCAACTGACAAACTAATCACAAGAACGAGACACAGCTGGAGTAGGGAAGACACGGGCAAAAGGAGGGAAATGGAGATTGGCTGACAACAAGGGTGTGGAGGGGAACACTAGGGTGGAGCAAACAAGACTAATACAGAACAGGTGAAGGGAAGACTCTGGGAACAGGGAAGGACTAACGAGACAGGTGTGACAGAAAACAGGTGGGAAAACACACAAAGATTTTGGGATAATAGGCTTTCAGTCCACGAGCTCGATCAGCAGCTATTGCTGGTAGTTCTGTGGAGAGTGGGTGGCGTTAGGATTAGTGGAGGGTTTCACAGAGGAACAGCCCCTCCAAAGCTTTAGGATGTCCAGGGCTACATTCCAATATCTCTGTTGAGTGACAGGTTGTTTGCTGATAGCATCCTCAGCTTCTCAGTCTGATCCATCACTCGCTCCTCCACAGCTCAAGCCTCTTGTCCAAATATGGTCACTTCTGTTCTTCAAGAAAACAAGTTGGCTACGGCTGAAATGTTGAAGTCAAGGCTTCAAAACAGGAGTCCAAAAACCAATGGGTGATTTCTCGGTAGATACGTCAGTATAACATGGAAAAACCACAGTTCTCACAGTGGTTGCATGGCCAGTGATCGGATATGTATCGGATTTAGGACCACATATGAAAGTGGCTCAGATATGACTGGAAAAAATCAGAATTCTGTGTCACATGACAGCAAGAATTGGGATTTGGGCCACATTTGCATGTCGTGAACATAGCCTATGATACTTACAAGCCAACGACCTATCATCTTCTGACTCTGGTAGAGGGGGCACCTACATGTGCCTTAGCCCCTACGGTTTATGGGTGAGGGCTTAAGTCAGATGTGTGTAGTGTTGGCAGCCATGCACCCACACACACACACACACACACACACACACACACACACACACACACACACACACACACACACAAGCTGGCACACAGAGATCAAATATCAGGAACACCTCCACCTCCCCACACTTCAGCTCCTCCTCCTTCTTTTACTTTCATGTATTTTTCCTTTTTCTCTGTGAACTGAAGACAGTGTTGAAGTGAGGAATAAGCCTAAATATTATTATTATTATGGTATGTCTCCAAACATTAATGATTGATGGGATGCAACAGTTTGTCATAAATAAGGAAATATGTGATCAGATCGTGCGAACATAGTGTGTATAAACGTGGTTGTGTTTAGCAGGTCAGAGGAGGATAACTGATGACTCAGCACTTACTAATGCATCAAGACAAGATGGGGAATGGAGGTGTGTGTGTGTGTGTGTGTTTGTGTGTGTGTGTTAATGCATTGACTTGGTTGGAGATAGGAGACACAGATGGGAGGCCAGAGTGAGAGAGATCAATATCTTTGTGGTGAGGCGGTGGTGGTGGAGCTTCCCCCTGCTTCTCTCTCTACTTCTTACAGCGCACCAGAAAAATGTGAATCAATTGTCAATTATAAAAACTGAAATCTATTTTCACTCTCTACGGTAACTCTTCTTTAAGTGAGAGTCTGTCGTGTCTATCGTTACAACAGATGAAGGTCAAATTTACATTTCAGTTGGAGGAGAGTGGATCAGGTGACAAGCATCCACACACTAAACACACACGCACACACACCAGGTATCTGGGAATTATGTGATGCTTAAGGAGGTAATCTCTGTGTTTTTGCATTTATTTATGTGCATTTAGGTTTGTCCTCTTGTATATATCGATGCTGCTGTCGAGAGTTTATGGGGTCTGTTGTGTGTGTGTGCATGTGTGTGTGCGTGATCATTCCTCTGGGCAGGCCATTAGGACACTAACAGGTTTTTAAAAGGTAGGCTTGGCGCTGCCTGCTGACACAACAGTCGGTAAAGAGGGAGAGGAGACCCAGACGGTTTCCTCTCAGTCAGACACATCAGCAAGATCACCTCAGTATTCACCACAGTCAGAGAGGAGAAGAGGCAGAATGACACTCAAACCAGTGCACAGGCATTTCATTTATAATCTACAATGATATAATATTCTCACGTATCTAAATGCAGCTCATTGTTCTTCACTCAGGTGACACATAAGTGATGCAGCCAATTCAAGAAAACTTATATTTGCTGATCTAAAAACTTGATGTTTGTTTATATACTGAAGGGGTTAAAGAAGTTAAATGAAAGCACAATTTCACCACGAACATATTAGCGATTTCAAGTTAATGTCCTGTATTCAAAGCTTCAGTAAAAGCACAATATCGATGATTCAGAGTCTGGGGTGGGAAAGTCTGCATACAGTTCTCAACATGGACATGGCTGAGTCAGTGGCTAGCAGCTAATGGTGCTAACAGTGCTAATGTCAGCAACAATGCTAACAGAGCTAATGGTGTTGACTGGAGGGGTGCTATACCTTGGTAAAGACGCCGTTGCCTATAAACACTGTATAAACACAGAGCAGCAGTTAATTATAATAATTAGTTAGCCAGTGGGACACATTTCTTGGGACTCACATGCATTAACATGCATGTTCAGCTGACCGGTCTACCACAACAACGACATAGAAGCACAGACTACAACACAGAGGGAGCGTGACTTCATTCTCTGCTCAGGATGTCATTACTCCACTATATCTTTGCATAGCAAATAGATAGTTTGCTGCTATATTAATGCCTTAAATGACATGTACAGAACATAAAAGTAATAAATACATTTTATTTATAAAGCGCTTTTCAGAACTAAGTTACAAAGTGCTTTACACGGTTTATCTCGGATTTAAAACAATGCGGGATTCAAGCTAATAAAATGAGGCAATTTCAAGAAATACAAAGAACAATTAAATAAAATGAAGATAAAGTACCATCACTGAAGCAGATAAAGCAAAGTTGGCAACTAATAACAATTAGAATAATACAAAAATAACAGAATACAATAACCGATGACAATACAAGAAAATACTAATAATAAAAATAATCAAATGAGACCTATATAAAATAAAAAGTGTGCTGAAATTAATAAAAGGCTTTTTTAACAGATATGTTTTAAGAACTGATTTATAAAATGTCACTGATTTAGCGAGCCTCAGATCCTGAGGAACATGTCAAGCTACATTTAGTAACTTGTACAATTAGCTGTAAATGTGACCTGGCTGCAATGTTGGATACAGTTAAATGGGAAAACAAAGCACCACCCGCAAGCTGGACCGACTTTCTCATTTTACAGCTAAACAGTTCACTAAAAGATGTTTCTGAAAACATTTGAAGTCACGAAAAGCCAATGCAGTAACAGAACTTTGATTCATACTTGATCAGCGCTGCCTAGTTTGACAGTTTGACCACAGTTCATGAAGCGGTTGACATGATTGACAACTGTGTTAGAGACTCCTTGACTCTGATTGGTTGGTGCATCACAGTTTGATTCTAGCGAATGCAATTAGAGGCAGTAGGAGATATATGATTTTTCTCACAGACTGTTTCATGTACTTCTTTCAGAGTGTCAGTTTCAGTAAATATGACAAAGTTATTCTAATAAACTGTAACTTTAAGCTGTAAAAAAGTTGGCTGTGGGCTGGAACTGAACCTGTGGCCGCTGCGACAAGGACATTGCCTTTGTGCATGAGACGCCAGCTTTACCCACTAAGCTACAGAGCGCCCCATGTTTATGTGTCATGGCTCCACCATTTTCTTAAATAGAAATATTGCGTTGTACATTTCAATTTTTGAAAACTTTGGGATCTCCACTAGAATTTAAATATAGTTCTGTAGGTTTTACCAAAGTTCAGATGAACAACATGATTTCATAATGATTAGATAGTTTAATCTATAACATGGCACCAATACTTTCTAAACATATTATATGCCTTGTGTGTAAAATCATAGTCTGAATTGTAAATCGTAACACAGCTGTCAAGTGAACAAAGTCCAACATTTGAAATTTAGTGGAGTAAGACCATGTATAATTTAAATAAATCAAATAAAATACCTCAATACTGCACTTAGCTACAGTAAATACAAATTTATGGTGTACTACTCTTCCAGGAAAAATCTTTCCGAGAATAACAAGTGATGAGTTTAAAGTTTGCATTCCCACCACCCCTGAGCAAACACTGAAAAAAAGCAACCCACTGAAACTAATTTCTACTACAGCAGAAAGGTTTAATTGACCTGAACTGTGTGACTGTTAAGTGATTTCTGGGATGTGTACTGCAAACACGCCACAAAATTGCTCACTCATGACCAAAAACATGAGCAAACTCCTAGAAAAACAAGACTCCTGTGAATTATCGCTTTGATTAGAAGAAGTAAGAGTGAAAAATTAAAGACAGAGTGAGGGAGTGAATGAGTAGACAAATGAGTGAATGAAGAAACAGATAAAGCAGATGGCGAAATCATACGAGTGCCTACCTGAGCGATGGTACCTGGCTGCACTGTGGCCACAGTGGGAGAGGCAGCTGGGGCGAGAGAGGCGCCTCCTGGCCTCCACAGAAAGAGCGGCCATCACAGCTCCCATAATGCAGCTGAATTACCAAAACAAAGAGGCTAACAATGGCTGACAGGCTGCTCTGAGATAATTTAAATACCACTGGAGATCCCTGGATGAGACCAAAGTCTAACAAGACAAAATCCAGACTTTAAGAGACTTTATAGGCGTGAACGCTCAGTCATGAAGATCAATGCTAACAGAGTGCTTTAAACTGCTGAGCTGCTGAGTTTGAGCTGCGGCCCGAAGAATCTCAGCTCAGAGCAAAGCATGCAAGTCTGACTCTCACGTACCGACAAAGGCAACTACCTAGTACAGTGGAAAAGGTGACAGGTGAGAGAGATTTTCTGTGTGTGTGTGTGTGTGTGTGTGTGTGTGTGTGTGTGTGTGTGTGCCTTTGTTAGAGGCCACATTTGAAAATCTGTTTGAGTTCGTGACACCACGTCACAGTGAGAAGAGAGAGAGATGAAAAAGAGGACGGGATCAAACATCAATGCAGAGCTTCTGACCTTTCACATCACACACCCACCTCCACGTCTTTTTTTTTTTTTTTTTTTAATTCTCTCTGTCTCACCATCCCTTTCATCTGATTGTGCTTCACATAAAAACATGACGGTATAACTCCTGTCTTACTCTTACCCACTCTTGTAGACTCTATGCTATACAAATTACTACAAGCAACCCTCCTTTATCTCACTGCAGACAATCACAAGTGCAGTATGAGAAGATACACTCACTGGCCACTTTATTAGGTACACCTTGTTAGTACCAGGTTGGACCCCTTTTGCCTTCAGAACTGCCTCAATTCTTGGTGTCACAGATTCAACAAGGTGCTGGAAACATTCCTCAGAGATTTTGGTCCATATTGACATGATAGCATCACACAGTTGCTGCAGATTTGT